>NC_086452.1:315151656-315512005 GCF_028390025.1 Pseudophryne corroboree
GGGGGGGGGGGAGGCGGCACTGACATGCGGGGCAGACTAGCCCTGTGCTGGGCGTCCCCCCGCATGTCTGAGTGCCTGATCATAGTTGTGCTAAATTTAGCACAGCTACGATCAACTCTGGAATGACCCCCTAGAATAGAGATACTTTATGCGATAACCCATTTCATTATTATTAAATATCAGGGAAATAATTGGATGAGACTCAGGCATGGTCAAAAAAGCTGGAGGTTGAGTTAAAATAAAATGTCGGGCCTGGAGAAACATAAAAAATTGTGTATTAGGTAATTGGAATTTACCTGCTAACGTCGCAAATGTGGATACAGTGCCTCCAGGATCAAAGACTGTTCTAATTGCTGAAATACCTTTGTGTTTCCACGTTATAAAAATGCTGTTATCAAGTCCAGGAGTAAAACTTGGGTTACCCCAGAGGAGGGTGGTAAAAGGGGAGCTAGTATAGTTTCTATCAAATGTTCTATTGATAGTTCGCCAGGTAGTATAACATTCCTTAAATAAGACATTTGCATATATTGCTGAGGAATTAGATTCCTGGGTGAGTGCAAAAGGGTGGCAGGTGAGTAAGAATAAAACAAAGTCTCCTCGAGTTCTCCATTCGTATACACTGATCGACCAGTCAGCCAGTCATTTATATATCGAAAGTGGGCTGCCTGTGAAAATGCTGTTATGTCTGGTAGGCCAAAGCCACTCTCCGATCTTGAAGTTGAAGTCTCTTTAAAGGAATTTTGTTTGTTTTTTGCCAGCCCAAACAAATTTAGTGAATAGCGAATTACAGTTTTTCAAGTCTTGTTTGGATAAAGATAGGGGTAACATTTGGAGTAGGTATGACATTTTCAGGAATATTAAGCTTTTTACCACCGCAATCCGTCCTGTCAAAGATAGCGGTCAATTTTTCCAGTTTTCTAATAGGGTACCGATCAAAGCTAAACCTGGTTTAAAATTGACAGTATATAAAGAATCTAATTTTAATGGAATCATAATTCCTAAATATTTCAAGAGGGAATGGCAAATAGAAAATTGTGACAATGAATAGGTGACATTTTGTGTTGGAGTCAATGGTAAAATTCTAGATTTAGAATAGTTTACTCTAAATCCCGAAAAGGAACTGAACAAATTAATCAGGTCAACTATGGTTGGAATAGATGACTGCGGGTTCGAAATGAATAAAAGCATGTCATCTGCAAACAAATTTAGCTTTACTTCCTGGTCACGAACTCTGATACCCTTAAAAGAGCTGGAAGCCTGTAATGCGGTTGCCAGCGGCTCCAGGGCGAGTGCAAATAGGAGTAGTGATAAGGGGCAGCCTTGCCTTCTTCCCTTATGTATCGTGAACGGAGGGGATAAATAGTTATTGCTTAAAATTTGAGAGGAGGCACCGGAATAAAGTGTCAAAAGCATTGTGGCAAACCCTTCAGGAAACCCAAACCGTTTCAATGATTCAAAAAGATGTACCCACGTCACAAGGTCAAATGCCATTTCGGTGTTGAGTGATAGGATTACTTGGCCTTCAGGGGCATCAGAGCTCTGTAACCATTGCATAACCGTCAAAACTTTCCTAATATTTACTGTTGAATGCCTGCCCCAAATGAAGCCAGTTTGGTCCCTATGAATTATCATAGGCAATAATATTTTAAGTCTGTCTGCTAAAATTTTGGTGAATTTCTTATAGCCAGTGTTTAGTAAAGATAATGGTCGATATGACTCCGGAAGAGAAGGATCACGTCCTGGTTTTGGTAAGACTTTAAGTAGTGCACAATTAAAATATAGTGGTGGGGATGTGCCAGAAAGGAAAGAGTTAAACACTGACTGTAAATCCTTCCCAATTTTGGGGTCAAGAATTTTATAATACTCACTGAAATGCCGTCTGGGCCGGGTACATTACCTGATTTAAGCCGCGTTATTGCTTAAAGGACCTCTTCTTCAGAGATCTAACAAAGAAGACACCATATCTTCTGTAAATTGTGGCAAATGCAGGGACCGCCAAAAGTGGTCTTTGTTGTAAATGTCAATGTGAAGGGCCCTATAAAGATCTGTGTAAAACGAATGAAGAGCCTCAGAGATTTCCTTACCAGACTTCACAACAGTGCCATTAGGGTGTTTCAAAGACTTGATTATCTTAGAAGTGCGTTGCCCTCGCTATAGTTTGGAAAATAGCCTGCTGGATCTATTCCCAAACCTATGAAATTTACTGTTTATAAGGGCCCTTATCCAAATGGGTAGTTAAGTGAACCCAGCAAGCAGCATGGTCCGATATGCAAATTGGCTCAATACCTGTGTTAAAGACCTGGGGAAATAAAGAAGCTGACATTAAAATATAGTCTATCCGGGAAAGGAAACCGTGAGTTGCTGAAAGAAAGGTATAATCCCTTTCTATTGGGTGGCAAGCTCTCCAAACTTCAACTGCAGCTGTCGAAGTAAGATATACCAAATTTCAGTATCGCAGCTCTAGACAGCGAGCTATCTAAAAAGTTTGAGGCCACAATATTGAAATCACCTGCAAGCAGGGCCGCTGCAAGGTTTCTCAGCACCCTAGGAAAATCGACAAAACAAACTCCCCCTCCCCCCACTCACCAAAAGACCGAGATCCTAAGGTGAAAATGTGTGAATCATATATAAAAACTTGGACCCATCCTACACCGCCACATTATTGGTTCCTCAAGTGACATAGGAAGCAGTCATGGGCGTATCAGGGACATTGGGAGCAGTCAGGGGAATAGGGAGCAGTCAGGGGCATAGGGAGCAGCCAGGGGTGTATCAGGGACATAGGGAGCAGTCAGGGACATAGGGAGCAGTCAGGGGTGTATCAGGGACATTGGGAGCAGTCAGGGGTGTTTTAGGGACATAGGGAGAAGTCAGGGGCATAGGGAGCAGTCAGGAGTGTGTCAGGGACGTAGGGAGCAGTTAGGACATAGGGAGCAGTCAGGGGTGTATTAGGGACATTGGGAGCATTCAGGGACATAGGGAGCAGTCAGGGGTGTATCGGGGATATAGGGAGCAATCAGGGGTGTATCAGGGACATATGGAGCAGGCAGGGGTCTATCAGGGACATTGGGAGCAGTCATGGATATAGGGAGCAGTCAGGGGTGTATCAGGAACATACAGAGCAGTCAGAAGCATAGTGAGCAGTCAGGGGTGTATCAGGGACATAGGGAGCAGTCAGGGGTGTATCAGGGACATTGGGAGCAGTCAGGGGCATAGGGAGCAGTCAGGGGTGTATCAGGGACATACAGAGCAGTCAGGGGCATAGGGAGCAGTCGGGTGTATCGGACATAGGGAGCAGTCAGGGGCATAGGGAGCAGTCAGGGGTGTATCAGGGACATAGGGAGCAGTCAGGGGTGTATCATGGGCATAGGGAGCATTCGGGGGTGTATCGGGGACACAGGGAGCAGTTGGGGGTGTATCAGGGACATAGGAAGCAGTCGGGGGTGTATCAGGGACATAGGGAGCAGTTGGGGGTGTATCAGGAACATTGGTAGCATTCAGGGACATAGGGAGAAGTCAGGGGTGTATCAGGGATATAGGGAGCAGTCAGGAGCATAGGGAGCAATCAGGGGTGTATCAGGGACATAGGGAGCAGTCAGGGGTCTATCAGGGACATTGGGAGCAGTCAGGGGTGTATCAGGATCATACAGAGCAGTTAGGGGCATAGGGAGCAGTCAGGGGTGTATCAGGGACATAGGGAGCAGTCAGGCACATAGGGAGCAGTCGGGTGTATCAGAGACATTGGGAGCAGTCAGGGGCATAGGGAGCAGTCAGGGGTGTATCAGGGACATACAGAGCAGTCAGGGGCATAGGGAACAGTTGGGTGTATCAGGGACATAGGGAGCAGTTAGGGGTGTGTCAGGTACATAGGGAGCAGTCGGGTGCATAGGGAGCAGTCAGGTGTATCAGGGACATAGGGAGCAGTCAGGGGTGTATCATGGGCATAGGGAGCATTCAGGGGAGTATCGGGGCATAGGGAGCAATCGGGGGTGTATCAGGGACATAGGGAGCAGTCAGGCATAGGGCGCAGTCAGGGGTGCAGCATACTGTAGGGCATGGGGCTGTACTAGTGACCTGCTGTGAGTGTACATCAGAGTCAGTGACAGTAACTGACTGACCTAAAGCAGCAGCAGCTCCAGTCCTGGTGGCCCTGGCCTCCTGTGTCCAATGCTGAGGCTCCTGTAATGTCTACTCCCCGTGGATGGTCCTGTCTTCCGCACCAATCTCGGATGATCGGGGTCAGAGGAGCTTCAGAGGCGGCCGCTGGTCCCTGGGGAGGGGTCATCCAGCAACCTGGAAGTGCATTGCAAGCTTAGCCAGCCCCAGCAATGTTCTCTGTAGCCAGCTCAGAGTCAGTAGCACCCTGCGCATCAACCTCTATCGAAAGTTCTGCCTCTAGCTGCTGGGGGCTCCTACTGGCGGGTGCTGGCGGCAAATGAATAACTTCCTAAATGCCACTGGCATCCGGCTTCCAGCAGCTCTGTGGCCAGTTTGTGGTTCCGCCGGAAGGAACAAATCTAAAAATCTACATGGTCATCGTGGGCGGCCGGGGGCGGGAGAGTGGAGGGGCGAGCGAGTGAGTGACGCAGGAGGGACAAGTGGCTCTAACCTGGCAGAACCGATGCTGGGTTAGCAGGGAACGGGTCCTCCCACATCCCTCATGGCGAGCGCAGTCACTTCCTTCTTCTTTTTTTTTTGTTGCATCAGCACCGCCCTTCAAGGGCCGGCGCCCATAGGCAGTTGCCTAAAGCTGCCTATTGGTAGCGCCGGCTCTGCCTGCAAGTTTGTCAGAAAAAGGGTAGAGCGTAGAAACAATATTTATAAAAAAGGACTTTGAATAAGCATTAGGTGCATAGACATTGTAAAGAAAGTCTGGATTTCTGTATGGTTGTATCCACAAATAATTATCTACCATCTAAATCCGAATTAATGGAGTAGGTAACAGTACTAATATGTTTTCTTACCAGAATCAGTACTCCGCGTGACTTTGAATTATAAGGCGCAGAGGCCAGCACTGACCAGCCCAACGTATTTAGTTTATGTATTTCTGGAGGCAAAAGGTAAGATTCCTGCACAAAGGCAATATCTACGCTGAGTTTAGATAGATATAACAGAAGTTTTTTTATGTTTGCTGGTGAGTGGAAGCCACCCACGTTGAGAGTGCACATGTTTAAACTAGCCATCAGACCAAAATGTCCCGGGAGACATAACCAACAAATATAGAGACCCATCTTGTGCAGGGGGAGACGAGACAAGACACAAAAGGGGGGACACAAGAGGGAGAAAAACAGTATAAGATCTATTGTAATAATGAAACGTACATGAAAATACAAATGATAGAAAACAAAAAAGAGACCTATGTATAGGGGCCGCAACAATATTTGGGCCACTACACATAAAATAATTAACAGAGACCACCGGAGGTAATTATACAGTTTCAATGAGAAAAATTCCTCCGAGAGGGTGGTGGCGCTCCAGGCTTGCCCCAGCCTTAAATTGAAAAAGGTAACAATACCAGCTAATATGCTACCCTATACAAATGAAATACAGTAGGAAGCATACCGCTTATTCAAAATAATGCACGTCATAATGTAAAAATTCAGTTTGCAGACATTGTAAAAATAGCAAGGAAAAATTGTATAATATAACACAGTAGTATTAACGTATCCTAGGTATGGCTAAATAGTCACTTAGGTCAGTACTGGAAACAAAAGCAGTGTTATGCACACCAGTGCCTGCAGGAATGTACTGGTGTCTGAACAGAGAAGGATGCAAAACAAATGAACTCACAGACAGACTGGGAAATATGACATAACGTACACAGAAGGTGATAGGGTAACAAAACCAACACAGAGTGAACAGAGAAGCCCAGAGGCTAAGAAACTGGGTGTCTCCCTAGTATTAGAAATGCTCAGATGGAAAAAGCAAGATGTTGTGTTTTAATACGTAGAGAACCCGAAATGCTGTTGCTAAGGGCAACAGCAAAACCCTAAAGGGTTACCAACGGGTGTGGCAGTAAACTCCTTGGTCAGAGATGGAATAATAGACACAAGGAGAGTCTCCACAATCCTAATTCTCACTTGCAGGGCCCAGGTACAGCTTACTGCCACTAAACTGACACATGGACACCCTGCACAGTGAGAGAGGATTAAGCAGGCAGGTCTGAAAGTACAGCCACAAACCTGCTGGGTTCACAGAATATCAAAAGAACCTCAGCAGGCTAAACGACTGACTCCAGTCTTACTGCTAGGTCTGGATTGGCAGAGTGTAGTACCAAATCCCCAGGCCTATTTGCAGTAAGCAACAACAAATACAAAGCTACACAGTACTGGCTAACTTTCAGGAACTGACTAACCAACAAAGATTCAGCAGCATCTGCTTAACCTGAGAAGAGGCCTTATAAAGCAGGTGCTGTCCACGCCCCCCTCAGACCTCACAGACTGTGAGCACAAAAACCAGCACCGGATCCCCTGCCTGTAACCACTGCACAGCAAAAGACCCGAACCGGAGTATCAGCTGCGCTCAGGTTACTCCGCTAGCACTTGTCTCCCGGTTGCCATGACGACGTGGCAGCACAGGGCAGGAGACCCTAACAGTACCCCCCCTCTGACGAGGGGTCAAAGAACCCCTACCACCGGGTTTATCGGGGAACTGCGAGAAGAAAGAGCGTATCAGTCTGGGGGCATGAAGATCACAACTGCGCACCCACGACAGCTCCTCCGGGCCATACCCCTTCCAGTGCACCAAAAATGACAGCCGACCCCGAACCATCTTGGAGTCAAGAATCCTTTCAACAACAAACTCCCTCTGGCCACGTATCAGAAGAGGGGAAGGTCTTCCTCTGGAAGAAGGATTACTAATCGCCCGTTTTAAAAGGGAACAATGAAATGTTTTATTGATACCCAAAGAACGGGGCAGATCTAACTGAAATGCCACTGGATTGATAACCCTGGTGATCTTATAAGGGCCGATGAACCGGGGGCCTAACTTATGAGATGGCTGTCTCAACTTCAAATTCTTGGTAGACAACCAGACGAAGTCTCCTAATTTGAAGCTGCAGGGTCTTTTCCGCTTATCAAAAACCCTTTTGGTCACTAATGACACAGACACAAGGGCTTTCTTCACTTTCCTCCAAATACCTCTAAGGACCGAAACGACAGAGGAACCACCAGGCGTGGAGTCCAGGGGGTCAAAAGAATAGGCCTTAGGATGATGCCCATACACACAAAGGAAGGGAGAGATCCCTGTAGCAGAGTGAGCCGCGTTGTTATAGGCAAACTCCGCCATTGACAGATGAGCAACCCAGTCAGTCTGACACTTGGAGACATAACACCTGAGGAACTGCTCCAAGGACTGGTTCACCCTTTCAGTCTGCCCATTAGACTGCGGATGGTAGCCTGACGACAAGCTGACAGAAATCTGGAGATCGGAACAAAATGCCCTCCAGAATTTGGCCACAAACTGGGATCCGCGGTCAGAGACCACATCAAGTGGCAACCGGTGGAGACGCACAACATGCAGCATAAATAATTCAGACAGGCGTCTGGCCGATGGCAGCCCAACCAGTGGAACGAAGTGCGCCATCTTCGAAAACCTGTCAACGACAACCCAGATGGCTGTCATCCCCGAGGATTTGGGCAAGTCCACAACAAAATCCATTGAAATGTGGGTCCATGGCTTAGATGGAATAGAGAGTGGATGTAATGGGCCAACAGGAACCCCTCTAGGAGTCTTATTTCGGGCACAGATGTCACATGCCCGAACCCACTGATCCACATCCTTAGCCACCGAGGGCAACCACACCGCCCTAGATAGCAACTCCCGAGTTCTGGCAATACCCGGGTGACCTGCCGACTTCTTGGCATGGAATTCCAGGAACACTCGCTGTCTTAACCTAGGAGGCACAAACAAAAGACCTACCGGAAGGTCTGGAGGAGCCTGCTCCTGTGCTCTAAGGACTAATGACAAGAGGTCCTGGGTAATGCCCACTTTAATACATGATGGGGACACAATGGGCAACGGCTCCTCGGTGGTCTCCTGGATTGGAGCAAAACTCTGCGAGAGCGCATCAGCCTTGATGTTTTTTGACCCAGGGCGATATGTTATCAAAAAATTAAAGCGAGCAAAAAACAAAGCCCATCGTGCCTGCCTGGCATTGAGACGCTTCGCTGACTCTAAATATGCCAAATTCTTATGGTCGGTGAGAATTGAGACCACAAACTTAGCCCCCTCAAGCCAGTGTCTCCCCTCCTCGAGTGCATCCTTAATAGCCAACAATTCCCGGTTACCCACGTCATAATTCATCTCGGCAGGCGAAAATTTACGGGAAAAGTAAGCACAGGGATGAAGGCGATTATCAGACACTCCCATCTGAGAGAGCACTGCCCCAATACCTATCTCAGAGGCATCCACCTCCACCACAAAAGGACGCTCTGGATCTGGGTGTCGCAGCACCTTGGCCGAGACGAATGCCCTTTTGAGACGGGCAAAAGCCGCTTTGGCCTCACGAGACCAGTGAGCAACATCCGCCCCTTTCTTAGTGAGTGCCACCAAGGGCGCCACTATAGACGAAAATCCAGCGATAAATCGTCTATAAAAATTTGCAAAGCCCAGGAAACGCTGAAGCGCCTTCAAACTAGTGGGCTGCACCCAATCCAGGACTGCCTGTACCTTGGAACCCTCCATTTGGAAACCTTCTGGGGAGATAATATATCCTAGAAATGCGATTTGCTGAACTTCAAATTCGCACTTCTCCAGCTTCGCCCCAAGCCGGTGGTCTCTGAGTTTCTGGAGGACTAAGCGTACATGCTTCCGATGTTCCTCCAGGGAATGGGAGAAGATTAGGATGTCATCTAAGTATACAACTAAGAATCTATCCAAATATTCCCTGAGCACATCGTTCATGAAATCCTGGAAGACTGCCGGGGCATTACAGAGCCCAAAAGGCATCACCAAATATTCATAATGCCCTGAGTGGGTATTAAAGGCAGTCTTCCATTCATCCCCCTCTCTTATTCGGATTAGATTGTACGCACCGCGTAGGTCAATCTTAGAAAAAATGGTGGCAGTACGAAGCTGGTCAAACAAGACCGAAATGAGAGGCAGTGGGTATGAGTTTTTAATCGTGATACGGTTCAATTCCCTGAAGTCGATGCAGGGTCGCAATGAACCGTCCTTTTTACCCACGAAGAAGAACCCCGACCCAACTGGAGACTGTGAAGGTCTGATAAATCCTTTAGCCAAGTTCTCCTGAATGTACTCTGCCATAGCCTGAGTCTCAGGACGTGACAGGGAGTACAACCTGCTCTTGGGAAGCTTAGCATTCGGTAACAAATCAATGGCACAGTCATAGGGGCGATGGGGAGGTAGTACCTCTGCAACTTTTTTGGAGAACACGTCCGCAAAATCTGCATAACACCCTGGCAATCCTGGCAAACTTAGCTGCGAGAGCCTGACTGGAAGGCTCAAGCAACTCCTGAAACAATCAGTACCCCAACTAAGAATCTCCCCAGAGACCCAGTCAAATTGAGGATTGTGGGCCCTTAACCAGGGTAACCCCAACACCAATGGGGCAAAAGTACAGACAGTCACATAAAAGGACAATTTTTCAGAGTGTGTGGCTCCAATAAACAAAGAAATCTGGCTAGTGCAAGAGGTAATTTTACCCTGGGATAATGGTTCCCCGTTTAACCCACAAATCTCAATTTCCGACGCCAAGGGTACTAAGGAAACAGAGTGTTTCAGGGCGAATTGGCGGTCCATAAAAACCCCGTCGGCCCCACTGTCCACAAAGGCCCCAGTCTTGACAGTTTGACCGAGGATCTTCAAGGTCACCGGAATGATAAAAGTCTTCTTGGGAAATTCTGACTTCTGGCCTGACAGGATATTTCCCATCACCCTCAGGCCCTGAAGTTTTCCGGCTTTTCTGGGCATGATACTACCACATGACCCTTATTCCCACAGTACAAACACAACCCCTGCTGTCTCCTCCGCGTCTTCTCACGCGAGGAGAGGCGGGTAGCCCCAATCTGCATAGGCTCCTCGGAAAATTCCTCAGAGTCTGAGGTTCCCTTGGGAAAGAAGGAAACCTCGGTCTCCCTTTCAAGCCTACGCTCTCTCAGCCGTCTATCCACCCGGATGGATAACTGCATGAGCTGATCCAAGCTATCAAGCAAGGGATATTGTACCAGTTGGTCTTTTATCTGGTTAGAAAGACCTCTTCGGTACTGGTGTCTCAGGGCTGGGTCATTCCACTGGGTATCATGGGCCAACCTCCGAAACTCCGTACAGTAAACCTCAACTGGCCTTCGCCCTTGCTTAAGGATCGAAATCTGAGCCTCGGCTGAGGCCGTCTTGTCAGGGTCATCATACAAGATGCCCAGTGCCGTAAAAAAAGCATCAACACTTTTAAGCGACGGACAGTCAGGCTGCAACCCATATGCCCAGACCTGTGGGTCTCCTTGTAGCAAGGAAATCACTATGCCCACCCGCTGAATCTCTGACCCAGAAGACTGAGGCCTAAGCTGGAAATATAACTTGCAGCTCTCCTTGAAACAAAAGAACTGCGAGCGATCTCCAGAAAAACGATCCGGAAGATTTACTTTCGGCTCCTTAACCCCTGAAGGTGCTGCTGCTGTGGGAGCTCCGCCAGCGGCCTGGGAGGTGTGCATTTTAATGGACAAATCATTAAATTGACGAGTCAGGACCTGCACCTGATCGACCACCTGTTGCAACGTATTTTGAGGGGTATGCTCCATATTCCCACAAAATTTCAACAGGAGTATTGGGCTGCTGAATATGTTATGCACACCAGTGCCTGCAGGAATGTACTGGTGTTTGAACTGTTATGCACACCAGTGCCTGCAGGAATGTACTGGTGTCTGAACAGAGAGGGATGCAAAACAAATGAACTCACAGACAGACTGGGAAATATGACATAACGTACACAGAAGGTGATAGGGTAACAAAACCAACACAGAGTGAACAGAGAAGCCCAGAGGCTAAGAAACTGGGTGTCTCCCTAGTATTAGAAATGCTCAGATGGAAAAAGCAAGATGTTGTGTTTTAATACGTAGAGAACCCGAAATGCTGTTGCTAAGGGCAACAGCAAAACCCTAAAGGGTTACCAACGGGTGTGGCAGTAAACTCCTTGGTCAGAGATGGAATAATAGACACAAGGAGAGTCTCCACAATCCTAATTCTCACTTGCAGGGCCCAGGTACAGCTTACTGCCACTAAACTGACACATGGACACCCTGCACAGTGAGAGAGGATTAAGCAGGCAGGTCTGAAAGTACAGCCACAAACCTGCTGGGTTCACAGAATATCAAAAGAACCTCAGCAGGCTAAACGACTGACTCCAGTCTTACTGCTAGGTCTGGATTGGCAGAGTGTAGTACCAAATCCCCAGGCCTATTTGCAGTAAGCAACAACAAATACAAAGCTACACAGTACTGGCTAACTTTCAGGAACTGACTAACCAACAAAGATTCAGCAGCATCTGCTTAACCTGAGAAGAGGCCTTATAAAGCAGGTGCTGTCCACGCCCCCCTCAGACCTCACAGACTGTGAGCACAAAAACCAGCACCGGATCCCCTGCCTGTAACCACTGCACAGCAAAAGACCCGAACCGGAGTATCAGGTTACTCCGCTAGCACTTGTCTCCCGGTTGCCATGACGACGTGGCAGCACAGGGCAGGAGACCCTAACAAGCAGTGTAGATTAGGTAAGACATTCCTCCATTATCAGAATCAGATTGTCCAGGAGTATTGGAATAAAGTCACTAGTAGAAGGACCAGCGTACTCAACTTGCAAATGTACTATGAAAAATATTAAATATGCACGTAAACATTGTTAGTAATCAGCAGCAAGAACAGGGATAGCATAATATTCAGAAAGGCCATCTCACTCAGAATCTGCTTGAGACAAGACTGCCGCTGCAGAGCCTTCAGCTAGAAAAGATTCAGCGTCTGCCACCGTGCTGAAGTCAGTGAAGGAGTTGCCATCAAATATACGTAGGCAGGCAGGATAAATAAGGGCAAATTTACTGTTTAGTTTAAACAAACGAGTACACACAGGCAAAAATTCCTTTCTTGCTCTGACCACCTCAGCCGAATAGTCTTGAAAAATGTATAATCATTCCACATCAGATTACCACAGCGTCTGGGTGCCGTCCAGATCGTGTCCTTGTGAACAAAGTTCAGACAGCAAAAAATACCCGCACACGGTCTAGGAGACGTGGGACGAGGTGGACCAAGTCTGTGGGCATGTTCAACTATCAATCCTGAGCAAGATTCTTGTTAATCTAGCAGGTCAAGGAAGGTAGTTTGTAAGCATGTTATGAGCGCTGCCCCTTTAAGGGATTCTGAAGCCCAATAATCCTGAGGTTATTCCTCGATCTATCCTCAAGATCGTCGATTTTATTGATTAATTGATATTGGGTTTTCTTTATGGCTGCATTATGTGCCTTTAGTTCTGAGACATCCTGAAACACTTCACCTAAGCGCTGTACAGTAACCAGTCTTTTTGGACAGCTGTTTGATTTGTGGTTTAATATCCTGTACAGCTTGTGTAAATTTAGAAGCATGTGATTCTAAAATAGGACCCATGGACTCCTGTATTGCTATAACCAAGTCTGCATAGGGAATAACCCTTGCAGACAAACAATGGCAGTTGCTCGGTCATTCCTGGAGATAATTATATATCAGGTGCTAGAAAGGGGGAGGGGTCACAGACAAACAACAGACAGAGAGGGGGTGCAAATCCCCACCCCTAAATTTCCCCCAAGCACACCTTAAATTATCCATACCTGAACCTATCTGGTAATAGAAATTCAGATAATTAGTCACACATGTTTGCAAACGCATGTTTAGCTGCTGAGCCACTTCAAGGCTTCTCCGATATCAGCAGTCCTAACACTAACAGAGAGGGGAGGGGGTGCAAATCCCCCCAAAATATTTTCCCCCAGCACACTAAAAATTACCTGTAACCATACCTGATCTGGTAATAGAAATTCAGAGAATTAGGGGGGAAACTTAAGGGTGGGGATTTGCACCCCTCTCTGTCTGTTGTTTGTCTTTGACCCCTCCCCCTTTCTAGCACCTGATATATAATTATCTCCAGGAATGACCAAGCCATTGTTTGCATGTGTGTGAGAGGCATTGAATGGGAGCAGTATTTGGAAGGCGTGCTGTTCCTTGTAGTGCCAATGGGAGATCCTAGGAGTGGCTCCCGAGTAAGTTAGCTTTCTGTCTGGATGTGTTTTAGTAATAGCCTTTATCATGAGGCCTACTGTGACAAATTACATGGCCTATGTGGGCACTGCTATTATGTAGTGTTAGGACTGCTGATATCGGAGAAGCCGTGAAGTGGCTCAGCAGCTAAACATGCGTTTGCAAACATGTTGTCAGGTTCGGTTTTGCTTGTGTCCCCGGAGGGGGCGCTAGTGGGTCAGTGGAGGTAGGATGGAAGTGAGGAGGCTGGATTGGGTTTCTGCGCATCAGCGCAATGGTGTTTTATTAACATAAAAGTTCACACAATAAGGCAGCAGAATAACGTGCAGGAATAAACAATAAAAAGTATGCAATGGAAATGGTGCAGCTTGGAAGCTGAGAGTCTATGGAGGAAATGGTAATGATGGATAAGTTCACTGGTGTGAGAACCAGAATGGTTTAAAACGTGGAGCCAGCAGAGATGGTAATAAATGTGTAGCAAACCTGGTAGCAGATGCAGGAGACTCAGGTGGAAGTTCACAGAGCAGTTCGTTAAGCTCAGGCAGCTAGCAAGCTGCTTCACAGGTGAGGTGATGGAATGCACCTGGAGAGAGTCTCTACTGCAGAGGCTGAAGCACACTGCGGTTGTAGTTAGGGGTGGAGCCAAATACATATGCAGGGGTTGCTGATGCTTGTAGTTCCACGGAGATGTAGGAAGGTAACCAGGAACACGGAGGAACAGGTAGGTAACCAGGAACACGGAGGATCCAGGAAGGTAACCAGGAACACGGAGGAATCCAGGCACATGGGTCGCAGGAGTGACACAAAGTTCAGGACAACCACAGGCTCACCCTGCAGCTCCTGATATACCCCCTGGTGTGCAGACATTGGTTGGAGTGGGAAAAGGAGGTGCGGCCAAGCTCCGGATTGGCCGCCGTACTCTGACCGATGGAGACTGTCATGGCGGCGCCCATGCCGCGGCCCGGCGGGAATGCGGCGTGCTCACACGCCCGCTGTTACAGGAGCGTTCCTAGGCCCAGGATGACGTCCGGCGGCAGAGGGGCGGACGACAGCAGAACGTAGGGACCCCGGACGGAGTCCGCACCGACGGACAGATGTGGCTGTGGTGAGTCGATTCCTGACAGTACCCCCTCCTTTATGGGTGGGCACTGAACACCCACGTGGCTTGGAAGGATGAGTTCTGTGGAAGACACGGACCAACCTTGGAGCATGGACATCTGACGAATTCACCCAACTTCTCTCCTCAGGACCATAACCGGACCAGTCGATAAGGTATTGTAGACGACCGTACCGGCAACGGGAATCCAGAATCTTCTCTATCTCGAACTCCACGCCCCGCTGAGTTCGCACTTTGGGGCCGACTGGAAGAGCTCTTTGGAAGCGATTCAGGACTAACGGTCTGAGGAGAGAGACATGAAAGGCATTAGGGATCGTAGAGAAGGTAGTAACTTGAGCTTGTAGGCCACAGGACTGATGACTCTTTCGATGGAAAAGGGACCGATGAAACGTGGTGCAAATTTCATCGACGGGACTCTAAGATGGAGGTTCCGGGTGGAAAGCCAAACCTTGTCACCAGGTTTCAGGCTAGGAACTGCACGTCTTTTGCGGTCAGCAAAGAACTTATACCAGCTAGAAGCCTTCTTGAGAGAAGCATGAATCTTCCTCCAGGTTGAAGAGAACTGACTCAAGACAGCAGTGGCAGCAGGAACATCAATGTGAGGATGTTCTTGAAAATCTGGAACACGGGGATGTTGTCCATATACAGCAAAGAACTGAGTTGTTTCTGTAGCAGTATGGTACCGGAAATTGTGGGCAAATTCAGCCCATGGGAGCAGGTCCAACCAGTCATCTTGAAAAGACGAAACATAAAGTCTTAAAAAGGTTTCTAACTCTTGGTTTACCCTCTCCGTCTGCCCATTCGTCTGAGGGTGGTAGGCTGACGAAAACTTGAGGTTGACTTGCATGGCAGAACAAAGGGCTCTCCAAAATCTTGCCACAAACTGAACTCCACGGTCAGATATAATTTCAGTGGGTAGTCCATGTAAGCGGAAAATCTCCCGTAGGAAGATTTGGGCAAGCTTTGGTGCGGAAGGAAGACCCTAGAGTGGTACAAAATGGGCCATTTTGGTAAACCTGTCAACCACAACCCAGATGGTATTGAATCCTTGAGAAGAGGGAAGGTCAGAGATGAAATCCATGGACAAGTGTGACCAGGGACGGTTGGGAACAGATAATGGTTGTAACTGACCTGCTGGAGATTGTCGAGGAGTCTTGTGCTGCGCACACTTCGGGCAGGATGCCACAAAATCTTTGATGTCAACTTTCATCTTCGGCCACCAGTATGTCTCAGAGAGGAACTTGAAAGTTTTCAGGACACCAGGATGCCCAGTGAATTTGGACTGATGAGCCCAAGACAGCAACTTGGAACGGAGTTCTGGGGAAACAAAAGTCTTACCAGGAGGTGGAGCAGGAGAAACTTGAGACGCAGCAAATACCACTGGACTCAGGATGGAATGCGGAACCGAGTCGGAGGTCTCCTCTTTGGACTCCATAGATCGGGATAAAGCGTCTGCCTTGATATTCTGAGAACCTGGGCGGAAATGAAGCTTAAAGTTAAAACGAGAGAAGAACATAGCCCACCGGGACTGGCGAGGATTGAGGCACTGGGCTGCCTTCAAATAAAGCAGATTTTTATGATCCGTATAGATGTTGAACGGAAATTTGGCCCCTTCCAGGAGATACCTCCATTCCTCAAGGGCCAGCTTGATCGCTAGTAGTTCTTGATCTCCAATGGAATAGTTAGCTTCTGCAGGGAGGAATTTACGAGAATAAAATCCACAAGGGTGAATCTTCCCATCAGTTCCCTTCTGGGAGAGAACAGCTCCAACTCCTACTGTGGAAGCATCCACCTCCAACTCGAATGGCTTGTTTACATCCGGTTGAGACAGAACTGGAGCAGACATAAAGGCCAGCTTGATCTTTTGAAATGCCGCTAAAGCTTCTTCTGACCAGTTGGAATGATCTGCCCCTTTCCGAGTTAAGTTGGTAATAGGAGCGATGAGAGTTGAAAATCCTCGGATAAACTTCCTATAATAATTGGCGAATCCCAGGAATCGCTGAATAGACTTAAGACTACTTGGAATGGACCAATTGGCAATGGCTTCCAACTTTGTCGGGTCCATCTGGAGATCCGATCCGGAAATTATATACCCCAGGAAGGGTATGGAGGGAACTTCGAAGGTACACTTGGATAATTTGCCGTAGAGACGATTCTCACGAAGACGTCGGAGAACCTCACGGACTTGCAGACGATGAGAAGAGAGATCTTGGGAGAAGATGAGGATATCATCCAGGTAAACTACGAGGTATTTGTACAGAACGTCACGGAAGATTTCGTTAACAAAGTGCTGGAACACTGCTGGGGCATTGCTCAACCCGAATGGCATTACCAGGTACTCGTAATGACCATCTCGAGTATTAAAAGCTGTCTTCCATTCGTCACCACTACGGATTCTGATGAGGTTGTAGGCACCGCGGAGATCTAACTTGGTGAAGATGCGGGCTCCCTTAACTCTATCAAACAATTCAGTGATGAGTGGTAATGGATAACTGTTCTTGATGGTAATGTCATTGAGACCCCGGTAGTCAATGCATGGACGTAATCCTCCATCCTTTTTTTTAACAAAGAAGAAGCCCGCACCAGCGGGTGAAGATGAGGGACGGATAAATCCTTTCTGTAAGTTCTCCCTGATGTAGTCGCTCATCGCCTCAGTTTCAGGAACGGATAATGGATAGGTACGCCCCCTTGGTGGTTTCTTCCCGGGAATGAGGTCAATGGGGCAATCCCACTCTCTATGGGGCGGCAGAACATCAGCAGCCTTTTCACTGAAGACGTCAGAGAAATCTTGGTAAGCCGCAGGAAGATTTGACTGGGTTTTGACTTCAGAAGACTTGATAGGACAAACTTGGGCTAAGCAGGACTGGCGACAATGTGAGCCCCAGGAAGTGAGTTGTAACGTAGACCAATCAATCTGCGGATTATGTAGTTGGAGCCAGGGCATTCCCAACACGATCTCCTGGGTTGCCTGAGGAATAACTAAAAACTTTATTAATTCAGAATGCAGGAACCCGACTCCCAGAACCACTGGTCTGGTTTGGTGAGAGATATTCCCCTTGGAGATTCGGCTACCATCTACTGCAGTGATGTAGACTGGATATGAGAGTTCGCAGATAGGCAAACGAAACTTATCTACCGCAGCTTGAGTGATGAAGTTTCCTGCGGCTCCACAGTCCACTAACGCAGATGCAGACTGAAGACCATCTGTAGTCTCTAAAGTTACAGGAAGAATGAGGTCTTGGTTTGAAGGAGCTTGTCTAGAAGATCCCAACTTGACTCCTCCTTTACAAGTCAGGATCTGGCGTTTCCCGAACGCACTGTACAAGAATTGATCTGGTGACCTGCAGCCGCACAATAAAGACACAGTCTCTCACGGAGTCTTCTTGACCGCTCCTCAGGAGTTAAGCGGGACCTATTAACTTGCATAGGCTCATCAGAAGGTGGAGGCTGAAATTGTACAGAAGGTACCATTCTTGACTTGCGCGGCTCACTACGAGCACGCTCACTGTTGCGTTCGCGGATGCGAGAGTCCAACTTGATGCATAGAGAAATCAGTTCAGGCAATTGCTCAGGGACATCGCGGGTTGCTAGTTCATCCTTGATCCGATCTGAAAGTCCATGCCAGAAGGCTGCTACCAGGGCTTGATTATTCCACTGAATCTCTGCGGCTAACGTCTGGAACTGGATGACATATTGTCCCATACTCCGGGTACCTTGACAAAGCTGAATAAGGTCTGCAGAGGCTGATGTTGCACGACCTGGCTCGTCAAAGATACGTCTGAAGGTTGACACGAATTCAGCATAGTTGTTCATCAGAGGGTCAGCACGTTCCCACAGAGGAGACACCCAACTCAAGGCAGAACCAGAGAGCAGTGAGATAATGTAGGCAACCTTGGATCTTGACGTGGGGAAATTGTGTGATAATAATTCAAACTGGATTTCACATTGGTTAAGGAACCCGCGACATAGCTTCGGACTGCCATCATATTTGCTAGGCACGGGCAGGTGCAAGCGTGACACTGGAGCTGATGCAGCCGGCGTAGAAGAATTCACAGCACTTGCAGGTGCTGGGGTAACTGGAACTGGAGTAGCAAGTACACTAGGCAGGGTTTGCTGTAGTGTATCAATCCGGGAGGACATCCCTTGCAGAAACTGGAACATCTGCTGCTGCACAGCCTCTTGACCATCCAAGCGGGAGACCAGATTTTGTAAGGCCCCTGACCCCACACTCTGACCACCGTCCGAGTCCATCGGTCCTGAACTTACTGTCAGGTTTGGTTTTGCTTGTGTCCCCGGAGGGGGCGCTAGTGGGACAGTGGAGGTAGGATGGAAGAAGTGAGGAGATGGATTGGGTTTCTGCGCATCAGCGCAATGGTGTTTTATTAACATAAAAGTTCACACAATAAGGCAGCAGAATAACGTGCAGGAATAAACAATAAAAAGTATGCAATGGAAATGGTGCAGCTTGGAAGCTGAGAGTCTATGGAGGAAATGGTAATGATGGATAAGTTCACTGGTGTGAGAACCAGAATGGTTTAAAACGTGGAGCCAGCAGAGATGGTAATAAATGTGTAGCAAACCTGGTAGCAGATGCAGGAGACTCAGGTGGAAGTTCACAGAGCAGTTCGTTAAGCTCAGGCAGCTAGCAAGCTGCTTCACAGGTGAGGTGATGGAATGCACCTGGAGAGAGTCTCTACTGCAGAGGCTGAAGCACACTGCGGTTGTAGTTAGGTGTGGAGCCAAATACAGATGCAGGGGTTGCTGATGCTTGTAGTTCCACGGAGATTTAGGAAGGTAACCAGGAACACGGAGGAACAGGTAGGTAACCAGGAACACGGAGGATCCAGGAAGGTAACCAGGAACACGGAGGAATCCAGGCACATGGGTCGCAGGAGTGACACAAAGTTCAGGACAACCACAGGCTCACCCTGCAGCTCCTGATATACCCCCTGGTGTGCAGACATTGGTTGGAGTGGGAAAAGGAGGTGCGGCCAAGCTCCGGATTGGCCGCCGTACTCTGACCGATGGAGACTGTTATGGCGGCGCCCATGCCGCGGCCCGGCGGGAATGCGGCGTGCTCACACGCCCGCTGTTACAGGAGCGTTCCTAAGCCCAGGATGACGTCCGGCGGCAGAGGGGCGGACGACAGCAGAACGTAGGGACCCCGGACGGAGTCCGCACCGACGGACAGATGTGGCTGTGGTGAGTCGATTCCTGACACATGTGTGACTAATTCTCTGAATTTCTATTACCAGATAGGTTCAGGTATGGTTACAGGTAATGTTTAGTGTGCTGGGGGGAAATTTAGGGGTGGGGATTTGCACCCCCTCCCTCTCTGTCTGTTGTAGGTAATAACCCTATCAGGGTCACAAGGGAGTAATTGTGATGGAACAGGCTGGGAATGCTCAGTGGCGGGCAGGGAGTCCATGCTTTCACTTACCAGTGATTCCTGTGATGCAGCGAACTCAGCGGCGGCCATCTTGGAAGGTACCTTCTGCTTAGGCTGGCGCTGCTGTCTTCGCTGGGCTGGAGCCGCCAGAAAATGGTCCATCAGGTGCCTGGGTAGTTCCCCTGACAGCAGAGGTAAGCGGCAGGGGTGAATTTGGTCGGCGTGCGGGCTCATTAGGGCTGGGGCGGCCACGGAGCTCACACTGCTGTGGCTGCACGCATTGCTGCCGGAACTGGAAGTCGGGCTGCAACTTTAACTGCAATTGAATTAGTTTAAACGTGTACAAAGTAGCAGATATATCACAACCTGCATTACACCGTAGCACTTCATATTCAAATTCAGACTCATTTGCACACAGTAGATTTGTCTCTTCCTGCTCTTTTATTTGTGCGAATACGATGAACATTTTGAGGGAAAAAGACACTCGTCATGGCTTAGTTGCCCGGGACCTGGTGAGCCGAGAGGGTGTTTTTGGTGTGACTGAAGCCACAGTGTATGATGATTCATCTGTACATAGCATTTATTTAAAGTTTATAGTGGTAACTGAACTTTGTAGTTGTACACTTCATTGGAACCATATTTTCATATTTTATAGAAACATAGAATTTGATGGCAGATAAGAACCACTTGGTCCATCTAGTCTGCCCCTTTTTTTACCATATTTTTACCTCAAACCTTATTTGATCCTTATTATTTTTAAGGATATCCTTATGTCTATCCCATGCATGTTTAAATTGCTCTACTGTCTTCGCTTCTACCACCTCTAATGGGAGGTTATTCAACTCAGGAGTGTAGCGAGGGTGGCTCCGGTGGAGCACGAACTCCAGGCACTGAAAAAGTTAGAGGGCCCACTGCCGCCCACCACCCCCTTCCTCTCCGTGGGTCATTGTACTGGCGGACACAGAGCAGGAGGAGGAGAAGCAGAGGGGGCGCACACTGACTCGGACTAAGATACTAGATAGGGAACAGGGCAGGCCAGAGGCGACAGCAGGAGCTCTGCCCGCCTACTTTATATGTCTCACTGTCTGCTTATTGCTATGCAGCAGGGTTACTTCTGTCCTGCAGCACCGCTCTCTGCCCCTGCTGCTTCAGCACCTCTCTCTTTCCTGTAAGCTTGCGCTAGCTGCTGCAGCACCTCTTTCTGCCTGGCTGATGTAGCATCTCTCTCTGCCCCGACTGCTGCAGCAATTCACTCTACATTGATGCAGCAGCACCTCTATTTGCCCCAGCTGCTGCTGCAGCACCTCTCTGTGCATTAAAAGCTGCAGCACCTCACTCCATCTCTCTGCCCCTCAGGCAATTTTGGGGAATTATTTTCATTGAAGCATAGTGGGATTATCAGGTCTGGGATGGCAGTTGTAGATGATTATTCTCATTGAGGCATTGAGAATTATCAAATCGGGTTGTGGTAAATTATTTTCATTGAGAGTTTGGAAGGTTTCACAGGGTTAATTTTTGTTGGGAGCCAATTAACCTACCAGTATATTTTTGTATTGTGGGAGGAAATTGGAGTACCTGGAGGAAACCCACGCAAGCACAGAGAGAATTTACAAACTCCACACCGTTTGGTGGAAATCGAATCCATGACCTCAGTGCTGTGAGAGTAACATTGGCAAACACCACTTCCGGTTGACTCACATGTTGCACGTTTGGTGGTGTCTTCTACTCTGCCTGTCACTACCGACACCTCTCTGAAGGAACCGACAGATAAGCTCGTGGAGGGTTGCTTGAAGTCTATTTACACTCTTGCGGGTGCTGTGCATAGACCTACTATAGCGGCTTCTTCGGCAGCAAAAGCTATTGAAGCCTGGGTTCAAGAAGTTGAAGCGGAGCTACCTTCTAATTTTTCTGATAATGCCTGACAGTGTCTTTCATATATTACCACAGCCTCATTACATACAGGAGGTGGCCTCTGATGCTGGTGTGCTGGCAACCAAAGCGTCTACTACGTCCATTTTGGCTCGCTGGATACTGTGGTTGCGATCCTGGTCTGTGTATCTGGACTCTAAAAAGACCTTGGAGGTGATCCCTTTTAAGGGAAACATCCATTTTGGGGAAGATCTGAACAAGATTGTTGCTGACTTAGCGTCTGCTAAAACTGCATGTCTGCCGAGTACTAATCCTTCGGCTCCAAAGGCTAAAAGTACCACCTTTTGTTCCTTATGACCTCCAAGTAAAGCAAAGGGTCAGGCGTACCCGAAAAGGCTCGCACTTCCAAAACCTCTAAGCCCAAACCTAAATGTTCCTGGGCTGCCCGTCAGCCTGCTTCCAAACCAGACAAGCCTGCTGCATGACGGGGCGGGCCTCTCCCTGGGGGATCCCAGGGTGGGAGGCCGACTTCTGCGGTTCGCCCAGGTATGGTTACAGACCACTTCAGACGCCTGGGTGAGGGAAGTCATCACTCACGGATACGCCATCTCTTTCAAGAAACGTCCCCCTCGCTAGTTTTGCTCAACAAATATCCCTTCGGATCCATTAAAAGCAAAAACTCTACATTTGGTGGTACAATCCCTCCTGGAAACAGGAGTGATAGTGCCGGTGCCTCTGGCTCAGAGAGGCAGGGGGTACTATTCAATGCTGTTCCTAGTTCCGAAATGGAACCTCACGGCCCAGTCTCAATCTCAAGTCTTTGAACAAATTTGTGAAGTTTTCCAAGTTGCGTATGGAAACTATTCGCTCCATATTTCAGGCCTTGGAGCCCAAGGACTATATGGTATCCCTGGACATTCAGGATGCTTACCTACATATACCTATTGCCATGTCGCATCAGCAATATCTGCGGTTTGTTATTGGCAACCTACATTATCAATTCCAGGCCTTGCCTTTTGGACTGACCACGGCTCCACGAATCTTCACCAATGTCATGGCGGTCATGATGGCCCTTCTACGCCATCAGGGTATCAGGATCCTGCCGTATCTGGATGACTTGTTGATCCTGGCAAACTCCCCAGAGGTTCTCCTCCGTCATCTGGAGCTGACGGTCCAATTCCTGCAAGCCCACGGGTGGCTCATCAACTGGAAGAAATCCTCGCTGGTTCATGCTCAGACCATAATACAACTGGGGGCGTTACTGGACTCTCACAACCAACAGATGTTCTTGTATCCGGAGAAGGTCCTGAAACTTCAGAACAGGATACAATGCTTTATCTCTCGCCCTCGTGTAGCGATGCAAGTACTAGGCCTCATGGTGTCGGCTTTCGACATGGCAGAGTACGCTCAATTTCATTCTCGCCCTCTGCAGAGGTTAATCCTTTCCAAGTGAGATGGCTTGCCTCACCGGATCAGGTCTCACATGATTTCCTTGACTCCGGAAGTCCGTCTGTCTCTGAGCTGGTGGCTCCAGGACCAACGATTGAGCAGGGGTCGTCCCTTCTGGATCTCCAACTGGGTCCTCCTAACGACGGATGCCAGTCTGCAGGGGTTGGAGCGCGGTGTTGGAGCAACACTCTCTTTAGGGTCGGTGGACCAGGGAGGAATCTCTCCTTCCGATAAACATTCTGGAGTTGTGGGCAGTGTTCAATGCTCTGAAACAGTCGGACAACGCCATTATGGTGGCATACATAAATCATCAAGGGGGCACTCAAAGCCGCATGGCAATGATGGACGTGTCAAAGATTCTTCTATGGGTGGAACACCATCTGCCAGCCATATCTGCAGTGTTCATTCCGGGTGTCCTCAACTGGGAAGCGGACTTCCTCAGTCATCAGGACGTACACGCCAGAGAGTGGAGCCTTCATCCAGAAGTCTTTCAACTCCTAGTGGACAAGTGCAGTCTACCAGATGTAGACCAGATGGTGTCTCGACACAATCACAAGGTTCCGGTCTTCGGAGCAAAGACAAGGGATCCTCAAGCAGCGTTCGTGGATGCACTGGCAATTCCATGGAACTTTCAGCTGCCATACATGTTCCCTCCCATGTCACTCCTGCCCAGGGTAATAAGGAAGTTCAAGCACGAAGGAGGATAACTACTTCTAATCGCTCCAGCATGGCCCAGATGGCATTGGTTCTCAGACCTGCAGGGTTTCTCGATAGAGCGTCCTATTCTTCTTCCGCAATGCCCAGACCTGCTCGTTCAGGGCCCTTGTGTCTACTAGGATCTAGCCCGACTGGCTTTGACGGCGTGGTTCTTGAAGCTTCAGTTCTGAGGGCCAAAGGATTTTCTGAGGCGGTCATTAAAACTATGTTGAAAACCCGTAAACCGGCTTCGGCTTGGATTTATTATAGGGTCTGGAATTCTTACTTCACCTTGTGTGCGGCTAAGAATTATGATGCATACAAGTTCAGTACTGCCAAACCTTTGGCTTTTCTGCAACAGGGCCTGCAATTAGGCCTTCGTCTGGCCTCCCTCAAGGTTTATATTTCAGTCTTGTCGGTATGGTTTCAGAGAAGAATTGTGACTTTGCCTGAGTTTGGGGTCAACTTTCACTCAGGGTGTTTTACGGATTCAATCTCCCTATATTCCTCCTGTGGATCCTTGGGATTTGTCAGTTGTTCTGGATGCCCTACAAGAGTCTCCTTTTGAACCTCTTGAGTCTGTGGACCTTAAATGGCTTACACTTAAGGTTTTATTTTTGATGGCTATTGCTTTTGCTAGAAGGTTTTCTGACTTGGGAGCCTTATCCTGTCGGTCACCCTTTCTGATTTTTCACCGTGACCGTGCGGTTCTTAGAACTCACCCTGGTTATCTGCCTAAGGTGGTGTCGTCTTTCCACCTTAACCAAGAGATTGTGATTCCGGCCTTTATCTCTCCTGGTTTGTCCTCCAAAGAACGGTCTTTGGATGTGGTACGGGCTCTCCATATATATGTGAAGAGAACCGCCTCTCTTAGGAGATCCGATTCTCTCTTTGTCCGTTTTGGTTTTCACAAACGTGGCTGGCCTGCAAATAAGCAGACCTTGGCCAGATGGATTAGAATGGTGATTGCACAAGCTTATGTACAGGCTGGACTTCCAGCTACTGCTACTATCAAGGCCCATTCTACTTGGTCTGTTGGACCTTCTTGGGCGGCCCGTCGTGGCGCATCCCTGGAACAGTTGTGCAAGGCGGCTATGTGGTCCTCAGTAAACACGTTCATCAGGTTCTATGCCTTTAATACTTCTGCCTCCCAGGATGCTTCCTTTGGATGCCGGGTTCTTGTGTCCACTACAGTGCGTCCACTCCCATGAAGAACTGTTTTAGGACATCCCCGATGTTATTCCCTGTGGAATACCAGTGTACCCCGCTGTGGAAAAGGAGATTTATGGTAAGATTTACCATTGTTAAATCTCTTTCTGCGAGGTACACTGGATTCCACAGGGCGCCAACCCTGATGCACTTAGCTTCTTTGGGTTGGTATGGCATTAGCCGCTGGTACCTTCTCCTGTCGTGTGAATGTGTTTATATGTGGCTACTAACTACTGTTGTCTCTCTTTTACCTGCTACTGCATTGGACTGGTTAACAAAACTGAGCTCCAGTGCCTGGAGGCGGGGATATAGAGGCGGTGCAGTGCATCTTGGGAACAGTCAAAGCTTTAGCCTGTTGGTGCCTCGGATCAAGATCCAATTCTACACCCTGATGTAGGGGTGTAGAGTTGATTGTGGGTAATCAGGAGGCTGTAAAGAGTTGATAATAGGCCTTTCAATTAAGACCTAAAGAGGCGAAAACTTTCTAGAGTAGTATATGGTGGGTGGCATCGAGAACCTAACGCGGATGTATAGAGGTGTCGGAATTGGAAATATTGATAAAAACATTCGGAGGGCAAACCCAGCCTACAGTATCTTGGAGGTCAGAAGACTCAGGGAATACATGAAGAGTGACAAGGTCACAAATAAAGTTAATATTATGTGTGGTCCAATAGTCAAAGAGTTTGGGGTCAACTCCAGGAGGAAATGCCTCATTAGTCCATAGAAGTGTCATGTGGAGATGATTTTGGACCAAGCAAAATACTCTACTACAGTGGTCCATAAATCAAGCGAAAAGCAGAGGGTATGGGTTGGGGAGAGGAAGGAGGTCTGTGACTGGGGTGCCTCCAAAAAAATGAGTACATAGAGAGGAAATTTACAATGTTGGCCTCAAGATGTTGGAGTCCATTAACCCTCTAGCTACTCCTACCATCTCATACCCCTAGAACTGTCCTTTACATTCTCTACATTTGAGGTACATGCTATCTGCCTCTTCCAACCTATTTATCTTCAAATAGCTGTCATTTACGGCCCCCCTGGCATTCCCTTTAAATTCCTTGACAACTTTGCTTCCTGGCTTCCTCACTACCTCTCTTTTGACATTCCCTTCATTATCTTAGGCGATTTCAACATCCCAATCAATATCCCCACTAAATCCCCTGCCTCTAAACCCCTTAACCTTACATCTTTGCTTGGTCTCTCCCACGCTCTAAGGCAGACTTCCTCCTTTTCAAACTTATGCTCTCTTCCTTCAGTGCTGCCCTTTCCCTCATGAAACAGTCATACTTGAAGAACCTTATTTCCTCCCAGTCTTCAAACCGCGAGAACCTCTTTGCCACTCTCAACTCCCTCTTCTGTCTACCCCCACCTGGTCTCAGCTCCTCACTCTTAGCTCTTGACCTTGCCACTTCACATACAAAATTGACTCCATACATGAGGACATCACATACAACCAAACCATCAGCAATCCGCCACCTCTTTTCCCTTAACACCCCTCCCAATCCCTTTTAGCAACTCTGATATCTTTCTCCCATGTATATGGTGAGGAAACCATGGCCCTCATTCGTCCCCCCCTCCACCTCCCCACTTGACCTTATACCCTCATGTCTCCTCTGCTACCTCTCTTTCTGTCTGTTCCCATCTTGGCCACCTCAATCTCTCACTCTCAACAGGTACTGTCCTCTCTGCCTTCAAGCATGCACTCATCTCCTCTATTCTTAAAAAACCTATACTTGATACTCTCTCTCTAACTATTGACCCATCTCTCTCCACCCTATTGCCTCCAAACTCCTTAAGCATATTGTCTACAACTCCCTTACTGCCTTTCTTAATGCCAACTCACTGCTTGACCCATTCTAGTCTAGCTTCTGTCCTATCCACTTTACTGAAACTACCCTCATGAAAGTCTGAAGTGACCTCCTTTATGCTAAATCCAAGGGCCACTACTCTCTGCTTATTCTCCTTGATCTCTCTGCTGCTTTTGACACTGTGGACCAACCTCTCCTTCTGCAAATCCTTCACTCCCTTAGTCTGCATGATACTGCCCACTCCTGGCTTTCCTCCTATTTCTCTGACCATTCCATCTTTGTCTCCTCTCATGACTCCACCCCCCCCCCCCACTTCCGCTAACTGTAGGTGTCCACCAAGGTTCTGTTCTTGGTCTGGTACTTTTCTCTCTTTATACATCCTCTTTAGGTGGTGAGCTCATTAGTGTCACTGGCCTAGACTGAGGGTGTTGTGAACTTGGGGATTCTTCCGATGGTTGGGAAGAGGAACCACAACTGAAAAGGGAAGGCCTGATATAGGACTTCCTCATACAGGACGCTGAAAGTGGAGTTTGATGAAATATTAAAGAGCTTTATTTGCAAAGGAAAACAACTTAAAGTCAAATGCCAAAAAGGAATAAATGAGGAAATGTCCAGACCCACTGAAGGGTTTAGTGAGCAGTATTGGGGATGCTGGTAATAGAAGAAACTGCGGGTGATGTTTAGAAAGTCACTGATAACTTATGGAGCTTATGAATGATGATTATTAGCACTGATGGTTGAAGAACT
The DNA here is from genome assembly GCF_028390025.1 of Pseudophryne corroboree. Classification (NCBI taxonomy): domain Eukaryota; kingdom Metazoa; phylum Chordata; class Amphibia; order Anura; family Myobatrachidae; genus Pseudophryne; species Pseudophryne corroboree. Next base: position 315,179,167 of record NC_086452.1, read on the forward strand.
TGTGAGTGGTGACAGAGACGCTGATGACGTGAGAAACTGAAGTGCAGGGGTTTTTGACGCTGTGAATTTGTAAAGCTTGGGAACGGACACTGAGATGCTGATGACGTGAGAAATTGAAGTGCAGAGGTTTTAGACGCTGTGGATTTATAGAACTTGAGAATGGAGATTGAGACGCTGATGATTTGAAGTGCAGGGGTTTTAGACGCTGTGGATTTGTGGGGCTTGGGAACGGAGACTGAGACGCTGATGACGTGAGAAACTGAAGTGCAGGGGTTTTAGACGCTGTGGATTTGTAGAACTTGAAAACGTAGACTGAGACGCTGATGATGTGAGGAATTGAAGTGCAGGGGTTTTAAACGCTGTGGATTTGAGAACGGAGACTGAGACGCTGTTGGATTTGTGGAACTTGAGAACGGAGACTTGAGACGCTGATTACTTGGAACACGGATGACTGGTACGCAGAGAGATTATCGGCTGCTGAATACACTGGAGCCGGTGTAGCGAACTGGCAGCTGGAAATGCCGGAGACACTGGAGTACAACTGCAGAGATCCTTGCCGGGGACAATTAGCTCTTTTGACTTACAATATCATCTCTAAGCTGATGATACTCAAATCTACCTTTCCTCCCCTGACCTCTCCCCCGCTCTCATCACTCATGTATCTAACTATTTCTCTGCTAACTCTTCCTGGATGTCCCAGTGCTTTCTTGAACTTAACATGTCTAAGACTGAGCTGATCATTTGTCCACCCTTCCGCACAACCTCACCTCCCACAAGTTCATTATCTGTTAATGGCACTACTATCTCCTTTAGCTCCCAAGTGCTCTGTCTGAGCCTTGACTCCCTCTCCTTAAAACCACACATTCAGCACCTCTCACAAACCTGTCACTTTCATCTCAGGATCAGACCCTTTCTCATCCAGGATGCCACTAAGATACTTATCCACTTACTGGTCATCTCCAGACTGTACTACTGTAATCTTCTATCTGGCATCCATGACAAATGCATCTCTATACTCCAATCTATACTCAATGCTGCTGCCCGGCTTATCATCCTCACCAAACGTACTGCATCCACCTCCCCTCTCTTACATTCCCTTCACTGGCTCCTCTTCCCCTTCAGAATCCATTTCAAGCCTCTCACACTCACTTACAAAGCCCTCACCCACTCCTCTCCCATTTACATCTCTGACCTTATCTCCCTTTACACTCCTGCCCATCCTCTTTGCTCTGCTAATTCATGCCGCCTCTCCAGCCTACTGTTTACCTCCTCCCACTCCTACCTCCAAGATTTTGCATGTGCTGCTCCCTTTCTCTGTAATTATCTATCTCTCCCCCTCAGACTCTCCAAATTGGCCCTCAAGACCCAATTCTGCACCAAACCCAGCCATCTCTCATCCTAAGCCCTTTGTCCCACATTCACTTTCTACCCCGTCTGTGTGCCCCTCCCCTTTAGAATGTAAGCTTTTGCGAGCAGGGCCCTCTTCCCTCATGTGCTTTTCCATCTCTGACTTAGCCTATCTTCTTTTCAATACTCCCTTCGATGGCACCAAATCCCTCCATTTTCTTCCACCCTCATACTTATTTCAGTGTAATCTACTGACGCAGCTATGCTTATATACCCTGTACTTGTCCTATATTGTCTTGAATTGTAAGTAACTATTTTCTTGTTTTGCTTCTTTGTTTATGTACTCTATAATTAGGTGCTGCAGATCCCATGTGATGCCATATAAATAAAGTATAATAATAATTAAAATCATCAAAAGTACTGCAATGACAATTAGCATGAGCCAAGACTGCTTGAGTAAGGTGAGCTGTTATGTAATATTTGTGGTAGTTTTGGAGACCTAGGTCACCATCTATGGAGCAATGACCGAGAATCCAGAACCACACCCTGGGCCTCTTACCACACCATATAAATCTAGACACTAAACACTGAAGATTAGACATAACAAGGGATGGACACAGACTGGAAGTGTAAAGAGGTAGAGGAACCTTGCGAGAACATTCATTTTGATGGCATTAATACATCCATGGGGGACCCATATGAAATCGGTCCCCCAGGTCCCAAGATCTTGCTGAATTTTCTATAAAAGGGGAGGAAAGTTTGCAGTGAATAGTTGGTCGTAAGATTTGGTGTGCTGCACACCTGGGTACTTCACAGAACAAGAACGCCAACGGAAGTCAAAATTACTTTATTATTAAAGAAGTGTTTGGGTGCAGAGGAGGACCTCAATTTTAACTCAATTAATTCTAAAAAGATAACTGGCTATAGGTGTGAAGCTCAGCAAGGAACCAGGAAAGGGAAGATGAAGGTTTGGTTATAGTGAGCATAGTTTTATGGTTTACAGGACTGATTTGGATACCCAAAATGTCTGGGTTACTATGTAAGCTAGCTGCCAATGGCTCTTTTATTAAGGCAAGATAGGTGATTGGGGGCAACCTTGCCTAGTACCATCATGAATATTAAATGTGAGAGATAAATCTGTTTGCTAGAGCCAAATCAGAAGGATTGAAATAAAGAGATGCTATGCCACACATACAGTTCAGATGCATGAAGGTCCAGTCTACTCTGTCTATGGCCTTTTCTGTGTCTTTGATCATCTCCAGGGCAGGGAAAGATTTCTCATTAGCTATGAGTATGAAATCGAGGAGTTTATGATTGTTGTCTGAGGATTGAAGGCCAGGATTAAAGCCAACTTGGTCTAGATGTACTGGTGAGGAAATAATCAATGCGAGTTGGGTAGCCAGAATTTTTGCAAAAAGTTTAGAAGGGAAATTGGTCTATAGCTAGTGCATGGAGTGGGATCACATCCTTCTTCATGAAAAACTATGATCTCTGACCTGGTGGTGGCACCATCAAATTTCCGGGCGCCAAGAACTGTATTATAAAAATCAACAAGCAAGGGGGAAAGGGCAAGCAAAAACCTCTTATAATCAGAGGCAGTAAAGCAGTCAGGACCAGGACCTGCAAATGATTTAAGAGATTTAAGAGATATGACTGCAGTGGCCAGGTCTAGTCTTATTTCTAAGTTCTTCAGGACATTTTGAATGTTCTAGTATTTTCATTTGCATTTCTTATAGTACATTTTTGGGAGAGTTTTCAGTTTTTGTCTTGTGGAATTGCTATTCAAGGCTGTAAAATGTAATTGCACAGTATCCTGCAATTTGCCATATAACTACTTTTCCTTTTAAATTGGAATTAACTTTGATTTCAAAAACTATATTTCTGTTTTGATAGAGACATATTATAATGAAAGAAAATGATTTCATATAGAGAACATACCAACAAAATAAGAATCACATTTGGATAGCTGTGCAGTATACTTAGTATTGGATTTGAAGTACATTGGGTAGCTGGCATGAGTTTAGCCACATTGCTTGCTTTTGGGTTCTTCTCGCTCACTACACTGCAATCTTCTTGAATAATCCAAAGTTCCATCACTTGTCTACCATATTTCTGCATCAGCTGGGGATAGCGGAGGAAGAATTTGAGGAAAATAGGATGATGAAAGTAGACCAGGTGGATTTCAGGAACATTTTCTAATATTTTACAAATCACATTTAGCGAAATCTGCAAGGAAGTACAGAAATTACTATTAGATTTAAGGCATAAGAATATATTACACACGTCACTTATCTTGAAATCTATTTTTAGAATGTTATAATGATTAGCTTCACTATAAAAGTACTCACTCCTATTTTATTTTAAGTAATTTTTTATTATTTTCTTTTTTCAAGGGAAACAAAAAGAACATAGAAACAAAAAGAAAAAACCCCACAAACAAACACAAAAACATACAGTGAATAAACATATACAATCCATGTCACAATGTCATATACAGATCAATAAAAAGTGCCGTGTTTATATCAATACATAAGGGTTTTGTGATCATTAATCTCTCATATAGTATTAACAATCAGAGAGTTGAGCTGGAGCCGCCATAGCCGTAGCTAGACGGGAGGTGTTCCACCTGTTCCACTTATTGAGATAATGTGGCAGGGTCCCTCTAGACCAGAGGTTCTCAAACTCGGTCCTCGGGGGCCCACACAGTGCATGTTTTGCAGGTCTCCTCACAGAATCGCAAGTGAAATAATTAGCTCCACCTGTGGACCTTTTAAAATGTGTCAGTGAGTAATTAATACACCTGTGCACCTGCTGGGTTACCTGCAAAACATGCACTGTGTGGGCTCCCGAGGACCGAGTTTGAGAACCGCTGCTCTAGACCTATGTGTAAACCTTTCGTGTCCAGATACCTCATTTACCAGAGCCTGCTAGTTGTATAGGTTAGGAGGGGAGACAGCAAACCAGTTACGCGCTATAATCACCTTCGTTAAGGTAGTCAAGCAAAGAACATATTTATAAAGTATCGGACAGTAGGTTTCCTCTAAATCTAGGGTAAACATTCACAATTTAGGAGAGAAGGGGGGTAACATCGGTTCTGTAATTAGTATGTCTGACCAAATCGCTTCCCAGAAAGCATACACAGTTGGGCATAACCATAATAAGTGCCAGAAATTAGCTCCAGAGGCACCACACCTCGGGCATGTATCATTAGGCTGCAGCCCCGCTTTAAAAAGAGAAACTGGAGTTCTATACGACCTATGAAGAATAAAAAAGAAGACTTGTTGATATCTGATACATGGAGTAGTATACTTAAGAGAGCACAACACCTGGAGCCACTGGTCATCTTCAAGCGGACCTATGTCCTGCTCCCATTTAAGTTTAAGCAGGTCAAAAACATTCGGGCAAATGTGATCATTAAGGCTAGCATATAAAGTGGAAACTTGATGTCTCGTACCCAGGTCCACAACCAATTCTTTAATTGGCGAATTAGAAATGGTCGGAGATGAAACCGCAAATTGTGCTGCACCGCATGACGGAGCTGTAGGTAACGATAAAAGGATTTATTGGATATATCAAGCTGATCCCGCAGTTGCGCAAAAGATTTGAAAACACCATTATCATATAGCTGTGAAATTGTTATAAGGCCCGCACCAATCCATATATTATCTTGTGTGAGATGCAATAGTTCCCTATATGTTGTGTTAAACCAAAGGGGCGTATCGGAATCTGTATCGCTCCAGTCATAAAAAGAGTGAGCCAGTCGCCATACAAGTAGCGATTGACGGAGTAGAGGGGGAAGACCAGCAGTAGAAAAGGCTGAAAGAAGGAACTGAACAGGGGAGAAGTGAGACCCCACACACTCGGCAAAGAATCTCACAAACGTGGGACTATCGCTATTTAAAATCCAACTGGACAAATGTACAAGTTGAGCAGCCAGATAATAAGCGCGCATATTAGGAAAGCCCAATCCTCCAGCAGATTTAGCCTTAACCAGAGCTCTCAGGGCAACCCTAGGTGCCTTGTTACCCCAAACAAATGAAGAGAGTACACTATCAATGCCAGAGAATACCTTCTTAGGAATATAAACAGGGGAATGTTGTAATAGGTAAAGAAATTTCAGTTGGATCACAATTTTAATTAGATTAATGCGACCCGTGACAGTAAGGGGAAGCTTCTTCCATACATGGAACCGACGCTTCAAATCCTCCATGACCTGGTCTATGTTATGATGCACAAAAGTTGTGACATCAGGAGTGATCCAGACACCAAGATATCGAAAGCGGAGGGTCCACTGCAGTGAGCAAACAATAGGTAACGGGTCAGGGACAATACCAGATAAGGGGAGGATATGAGATTTATTCCAATTGATAGACAAGCCAGAATAGAAGCCAAATGTGTCAACAATATTCAGCAGGGAGGTCAGGGAAACATCGGCATCATTGAGAAACAAGAGCATATCATCAGCGTACAATACGATAACATCCTCATGTTCATCAATAGTAATGCCCCTAACATCAGGGGACATTCTAACAAAACTCGCCAGTGGTTCTATAGCTAGGACAAAGAGGGCAGGGGACAACGGGCAGCCCTGTCTAGTACCACGATATAAAGCGAAGGGGGACGTAACAAAACCATTGACAGATAGACGAGCCATAGGAGAGGAGTAGAGCAACTGCAACCATCATATAAATTTGGGGCCAAAAGCAAATTTTCTAAGGACTTCCCACAGGTAATCCCATTCCACGGAGTCAAATGCCTTAGCGGCGTCCAAGGAAACCACCACGGCATCCGATCCCGATTGATCCCCCCTCTGCAGATGACAAAACAGCCGCCTCAGGTTTTGTAGGGTAGACTTGCCTGGCATAAACCCTGTCTGGTTATCATGAATAATCGATGCTATAACAGTATTAAGTCGAATCGCCAAAATCTTGGCCAAAATTTTTACATCAGTGGATAGCAATGATATTGGGTGGTAGGAGTCTGGGACCGTAGGGTCCACTCACTCCTATTTTACTTAATCTGTTAATTTAAAGCACTCATCACAATTTACAATTCATCTTTAACACATTCAGGGGTATGGTTGAGGTGAGGGTGGGTTGTAAGAAATTTTGGTCAGTGTATTATTTTACTGTGGTTTTTGTATTGTTTAGCCTCGTAGGAAGTATCTTATTTTAATCTGTATAAATATACCCTATCCACCTTACATATTACCTAGCTGTCATTCCTTATATTACCTGCCCCTATCTCTATTATCTATAGTTACCCTCAAACCATTTTCATATTCTAGTCCTCACCCAATCTTTTAAGGCACATGATTATGCTCTCCCCGTTTGGGTTTAGATATTACTGCCCCTGCTCTCCAATTACCTACATAGCCACAGCATTAATAAAATTAAAAAAAACACCACCACCATTTTTAGTACATATACCCAATAACGCACATATTTTATTCCTATTTTCATCACATCTACCTCTACCAACCTCTTCCACCAGCCCATTGTTTACTGGTCTCCATCATTTGACATTACATGTATCCTGATATTACACTATTCCAATGCCTCTCCCCCTTGACATTTTGATATAACATTTCAAGTGTTATATCTGTTTTGATTACATACTCCTTTTGAGCTTCCATTTCTATCCAACTGCATTCATATGATATCAATTACCTATTGCATATTTACTGTATAATGTTTCAGTCTCTATTTTCCTATCTGTAATATTTAATCATTGCATTGAGAACTTTTTATCTCCAACTCCATTACCCATATCCCATTTGAAAATGTGATAAAACGTGTTTATTTTTCTCCTTATGCTTCCCATTTGGTATAAAGGTTTTATTTGCGTTAACAACATCTTATAACAAGAATAGTGTTAGAAGATCCAAATTCGCTTGAAACTACAATGGAATAGACAATGCACCATATCTTGAGTTTGTAACAAAAAAAAAAAACCGGTATAAGTGCAGGAACTTATAAGAAAAGGTAGGCATTATAGGTCAACCTACAAATCCGTAAGATAAGATAATGTAATACATAAAACAAAAACAAAAAAAAATCAAAGAATGTGACTTCTACCGATCCATTTGTTAGAAACCTAAAACAAAACAATATATTGAAAAGACAAGGGGAACACAAGAGGAAGGGTAAGGACAGTTACAAAGGGAATACACTTTGATTCTTAAAAAGGAAATAGATAACATAATTAGAGAGATCACACATCTTACTTGTTGGGGAATATTGTAATCAAATAGAAGAGAACCCTGGAAGCAGGTTATATAATACCTGTGTCTAGGTGGATTCATCCAAGCTGTCAATAAATTTTCCCCATTTAGTAAAGAATTTCTCCGGCGACGCTGTAGGTTCAGTTATTAAAAAACTTTTATCAAAGTAAACTAATTGTATCAGTCTGGACTTCAATTCTAGAATACTCGGGGAGGATTTTTTAATCCAATTGGTTAAAATGAGTTGTTTTAGCTAAGGTCATTGTGATAAACAAAAAGGGAGTAGTGTCATTACTTTGTTTACCAAATTCCAAGAGTACTGACTGAAAACCATGTCTGAATGGGGAAGCATTCGATATCGCTGCTGTCAGGATCCCAGCAGCCGGGATATTATAATAATTATAATATAATAATTTTATTTATATAGCGCTCTTTCTCCAATAGGACTCAAGGCGCTTTTGTAGTACACCCGTCTGAATGAGTAATATCCAGAATGTCATAGCTCCAAGACTTAGCCAGAGAATCCTGTAGAGGTGAAGGGGAAGTTGATAATAATAAGGGGTTATATAATACTTTAGTTTTATATTTATAGTGTGAGAGATTTTGTCCGATTTAATAATATTAATAACTATATCTGTGGAGCTATTGAATTGTGTAGGCTGAGGGATAGAGATAGCAAGATTTCGTACCTGGAGGTACATGAAAAATGATTGTTACGAATATAGTATTTATCCTTGAGTAGGGAGAAAGGCAGTATTGTGCTTCCTAGGTCAAATAATTTGGTAGGTAGATTCAAACCCTTCTGGCACCAACTGGAAAATAATGATGTATGCATAGAGGGGAGGGAAATTGGGATTGCCCCAAAGCGGAATACAAGGAGAGTAAACATGTTTCCTACCCATTTTTTTATTTATCTTGAGGCATGCAGCATAGGTGTTTCTGAAAAGAAGATTATCTAATAAAGCCTGTGGAATAATATAGATGTGAGAGTGCAATAAAGCTCCGGGAGAGCATGGGGCATAGGTAGCCATTCCGAGTTGATCGCTAGCTGCTTTCGTTCGCTCTGCAGCGATGAGGTAAAAAAATGGCACTTCTGCGCATGCGTATGCGGCACAATGCGCATGCGCTTCGTACTATTGCAACAAACGATGTAGTTTCACACAAGGTCTAGCGAAGCTTTTCAGTCGCACAACTGGCTGCAGAGTGATTGACAGGAAGAGGGCGTTTTTGGGTGTCAACTGACCGTTTCCAGGGAGTGTTCAGAAAAACGTAGGCATGTCAGGAATAACGCAGGCGTGGCTGGGTGAACGCAGGGTGCGTTCGTGATGTCAAAACAGGAACTGAACAGTCTGAAGTGATCGCAAGCGCTAAGTAGGTATTGAGCTACTCTAAAACTGCACAAAAAAAGTTTGCCGCCGCTCTGCGATCCTTTCGGTCGCACTTCTGCTAAGCTAAAATACACTACCAGTGGGAGGCAGCATAGCGTTTGCACGGCTGCTAAAAACTGCTAGCGAGCGAACAACTCGGAATGACCACCATAGTCATAGTCAGTATATGTCGATCTTTCTAGTAACAAGTCAGATATATAATGATAATGGATGGAAAGGGAGTAGGTATCTGTTACGCACACCAGTGCTAACAGGAGTATACCGGTGTATGAACAGAGAGGGAAGCGAAGCAAACAAACTCACAGACAGTATAACATAACATACACAGGAGGTGATGGAATAACTAATAAACACAAAGTGAACGGAGAAGCCCAAAGGCTCAGGAATTGGGTGTCTCCCTAGTGTCAGGAATGCTCAGATGGAATAGAGCTGACAATGAAGCGAGGTGTAGTGATTTAACATGTGGAGCACCTGAAATGATGTTGCTAAGAGCAACAGAAAAAACCCCAAAGGGTTACCAACGGGTGTGGGAATAAACTCCTTGGTCAGAGATAGAAATATAGACACAAGGAGAGTATCCACAATCCTAACCCCCACTTGCAGGGCACAGGTTCAGCTTACTGCCACTAAACTGACACCTGGACGCCCTGCACAGTGAGGGAGGATTAAGCAAGCAGGTCTGAGAGTACAGCCGCAAACCTCCTGGGTTCGCAGAATAGCAAAAGAACCCCAGCAGGTCAAACAACTGACTCCAGTCTTACTGCTAGTTCCGGATTGGCAGAGTGAAGTACCGAATCCCAAGGCCTATTTGCAGTAAGCAACAAGTAAATACAAAGTCACACAGTACTAGCTAACTCTCTGGAACTGACTAACAAACAAAGATTCAGCAGCATTTGCCTAGCCTGAGAGGATGGTTTATATAGCAGGTGCTGTCCACGCCCCACTCAGACCTCACAGACTGTGAGCACAAAACCAGCGCCGGATTCCCTGCCGTGCACAGAGCCTGTAACCACTACACAGTAAAAACCCGGACTGGAGTATCAGCTGCGCTCAGGTTACTTCGCTAACACTTGCCTCCCGGTTGCCATGGCGACGTGGCAGCACAGAGCAGGAGATCCTAACAGTACCCCCCCTCTGACGAGGGGTCAAAGAACCCCTACCACCGGGTTTATCGGGGAACTGCGAGAAGAAAGAGCGTATCAGTCTGGGGGCATGAAGATCACAACTGCGCACCCACGACCGCTCCTCCGGGCCATACCCCTTCCAGTGCACCAAAAATGACAGCCGACCCCGAACCATCTTGGAGTCAAGAACCCTTTCAACCACAAACTCCCTCTGACCTCGTATCAGAAGAGGAGAAGGTCTTCCACTGGAAGAAGGATTACTAACCGCCAGTTTTAAAAGGGAACAATGAAATGTTTTATTGATACCCAATAAACGGGGCAGATCTAACTGAAATGCCACCGGATTGATAACCCTGGTGATCTTATAAGGGCCGATGAACCGGGGGCCTAACTTATGAGATGGCTGTCTCAACTTCAAATTCTTGGTGGACAACCAGACGAAGTCTCCTAATTTGAAGCTGCAGGGTCTTCTCCGCTTATCAAAAACCCTTTTGGTCACTAATGACAAAGACACAAGGGCTTTCTTCATTTTCCTCCAAATACCCCTAAGGACCGAAACAACAGAGGAACCACCAGGCGTGGAATCCAGGGGGTCAAAAGAATTGGCCTTAGGATGATGCCCATACACACAAAGGAAGGGAGAGATCCCTATAGCAGAGTGAGCCGCGTTGTTATAGGCAAACTCCGCCATGGACAGATGAGCAACCCAGTCAGTATGACACTTGGAGACATAACACCTGAGGAACTGCTCCAAGGACTGGTTCACCCTCTCAGTCTGCCCATTAGACTGTGGATGGTAGCCTGACGACAAGCTCACAGAAATCTGGAGATCAGAACAAAATGCCCTCCAGAATTTGGCCACAAACTGGGATCCACGGTCAGAGACCACATAAAGTGGCAACCCGTGGAGGCGCACAACATGCTGCATAAATAACTCAGACAGGCGTCTGGCCGATGGCAACCCAACCAGTGGAACGAAATGCGCCATCTTCGAAAACCTGTCAACGACAACCCAAATGGCTGTCATCCCCAAGGATTTGGGCAAGTCCACCACAAAATCCATGGAAATGTGAGTCCATGGCTTAGACGGAATAGAGAGTGGATGTAATGGGCCGACAGGAACCCCTCTAGGAGTTTTATTTCGGGCACAAACGTCACATGCCCGAACCCACTGATCCACATACCTAGCCACCGAGGGCCACCACACCGCCCTAGACAGCAACTCCCGAGTTCTGGCAATACCCGGATGCCCTGCCGACCTCTTGGCATGGAATTCCAGGAACACTCGCTGTCTTAACCTAGGAGGCACAAATAAGAGACCTACCGGAAGGTCTGGAGGAGCCTGCTCCTGTGCTCTAATGACTAATGACAAGAGGTCCTGGGTAATGCCCACTTTAATACATGATGGGGACACAATGGGCAATGACTCCTCGGTGGTCTCTTGAACTGGAGAAAAACTCCGCGAGAGCGCATCAGCCTTGATGTTTTTTGACCCAGGGCGATATGTTATCAAAAAATTAAAGCGAGCAAAAAACAAAGCCCATCGTGCCTGCCTGGCATTGAGCCGCTTCGCTGACTCTAAATATGCCAGATTCTTATGGTCGGTGAGAATTGAGACCACAAACTTAGCCCCCTCAAGCCAGTGTCTCCACTCCCCGAGTGCATCCTTTATAGCCAACAATTCCCGGTTACCCACATCATAATTCATCTTGGCAGACGAAAATTTATGGGAAAAGTAAGCACAGGGATGAAGGCGATTATCAGACACCCCCATCTGAGAGAGCACTGCCCCAATACCTATCTCATAGGCATCCACTTCTACCACAAAAGGACGCTCTGGATCTGGGTGTCGCAGCACCTTGGCCGAGACAAATGCCCTTTTGAGACGGGCAAAGGCCGCTTTGGCCTCACAAGACCAGTGAGCAACATCCGCCCCTTTCTTAGTGAGTGCCACCAAGGGGGCCACTATAGACGAAAATCCAGCGATAAACCGTCTATAAAAATTTGCAAAGCCCAGAAAACGCTGAAGCGCCTTCAAACTAGTGGGCTGCACCCAATCCAGGACTGCCTGTACCTTAGAACCCTCCATTTGGAAACCTTCTGAGGAGATAATATACCCTAGAAATGCGATTTGCTGGACTTCAAACTCGCACTTCTCCAGCTTCGCCCCAAGCTGGTGGTCTCTGAGTTTCTGGAGGACTAAGCGTACATGCTTCCGATGTTCCTCCAGGGAATGAGAGAAGATTAGGATGTCATCTAGATAAACAACTAAGAATCTATCCAAATATTCCCTGAGCACATCGTTCATGAATTCCTGGAAGACTGCCGGGGCATTAGAGAGCCCAAAAGGCATCACCAAATATTCATAATGCCCTGAGTGGGTATTAAAGGCAGTCTTCCATTCATCCCCCTCTCTTATTCGGATTAGATTGTGAGCACCGCGTAGGTCAATCTTAGAAAAAATGGTGGCAGTACGAAGCTGGTCAAAAAACCCGAAATGAGAGGCAGTGGGTACGAGTTTTTAATCGTGATACGGTTCAATTCCCTGAAGTCGATGCAGGGTCGCAACGAACCGTCCTTTTTACCCACGAAGAAGAACCCCGACCCAACTGGGGACTGTGAGGGTCTGATAAATCCCTTAGCCAAGTTCTCCTGAATGTACTCTGCCATAGCCTGAGTCTCAGGACGTGACAGGGAGTACAACCTGCTCTTGGGAAGCTTAGCATCCGGCAACAAATCAATGGCACAGTCATAGGGGCGATGGGGAGGTAGTACCTCCGCAACTTTTTTGGAGAACACATCCGCAAAATCTGCATAACATCCTGGCAATCCTGGCAAACTTAGCTGCGAGAGCCTGACTGGAAGGCTCAAGCAACTCCTGAAACAATCACTACCCCAACTAAGAATCTCCCCAGAGACCCAGTCAAATTGAGGGTTATGGGCCCTTTACCAGGGTAACCCCAAAACCAATGGGGCAAAAGAACAGACAGTCACATAAAAAGACAATTTTTCAGAGTGTGTGGCTCCAATAAACAAAGGAATTTGGCTGGTGCAGGATGTAATTTTACCCTGGGACAATGGTTCCCCGTTTAACCCACAGATCTCAATCTCTGATGCCAAAGGTACTGAGGGAACAGAGTGTTCCAGGGCGAATTGACGGTCCATGAAAACCCCATCGGCCCCACTGTCAACAAAGGCCTCAGTCTTGACAGTTTGACCGAGGATCTCCAAAGTCACCGGAATGAGAAAAGTCTTTTTGGGAAATTCTGACTTCTGGCCTGACAGGATATTTCCCATCACCCTCAGGCCCTGAAGTTTTCCGGTTTTTCTGGGCATGATACTACAACATGACCTTTATTCCCACAGTACAAACACAAACCCTGCTGTCTCCTCTGCGTCTTCTCACGCGAGGAGAGGTGGGTAGCCCCAATCTGCATAGGCTCCTCGGAATATTCCTCAGAGTCTGAGGTTCCCTTGGGAAAAAAGGAAACTGTGGTCTCCCTTTCAAGCCTACGCTCTCTCAGCCGTCTATCCACCCGGATGGATAACTGCATGAGCTGATCTAAGCTATCAGGCGAGGGATATTGTACCAGTTGGTCCTTTATCTGGTCAGAAAGGCCCCTTCGGTACTGGTTTCTCAGGGCTGGGTCATTCCACTGGGTATCATGAGCCAACCTCCGAAACTCCGTACTATAAACCTCAGCTGGCCGTCGCCCATGCTTAAGAACCGTAATCTGAGCCTCGGCTGAAGCCATCTTCAGCCATCTTGTCATCGAAATGCCCAGTGCCGTAAAAAAAGCATCAACACTTTTAAGCGACGGACAGTCAGGCTGTAACCCATATGCCCAGACCTGTGGGTCTCCTTGTAGCAAGGAAATCACCATGCCCACCCGCTGAATCTCCGACCCAGAAGACTGGGGCCTAAGCCTGAAATATAGCTTACAGCTTTCCTTGAAACAAAAGAACTGCGAGCGATCTCCAGAAAAACGATCCGGGAGATTTACTTTCGGCTCCTTAACCCCTGAACTTGCCGCTGCTGCTGCGGGAGCTCCGCTAGCGGCCTGCGGGGTGTTCATTTTAATGGACATCTCATTAAATTGTCGAGTCAGGACCTGCACCTGATCGACCACCTGTTGCAAAGTATTTTGAGGGGTATGCTCCATATTCCCACAAAATTTCAACAGGAGTAGGGCTGCTGAATATGTTACGCACACCAGTGCTAACAGGAGTATACCGGTGTATGAACAGAGAGGGAAGCGAAGCAAACTAACTCACAGACAGTATAACATAACATACACAGGAGGTGATGGAATAACTAATAAACACAAAGTGAACGGAGAAGCCCAAAGGCTCAGGAATTGGGTGTCTCCCTAGTGTCAGGAATGCTCAGATGGAATAGAGCTGACAATGAAGCGAGGTGTAGTGATTTAACATGTGGAGCACCTGAAATGATGTTGCTAAGAGCAACAGAAAAAACCCCAAAGGGTTACCAACGGGTGAGGGAATAAACTCCTTGGTCAGAGATAGAAATATAGACACAAGGAGAGTATCCACAATCCTAACCCCCACTTGCAGGGCACAGGTTCAGCTTACTGCCACTAAACTGACACCTGGACGCCCTGCACAGTGAGGGAGGATTAAGCAAGCAGGTCTGAGAGTACAGCCGCAAACCTGCTGGGTTCACAGAATAGCAAAAGAACCCCAGCAGGTCAAACAACTGACTCCAGTCTTACTGCTAGGTCCGGATTGGCAGAGTGAAGTACCGAATCCCAAGGCCTATTCGCAGTAAGCAACAAGTAAATACAAAGTCACACAGTACTAGCTAACTCTCTGGAACTGACTAACAAACAAAGATTCAGCAGCATTTGCCTAGCCTGAGAGGATGGTTTATATAGCAGGTGCTGTCCACGCCCCACTCAGACCTCACAGACTGTGAGCACAAAACCAGCGCCGGATTCCCTGCCGTGCACAGAGCCTGTAACCACTACACAGTAAAAACCCGGACCGGAGTATCAGCTGCGCTCAGGTTACTTCGCTAACACTTGCCTCCCGGTTGCCATGGCGACGTGGCAGCACAGAGCAGGAGATCCTAACAGTATCAAAGTCGGGTATACCCAATCCGCCTTTAGGTCTAGGAAGTTTAAGTTTATGGAGTGACATTCTAGGTCTTTTACCATTCCACAAAAAGAAGGGCACATGCTTATTAAGTCTAAAAATGTCTGCTTTAAGTAGAGTGAAAGGTAACATTTGTAGATGGTAAAAGGTTTTTGGAATTATCACCCTCTTCAAGACTGCAGCCCTGCCTAATAATGAGAAAGGAAGTCGTGACCAGCCATCCATTTGAACATACATTTTTGTGAGGACAGTATCATAATTAGCCTTATACATGGAATGCGGTTAATTAGCAATGCGGACTCCCAGGTATTTGATTTGAGTTTGTTGGATAACTAATTGTGAAATAAGAGGGATGGAGACTAATGAAGAGTGGAGAGGGGCAATAGGAAGAATTTCAGACTTACAGTACTGTATTATTATTATTATTATTATTATTATTATTATTATTGTCAAACGTTTCAATAATCTTCATTATAGTGGGAAGAGAGGAAGACGGTTTTGAAATAAATAAAAGCATATCATCCGTGAAGAGGGCAAGTTTCAGTTCATTATTGACAATTTCAATACCATGAAATTCAGGTATAGTTCTTAGAGCTATGGTGAGGGGCTCAATGGCAATCGCTAATAGAAGAGGGGTTATAGGACATCCTAGTCGGGTACCTCTAGAGATACGGAAAGGGGAAGATAAAAACCAATTAACGGAGATTTGGGAAACAGTAGATGAGTATATAATCTGGAGGAATGATATACAAATTGGGGAGGAAAGCCAAAACGTGACATAGTTTGAAATAGGTGGGGCCATTTCACTAAATCAGAGGCCTTCTCTGCATCAACCGAAAGAATAATCCCTGTATCACTTGACAAATTATATGATCGTATTGTTTGTATCGCTGATATGATCTTCCAAACATTGAGAACCAAATGCCTACCCTTGATAAAGCCAGTTTGGTCTTTGTGTATGATCAGGGGCAAAAGAGGGTTGAGACGCTCCATTAGAATTTTTGTAAGAATTTTATAATCACAGTGTAACAGGGAAATAGGCCTATAAAATCCAGGATTTGAAAGATCTCTGCCCGGTTTTGGCAGAACCTTTATAATCGCAGAATTGAAGTACAAGGGTAGAGACTTGTTAGCCAAAATAAAGTTAAAGACTGCAACTAGTATGGGACTGATTCGATCAGGGAACATTTTGTAAAATCTCCATTAAACCCGTCGGGCCCAGGAGCTTTGGCTGATTTGAGAGAATGGATGGCTTTTATGCTTTTCTAAAGTAATGGGATGTCTTATTGTTGCCTTTGCTGATTGCCAATATAAATGAATACTGATATGTGAAGTTAGGAGTGGATTTCCAGCCTCCAATCTTCTTTTTTTGGATATTACAGCATGCCTATGATTGCATATTCCTGGCTTTTTTATGTTCTGCACAACTTTGTTGATACCCCTGACTCCAGGTATCTTCTGAAGTATTTCCTCCATCCTTTTTGATACAGTTCAGGTGGATTGCCTGCGACTTTTTTCTATATATATCCGCTTAATTTTTTCCTTTTATTTTTTGTTTTTTACTGACTCTGCTATGGAAAAATTTGTAACAACCGCCACCCCGGTGAGGCCCGTGAGGGGTAAACAGGGTAAAAAGGGGGAGAATGTTAACGCATCAGATGCATCTGACTCTGAATAAGAAGGTCCCGTTTCATCCCAATCATCTCATGTATGCATGTCTTTAAGTTACGATGATGTGGTTAGAGCTGTAACTGCTACTATAACGCCACTCTTGGATAAACAAGCTGCGCAAATTGCTGCAGCCATCAAGGATATAAAGTCCCAATTGGATTCCACTGACTTGCAAGTGGTGGAAAATCAGCATAAATTAGAAAAACAAGACCAGACCTTTATGAGATACAACAGCAACTTGAGGAGGAGCGGAAACATACGCTCCGCCTCTCTAACAAAGTAATGATTTGGAAAATCGCTCCAGACGGCACAATTTGAGAACCGTGGGCCTCCCAGAATCTGTTAAAGGACCTGATCTATATAAATTCTTATCCAAAGATCTTCTCCAAATGTTGGATCTCCAGGATGGATACGTTGAGAGATTTTGCGGTTGAACAAGCCCACCGATTTGGCCCTGTCAGAGATACTAGGTGTCCTAGAGTTGTCATATTTAGATGTCTCAATTTCGCCTATAAATCACTGATCTGGACTGCTGCACGTAATCTTAAATTATTGGAGTGGCAAGACAACCGCCTCCTCTTATTTCAAGACTACTCCGCCAAAGTGTCCAAGGCACGTAAGGAGATGTCACCAGTCTGCTCTCGATTAGTTCAACTACAGCGCAAATTTGCTCTTCTTTTTCCTGCAAGACTACGTATCTTCATGGGTTCGGACTTTAAAGATTTAATGGAGCCGACAGATGCAATGGCCTATCTGGATGGGGATACGTCAACTACCTCCCCGATGTCTACCTGATACTGGGTCTTTACATGTCAACATTGCATTTTGAATTTTCCTCCTGCTGAGTGAATGTTCCTGATTTGGTGGCCCACGGGTCTCTATTTCGTACATTCTCTGAAGTCTAGTTTATACTCATTGTACTACTGTTATTTGTTCCTTACAGCAATTATTTACATATTGGGGGTAATTCTGAGCTGATCGCAGCAGAAATTTTGTTAGCAGTTGGGCAAAACCCTGTGCACTGCAGGGGAGGCAGATATAAAATTTGCAGAGAGAGTTAGATTTGGGTGGGTTATTTTGTTTCTGTGCAGGGTAAATACTGGCTGCTTTATTTTTACACTGCAATTTAGATTGCAGATTGAACACACCACACCCAAATCTAACTCTCTCTGCACATGTTATATCTGCCTGCAGTGCACATGGTTTTGCCCAACTGCTAACAATCAATTCAGAATTACCCCCCATTGATACCTATTGTATGCTGTATATGACTTGAAATTTACATGGCATTGTGGTTTATCAGTTGTGATGTTTGTTTTTGGAGGCTGGGTTTACTCGGCTTGGGATCTGAGTGATTCTGTTTGTTTTGTTATGTGGTACTTTGTTGCCATAACAATTTTGTTTACTGTTTTGTTTTTCTTACATACTTGCTGGTGTAGGATTGCCCTTTGGCAGTATGTTCTCTTTTTATCTTTCTTTTTTCTATTTCTTGCTCTTTTTCTTCCTCTTTGTCTTTTTGTATTCTCTTCCCCTCTCTCAAACCCTTTTTATATATCCGCGGGACTGCATCATGTGTGGCGACAGCATTTTGTGAATTTTTTGACTGTTGTGGATTGCTCCTGGAAATTGCATGTTATTGCTACAGTTTGGGTTCTGATCTCTGCAGGTTTATTCTGGGTTTTCTTAAGTAATTAATGATCTTTAAATTTGCTCTTGGAATGTGCAATGTATCCACTCCCTGGCTAAGAGGCGCAAGCTTCTTTCTTATTTAAATTTACACAAAATAGATATAGCCTTCTTGCAGGAGACACATTTGACTGACTCAGAGCATCCAAAACTTGCCATGCTGGGATTTAAGGTGGCGGCTTATGCCTCCTATAACTCTAAATCCAGAGGCGTAGCCATTTTGACAAGGAAGGGTGACCCCTTCACTGTATCCTTGCAGAGATCAGATCCGAATGGCCGCTATTTATTGCTAAAAGCTGTAATTTATTGCATATATTACGTTTTTTGCAACTTGTATGCACCTACATTATATGATAGGAAATTCTTTACTAATATTGTTAACCTATTATATCCTCACTTAGATTCCCCAGTAATTCTTGGTGGCGATTTGAATATGGTTATAGATACTTATATGGACAGACAATCCAATGCTTCCTCGCCTTACACGACACGTCGGTTTGGAATTCCCTATCTGATTCGTAAATTACATTTGGTGGCTATCTGGCGGGTGCAACATCCTATAAATAAAGATTTTACATACTATTCAGCTCCCCATTCTATGTACTCAAGAATTGACTATTTGCTGCCAGCTTTAGAACTGGCGGTTAGAATAGGTAACTCAGGTATAGAAACCCTAGTATTGACGGACCACGCTCTCATTTGATTTACTTTGTCCCCTTTGATACCCTCTGGTGGGTACAAACTTTGGCACTTTCCTTCCTCCCTAGCGCCCTTTACCCCATTTAAAAACATGCTCCAGACAGCATGGAATGATTATATGTTTGCTAATTCTGTGCATGCTTCTGACCCAGCTCTGTATTGGCAAACTGCCATGGTGGTTCTCCGCGGCCAGATTCTGTCCTATGCCTCTCACCATAACAAACATAGACCAGCCTTGATTCTAGAGTCTCAAACCGCTCTAACACAGGCCTATCGGGAGTTGAGGCAAGAACTCTCCCCCGCTCGTAGAGCACGTTATGATGGATCTAAGTTAGTTTTTGATAATTTAATGTAGCAGGTGGGGTATGCTAGAGTCCGGTCCAATAAATTCTGATTCCATAAATACGACAACAGAAATAGTAAATTTCTTTCTAACCTATTGCGGAGCGAAAGGTCTAGTTCTGTTATTTCATCTCTGATAGATTCTAGGGGTATATACCATACAACAGGGCCATTATCACAATTTTGCACTGCTTTTACTCCGACTTATATTCCCAAGGACCGATTGATACCGGTAACAAACATATTTTTGGGAGTAAAATTTCTCTCCCCATATTGACAGCATCACAATCAACGACCATGACTAGCCCCATTTCAGAAACCAAGGTGATTTTGGCCCTTAAAAGCCTTAAACTAGGTAAATCTCCAGGTCCGGATGGATATAGAATCCTATAATCTTTACTTTCTCTTCCTCTTACTAATCTTTTTAATTATTTTCTTACAGATAATAAACTTCCTTCCTATGTTAACGATGCCATTATTAAAGTTTTGCCAAAGCCAGGCAGGAACCCCACTCTCCCAGGTTCATATCATCCCATTTCATTACTAAATGTAGACTACAAACTCTTTACGAAGATTATTGCGGAGCAGCTCAAACTGGTGGTCCCATCCCTGGTACACCAAGACCAAACGGGTTTTGTTTGGGGTCGCAATGCGGTCACTAACATCAGGAAGGTTCTGATGGTCCTCCAACATTTAGATGACATTCATGTTAATGATCTCCATCTCCTATTATCGCTTGATGCTAAAAAAGCGTTTGACATTGTAGTTTGGGATCACCTCTATGAGACCCTCCGTAATTTTGGCTTTCCACCCCAAATAATTTTGTTACTTCAGATGCTAAATTCTGCCTCCACCTCTAGAGTACTGGCTAATAATTTTATTTCAGACCTCATATGTGTATTGGGTGGGGGGTTTTAGGAATCTGCACTGGTCCAGATTGTGATAGTTAGTGTTCAATTAGTATATATCATATGTAACCAAATGTATTTAAACCAACATAAAGCTACCATCTGCGCCTAATAAGGCTTTTGAGGTAGAACAAGGTTGGTGGTGCTCCCAGACATAAGTTCCAAAACAAACTGTAGAAGGGTTGTTTAGCAAAGAGGCAAAAAAAGGGGGACTATAGATAATGTCTCTCAGGGGCACACTTATTTCTATATATTAAAGAGATGGAGGGTTGGATAGGATATCATAATTGGTAGGTGAGGTAAGATAAAACTTAACTTTTAATCACAGACGAAAAGATGCTAAAATGACTGCTGTGCATCAGCAATAAATATTAAAACAAGTATTAAACAACAAAATGATGTTGACGATATAATAATATGTAACTCACTTATATGAAGAGGGTGACAGAAAGTTTATCTGTAAACCCACTGATTTGTAAGCGAGTATTGATGTTTGACATTTGTCAGAAGCGAAAATATAAATGTTCCTATTATCTCTATGAAATTATGGTGTTAAGTAAATTGGTGTGTTCATAGAAGAGATAATGGAAAATAAGAATTTACTTACCGATAATTCTATTTCTCGTAGTCCGTAGTGGATGCTGGGGACTCCGTCAGGACCATGGGGAATAGCGGCTCCGCAGGAGACAGGGCACAAAAATAAAGCTTTAGGATTAGGTGGTGTGTACTGGCTCCTCCCCCTATGACCCTCCTCCAAGCCTCAGTTAGGATACTGTGCCCGGACGAGCGTACACAATAAGGAAGGATATTGAACCCCGGGTAAGACTCATACCAGCCACACCAATCACACCGTATAACTTGTGATCTGAACCCAGTTAACAGTATGACAAACGTAGGAGCCTCTGAACAGACGGCTCACAACAAATAACAACCCAATTTTTTTGTACCAATAACTATGTACAAGTATTGCAGACAATCCGCACTTGGGATGGGCGCCCAGCATCCACTACGGACTACGAGAAATAGAATTATCGGTAAGTAAATTCTTATTTTCTCTAACGTCCTAAGTGGATGCTGGGGACTCCGTCAGGACCATGGGGATTATACCAAAGCTCCCAAACGGGCGGGAGAGTGCGGATGACTCTGCAGCACCGAATGAGAGAACTCAAGGTCCTCCTCAGCCAGGGTATCAAATTTGTAGAATTTTGCAAACGTGTTTGCCCCTGACCAAGTAGCAGCTCGGCAGAGTTGCAATGCCGAGACTCCCCGGGCAGCCGCCCAGGATGAGCCCACTTTCCTTGTGGAATGGGCCTTGACAGATTTAGGTTTTGGCAAGCCTGCCACAGAATGTGCAAGTTGAATTGTGCTACAAATCCAACGAGCGTCTGCTTAGAAGCAGGAGCACCCATCTTGTTGGGTGCATACAATATAAACAGTGAGTCAGACTTTCTGACTCCCGCCGTTCTTGAAATATATATTTTCAATGCCCGGACCACGTCCAACAACTTGGAATCCTCCAACTCGTTAGTAGCCGCAGGCACCACAATAGGCTGGTTCAGGTGAAACGCTGACACCACCTTAGGCAGAAAATGAGGACGCGTCCGCAGTTCTGCCCTGTCCGTATGGAAAATCAGATATGGGCTCTTATATGATAAAGCCGCCAATTCTGATACTCTCCTGGCTGAAGCCAGGGCCAGTAGCATGGTTACTTTCCATGTAAGATACTTCAACTCCACCGATTTGAGCGGCTCAAACCAATGGGATTTGAGAAAATCCAAGACTACATTAAGATCCCACGGTGCCACTGGGGGCACAACCGGGGGCTGTATATGTAGTACTCCTTTTACAAAAGTCTGGACTTCAGGAACTGAAGCCAATTCTTTCTGGAAGAAAATCGACAGTGCCGAAATTTGAACCTTAATGGACCCCAATTTGAGGCCCATAGACAATCCTGTTTGCAGGAAATGTAGGAATCGACCCAGTTGAAATTCCTCCGTGGGGGCCTTCCTGGCCTCACACCACGCAACATATTTTCTCCAAATGCGGTGATAATGTTGTGCAGTCACCTCCTTCCTGGCTTTTACCAGTGTAGGAATGACCTCTTCCGGAATGCCTTTTTCCCTTAGAATTCGGCGTTCAACCGCCATGCCGTCAAACGCAGCCGCGGTAAGTCTTGGAATAGACACGGTCCCTGCTGAAGCAGGTCCCGTCTTAGAGGTAGAGGCCACGGATCCTCCGTGAGCATCTCTTGAAGTTCCGGGTACCAAGTTCTTCTTGGCCAATCCGGAGCCACTAGTATCGTTCTTACTCCCTTTTGCCGTATAATTCTCAGTACTTTTGGTATGAGAGGCAGAGGAGGGAACACATACACTGACTGGAACACCCACGGTGTTACCAGAGCGTCCACAGCTATTGCCTGAGGATCTCTTGACCTGGCGCAATACCTGTCCAGTTTTTTGTTGAGGCGGGACGCCATCATATCCACCATTGGTTTTTCCCAACGGTTCACAATCATGTGGAAGACTTCTGGATGAAGTCCCCACTCTCCCGGGTGTAGATCGTGTCTGCTGAGGAAGTCTGCTTCCCAGTTGTCCACTCCCGGAATGAATACTGCTGACAGTGCTATCACATGATCTTCCGCCCAGCGAAGAATCCTTGCAGCTTCTGCCATTGCTGTCCTGCTTCTTGTGCCGCCCTGTCTGTTTACGTGGGCGACTGCCGTGATGTTGTCCGACTGGATCAACACCGGCTGACCCTGAAGCAGGGGTTTTGCCAGACTTAGAGCATTGTAAATCGCTCTTAGCTGCAGTATATTTATGTGAAGAGACATCTCCAGGCTTGACCATACTCCCTGGAAGTTTCTTCCCTGTGTGACCGCTCCCCAGCCTCTCAGACTGGCATCCGTGGTCACCAGGACCCAGTCCTGTATGCCGAATCTGCGGCCCTCTAACAGATGAGCACTCTGCAACCACCACAGAAGAGACACCCTTGTCCGTGGCGATAAGGTTATCCGCTGATGCATCTGCAGATGCGATCCGGACCATTTGTCCAGCAGATCCCACTGAAAAGTTCGTGCGTGGAATCTGCCGAATGGAATCGCTTCGTAAGAAGCCACCATCTTTCCCAGGACTCTTGTGCATTGATGCACAGACACTGTCCCTGGTTTTAGGAGGTTCCTGACAAGTTCGGATAACTCCCTGGCTTTCTCCTCCGGAAGAAACACCTTTTTCTGAACCGTGTCCAGAATCATTCCCAGGAACAGCAGACGTGTCGTCGGGGTCAACTGAGATTTTGGAAAATTCAGAATCCACCCGTGTTGTTGCAGCACTAGTTGGGTTAGTGCTACTCCGTCTTCCAGCTGTTCTCTGGACCTTGCCCTTATCAGGAGATCGTCCAAGTAAGGGATAATTAATACGCCTCTTCTTCGTAGAAGGATCATCATTTCGGCCATTACCTTGGTAAAGACCCGAGGTGCCGTGGACAATCCAAACGGCAGCGTCTGAAACTGATAATGACAGTTTTGCACCACGAACCTGAGGTACCCTTGATGTGAAGGGCAAATTGGGACATGCAGGTAAGCATCCTTTATGTCCAGGGACACCATAAAGTCCCCTTCTTCCAGATTCGCTATCACTGCTCTGAGTGACTCCATCTTGAACTTGAATTTTTGTATGTACAGGTTCAAAGATTTCAGATTTAGAATAGGTCTTACCGAGCCGTCCGGCTTCGGTACCACAAATAGCGTGGAGTAATACCCCTTTCCCTGTTGTAGGAGGGGTACCTTGACTATCACCTGCTGAGAAAACAGCTTGTGAATGGCTTCCAATACCGTCGCCCTGTCTGAGGGAGACGTTGGCAAAGCAGACTTTAGGAACCGGCGAGGGGGAGACTTCTCGAATTCCAACCTGTAACCCTGAGATACTACCTGCAGAATCCAGGGGTCCACCTGTGAGCAAGCCCACTGTGCGCTGAAATTCTTGAGTCGACCCCCCACCGCTCCTGAGTCCGCTTGTAAGGCCCCAGCATCATGCTGAGGGCTTTGCAGAACCCTGGGAGGGCTTCTGTTCCTGGGCAGGGGCTGCTTGCTGCCCTCTCTTACCCCTTCCTCTGCCCCGAGGCAGATATGACTGTCCTTTTGTCCGCTTGTTCTTATAGGACCGAAAGGACTGCGGCTGAAAAGACGGTGTCTTTTTCTGTTGGGAGGGGGTCTGAGGTAAAAAAAGTGGATTTTCCGGCAGTTGCCGTGGCCACCAGATCCGATAGACCGACGCCAAATAATTCCTCCCCTTTATACGGCAATACTTCCATATGTCGTTTGGAATCCGCATCACCTGACCACTGTCGCGTCCATAAACTCCTTCTGGCAGATATGGACATCGCATTTACTCTCGATGCCAGAGTGCAAATATCTCTCTGCGCATCTCGCATATAAAGGAAAGCATCCTTTAATTGCTCTATAGTCAATAAAATACTGTCCCTATCCAGGGTATCAATATTTTCAGTCAGGGAATCCAACCAGACGACCCCAGCACTGCACATCCAGGCTGAGGCGATGGCTGGTCGCAGTATAACACCAGTATGTGTGTATATACTTTTTAGGGTAGTTTCCAGTCTCCTATCCGCTGGATCCTTGAGGGCGGCCGTATCAGGAGATGGTAACGCCACTTGTTTTGATAAGCGTGTGAGCGCCTTATCCACCCTAGGGGGTGTGTCAGGAATCGACTCACCAAGCTGACATCTGTCCGCCGCTGTGGACTCCGTCCTGGGTCCCTGCGTTCATCTGTCATCCGCGTCTCTGCCATCAGACGCCATCCTGGGCCTGGGAGCGCTCCTGTGATAGCGGGCGTGTAGCACGCCGCGTTCCCGCTAGGCCGCGGCATGGGCGCCGCCATGACAGCCTCCAGCAGTCAGCATACGGCGGCCAATCCGGTGCTTGGCCGCACCCACTTTTCCTCACTCCACCAATGACTGTTTAACAAGGGGTATATATGAAGCTGCAGGATCAGTCTGCAGGCATCCTGAACTTTGTGTCACTCCTGCGACTCATGTGTAAGGATCTGGTTCCTGTTTCCTCCGTGTACCTGGATACCTACCTGCTGTTCCGTGTTCCTGGCTTTCTACCTGAGACTTTGTACTCCTGGTTACTCTTCACAGCTCCGTGGAACTTCAAGCCCCAGCAATACCTGCTTCCATCTACAGGCTTCACACTCATCACCATCTCTGTGTGCTTCAGCCTAGCAGTAGAGACTGACTCCAGGTGTGTTCCATCTCTCCACCTGTGATACAGCTTGCTTGCTGCCAGTGCCTCATCACCTGCACTGTGAGTCAGACTCCTGCCTCTGCTACCAGGTTTGCTATACAACACCATCTCTGCTGGTTCCATGTTTTAATCTGCTCTGGTTCCCATACCAGAATATTCTCTGCCAAATTATCACTCATCTGTTATCATCACTACCGGTTATTATTTCATCAGTCACCATTCATTCTGTTACCATAGACTTTCAGCTGCCACGCTGTACAATTGACATTTGCATTTCCTACTGTTATTTTCTGCTGCCGTTTTGTGAACCATCTGTTTAATAAATATCATTGCGCTCATGCGCAGAAACATAATTCAGCCTCCTCGTTTTCTCCCATCCACCTCCACTGACCCACTAGCGCCCCCTCCGGTGACACAGGCCTAACCAAGTCTGACAGTAAGTTCAGGATCGATGGACTCGGATGGTGGACGGAGTGTGGGGTCAGAGGCCTTGCAAAATCTGGTCTCCCGTCTGGATGGTCAAGAGGCTGCGCAGCAGCAGATGTTCCAGTTCCTGCAAGGGATGTCCTCCCGGATAGATACACTACAGCAATCCCTGCCTAGTGTACACACTTCTACAGTTCCTGTTACTCCAGCACCTGTCAGTACTGTGAGTTCCTCTATGCCGGCTGCATCAGCTCCAGTGTCACGTCTGCACCTGCCCGTGCCAAGCAAGTATGATGGCAGCCCAAAGTTATGTCGCGGGTTTCTCAACCAATGTGAAATCCAGTTTGAATTGTTGTCACATAATTTCCCCACGTCAAGATCCAAGGTTGCCTACATCATCTCTCTACTTTCTGGATCTGCTTTGAGTTGGGTGTCTCCTCTGTGGGAACGTGCCGACCCTCTGATTAACAACTATACAGAATTCGTGTCAACCTTCAGACGGATCTTTGACGAGCCTGGTCGTGCAACATCAGCTTCTGCAGACCTAATCCAACTTCGTCAAGGTACCCGTAGTATGGGACAATATGTCATCCAGTTCCAGACGTTGGCCGCAGAGATTCAGTGGAACAATCAAGCCCTGGTAGCAGCTTTCTGGCATGGACTCTCTGATCGGATCAAGGACGAACTGGCAACCCGCGATCTTCCTGTACAATTGTCTGATTTAATTTCCCTGTGCATCAAGTTGGACTCTCGCATCCGCGAACGCAACAATGAACGTGCTCGGAGTGAGCCACGCAGATCAAGGATGATACCTTCCGTACAGTTCCAGTCTCCACCTTCTGATGAGCCTATGCAAATAAATAGGTCCCGCCTAACTCCTGAGGAGCGGTCAAGAAGACTTCGTGAGAGACTTTGTCTTTATTGTGCGGCTGCAGGTCACCAGATTAATTCCTGCACAGTGCGTTCGGGAAACGCCAGATCCTGACTTGTAAAGGAGGAGTCAAGTTGGGATCTTCTAGACAAGCTCCTTCTAATCAAGACCTTATCCGTCCTGTGACTTTAGAGACTTCAGTTGGGCTTCAGTCTGCATCAGCATTAGTGGACTGTGGAGCCGCAGGAAATTTCATCACCCAAGCTGCGGTAAATAAATTTTGCTTGCCTGTATGTGAACTTTCTTACCCAGTCTACATTACCGCCGTGGATGGTAGCCGAATCTCCAAGGGGAATATTTCTCACCAAACTGCACCAGTGGTTTTGGGAGTTGGGTTCCTACACTCAGAATTAATAAAGTTCTTAGTCATTCCTCAAGCCACCCAGGAGATCGTTTTGGGCATGCCCTGGCTCCAGCTACACAATCCACAGTTTGACTGGTCAACGTTACAACTTACTTCATGGGGTTCACATTGCCATCAGTCCTGTTTAGCCCAAGTTTGTCCAATCAAGTCTATGTTATGATTCCTGTACTCCAGACCGGAGGAGATCTTATGGCAGGGATCTGAGTACAGGAAAACAAGCTGGTTGTGGGAGCTGGATAGCCTAGTAACCCCTGGCGCCCTAACTCCGTTGTCTCGCCCGTGTAATCAGAAATCCCCTGCGAGACTATGGTTGCTTGAGCCCATGGCAGCCGCGTTCGAAGGGCGGATTATGTCTGCCCAACCCCGATGCCCCCGCAGGTCTTAAAGGGAGACAAGGGGAAGTCCGAGACAGGGTGATAACAAGGGGCCCTCTGACTAAGCAACCAGGCCAGGGGTTACAAGCTAACTAACTAAATCAAAAGGTATGTGCGGACTAGCCGCCAGGAAAAAGGACAACCAAAGATCCACTGATCCGACACTCCTATCCGGCACCGCCGGACACCAGAGTGGATCTGTGGAAGCGGAATCCTCCGCAAAGCTCCAGAACACAATTAAACAAAATAATAAACAGAAGCGGACAAGCCGCAACACACGGCTGCGCCGCGACTCACGACACCACCAGATGTTAAAGGTGCTCGGTCAGACTCCAGGAACGGATGGTAACTTCCGAGTACAGGATCTCTGAGGACAGGAACAACCAAAAGGACCGGGACTGGGAACTCTCTGCAGCAGACACAAGCAAACAGGAAGCTATCACCGGCGTCTGTAAGAAGTCCTGAGGGTGCCTTTATTCAGGCACCCTCCAATCAAGATCCAGACAGGACAATCAAATAGAAATGCCGTGCAGCTTGCATGCTGCACGGCCAGCACATAATCAGGGTAATGAGAATAGACCCAGCAACGGGGAACGCGGCTGAACGTGGCGTCCCCGTTGCTAAGGTCAGAGCGGCTCCGTGCGCCCGGCGTCTTAGCGTTGCCAGGGAGCCGGCGGCAACGCGCACGGCGTCCCTGGTTGCTAGGCGCCGGGCCGCACGGCCGAGCGGACCCCGGCGCCTAACAGTACCCCCCCCTTGAGGAGGGGTCAAGGAACCCCTAAAGCCAGGTTTCCGAGGAAATTCACGAAAAAATGCTTTTTTGAGCTTTGGGGCATGAAGGTCTTCATCCAGGACCCACGACCTTTCCTCTGGCCCATAACCTCTCCAATGCACCAAAAAATAAAGCCGACCCCGGGACAACTTGGAATCGAGAACCTTCTCAACCAAGAACTCTTGCTGACCCTGTACATTAACTGGTGATCTCCCCTGAGATTTTTTACGAGGAAATCTGCTGGACGAAACATATGGTTTAAGCAATGAGCAATGGAAGGTATTTCCGATCCGTAAAGTTTTTGGTAAACGTAACCGGAAAGCAACTGGATTGACTTTTTTGATAATGAGAAATGGTCCAATAAATCTAGGACCCAATCTGGCTGAGGTTTGTCGAAGTTTGATGTTGCGAGTCGACAACCACACCCTGTCTCCTACTTTAAAAGTGCACGGCCGCCGGAGCCTGTCAGAAAATTTTTTTTCCCGGAAAGCTGCTTTTCTGAGAGCCAGGTGCACTTTTTTCCAAATAAGTTTAAGATGAGAGGTCAGGGCCAGAGAGGAGACAGAGGAATGTTGAAAAAATTAATTAGCTCTGGGGTGGAAACCAAAAACTGCAAAAAATGGAGACACATTGGTGGAGGAATGACAGGCATTATTATAAGCAAACTCCGCCAATGGAAGAAACTCAGACCAGTCATTTTGGAGTTTGGCCGAGTACAAACGCAAATATTGTTTTAGAGATTGGTTAACTCGCTCAGTCTGTCCATTGGATTGTGGATGATAGCCGGAGGTTAAAGATAATTTCATTTTTAACGAAGCACAAAAAGACCTCCAAAATTGCGCAATGAATTGTGGACCCCTGTCAGAAACAATATCAGTGGGTAACCCATGGAGTCTGAAAACATGACGGAGGAACAAGACTGCCAATCCCTAGGCAGATGGCAATCGGGGAAGAGCAATAAAATGGGCCATCTTGCTAAAACGGTCCACTACCACCCATATGACTCGGCATCCGGCTGACAGAGGGAGATCCACCACAAAATCCATGGAGATATGCGACCATGGCCTAAGAGGAACTTTCAAGGGCATAAGTTGACCAATAGGCAAAGAACGGGGAACTTTATGCTGTGCACAGACCTGACACGAAAAAACAAACTCTTTAATGTCTTTGGAAAGACCAGGCCACCATACTGAGCGGGATACTAATTCCAAAGTCTTAGCGATTCCCGGATGCCCTGCAACTTTGCTATCATGAAATTCCGCCAAAACAGTTGCTCTCAAAAACTCAGGAACAAAAAGACGACTAGCAGGAGTATTTCCCGGAGCTTGATGTTGAAGCAGTTTTAATTGGGAAAATACATCCTGTGTGAGACCTGCCTGAATGACTGAAGGCGGAAGTATGGGAGTAACAGGACTGTTGTCTTGAACCGGAAGGAAACTGCGTGACAGGGCATCTGCCTTGGTATTCTTGGAACCTGGTCTGAAGGTGATAATGAATTTGAAACGAGTAAAAAATAAAGCCCAACGAGCCTGTCGGGCATTCAGTCGTTTAGCCGATTCAATGTATTGAAGATTTTTGTGATCAGTCAAAACTGAAATGGTGTGGGTAGCTCCTTCAAGCCAATGTCTCCACTCCTCGAAAGCCCATTTAATAGCCAGCAATTCCCGGTTACCAACATCGTAGTTGGATTCTGCAGATGAGAATTTCCTGGACATAAAGGCACAAGGATGTAACTCAAGGGAATCTGGATCCTTCTGAGAAAGGATAGCCCCTACTCCAACCTCCGAGGCATCTACCTCAACAATGAAAGGTAATTCTGGGTTGGGATGTCTAAGGACAGGGGCTGAGACAAAGGCTTGTTTCAAGGCCTGAAAAGATAACTCCGCTTCACATGACCAATTGGTAGGATCTGCTCCCTTCTTAGTAAGTGCCACAATGGGAGCAACTAGGTCAGAGAAAGAGTGAATAAATCTTCTATAGTAGTTTGCAAACCCTAAAAAGCGCTGAATTGCTTTTAAATTGGTGGGTTGCGCCCAACTAAGGATGGCTTGGAGCTTTTTTGGTTCCATTCGGAATCCCCGAGGGGAAATAATGTACCCTAAAAAGGATACTTCCGTGACATGAAATTCACACTTCTCCAGCTTGGCATATAAGTGATTTTCACGTAATCTCTTTAGCACCTGACGCACCTGGGTAACATGTTGTTCCACGGAGTCAGAATATATCAAAATATCGTCTAAATAGACCACGACGAATCTTCCCAGAAACTCACGGAGCACATCATTAATGAGATCCTGGAAAACTGCCGGAGCGTTAGATAGGCCGAATGGCATGACCAGATACTCATAGTGGCCCGACTGAGTACTAAATGCCGTTTTCCACTCATCCCCTGACCTGATTCTGATGAGGTTATATGCTCCTCTAAGATCAATCTTAGAAAAAATAATAGCCGAACGTAGCTGATCAAAGAGGACAGAGATCAGCGGCAGAGGGTAAGTATTCTTTACTGAGATCTTATTCAAAGCTCTAAAGTCAATGCAGGGTCTGAGTGAACCATCCTTCTTCTCTACGAAGAAGAAACCTGCACTTAAAGGGGATTTAGATGGCCTGATAAACCCTTTCCCAAGGCTTTCTTTCACATACTCATTCATGGCCACCGTTTCAGGACCAGACAATGCATATAACCTTCCTTTAGGCAACGTGGCACCAGGAATTAACTCAATGGCACAATCATAAGGCCTATGGGGAGGCAAAATATCCGCATTGCCCTTGGAAAACACATCAACAAAATCCTGGTATTCCCCAGGAATATGTGCGGAACTGGCGGCAGCTACTCGGATAGGAAGCGTAATACATTCTTTATCACAGATGGTACCCCATTGTAGGATCTCCCCAGACTGCCAATTAATGATGGGATTATGAAAGGCCAGCCAAGGATGACCCAGAACCACAGGAACTGCTGGACAATGGGTAAGGAAAAACTCAATTTTTTCAGAATGCAGAGCTCCCACCGAGAGCAAAACAGGAGGTGTACATAGAGAAATAACCCCATAGGATAAAGGACTCCCATCTAAACCATGCATGGTGATACACCTACCCAAGGTTAGCTGAGAAATACCTAAGGCCTTGGCCCATGTTAAATCCATAAAGTTTCCTGCAGCTCCACTGTCCACAAAAGCAGAGACCGAGGAACAGAGGCTGCCATAGGAAACTTTAGCAGGAACCAACAGTGAATTATTTGAGGAGATGAGCTGCAGACCAAAGTGAACCCCCTCACAACTCACTTGGTCAGGAAGTTTCCCAACTTGTTTGGACAACTACGGGCAAAATGTCCCTTACCTCCGCAGTATAAACACAGACCATAATTTTGCCTCCTGGTTCTTTCTTCCGGAGACAATTTGGAGAGACCAATCTGCATAGGCTCCTCTATGTCTACAGGAATGGAAGGAACCCAGGGAGAGGACCCGACAGATGCCCCTTTTTCAGCCCTCCGCTCTCTGAGCCGACGATCTATTTTAATAGATAGCTCCATGAGGTTATCGAGGGTCTCAGGAGCGGGATACTGGAGGAGACTGTCTTTTATAGATTCAGATAAGCCGAGGCGAAACTGACTGCGCAGGGCTGGGTCATTCCAGCCACAGTCGTTCGACCAACGGCGAAACTCCGTACAATAATTCTCTGCGGGATTCCTACCCTGTCTAAGAGCACGCAACTGACTTTCTGCGGACGCCTCTCTATCAGGGTCGTCATACAATAGCCCTAAAGATTTTAAAAAGGCGTCTACAGACGATAAGGCCGGATCGTCTGTCTTTAAACCAAAAGCCCAGGTCTGAGGATCCCCCTGAAGTAGAGAAATAATAATCCCAACCCGCTGAGCCTCTGTACCTGAGGTAACTGGTCTTAAACGAAAATACAGTTTGCAAGATTCTTTAAAATTAAAAAACTGTTTTCTATCCCCAGAAAAACGGTCAGGCAGATGCATTTTTGGTTCAGGGATGACCCTCGGGGAAGTCCGTAACAGATCTTCCTGTGACCTCACCCGGAGGGACAGATCCTGAACCATCTGAGTAAGTTCCTGAATCTGACTAACAAGAAGCTGGCCAGGGTTTGGCCCAACACCGGTGGGATTCATAAGGCCGACAAAAAATCTCCCAACTAAAAAGTGAAAAAATTTACTGTAAGTTTAATCTTTTCTTTTGTTGGCCGGTGATAATGTTATGATTCCTGTACTCCAGACCGGAGGAGATCTTATGGCAGGGATCTGAGTACAGGAAAACAAGCTGGTTGTGGGAGCTGGATAGCCTAGTAACCCCTGGCGCCCTAACTCCGTTGTCTCGCCCGTGTAATCAGAAATCCCCTGCGAGACTATGGTTGCTTGAGCCCATGGCAGCCGCGTTCGAAGGGCGGATTATGTCTGCCCAACCCCGATGCCCCCGCAGGTCTTAAAGGGAGACAAGGGGAAGTTCGAGACAGGGTGATAACAAGGGGCCCTCTGACTAAGCAACCAGGCCAGGGGTTACAAGCTAACTAACTAAATCAAAAGGTATGTGCGGACTAGCCGCCAGGAAAAAGGACAACCAAAGATCCACTGATCCGACACTCCTATCCGGCACCGCCGGACACCAGAGTGGATCTGTGGAAGCGGAATCCTCCGCAAAGCTCCAGAACACAATTAAACAAAATAATAAACAGAAGCGGACAAGCCGCAACACACGGCTGCGCCGCGACTCACGACACCACCAGATGTTAAAGGTGCTCGGTCAGACTCCAGGAACGGATGGTAACTTCCGAGTACAGGATCTCTGAGGACAGGAACAACCAAAAGGACCGGGACTGGGAACTCTCTGCAGCAGACACAAGCAAACAGGAAGCTATCACCGGAGTCTGTAAGAAGTCCTGAGGGTGCCTTTATTCAGGCACCCTCCAATCAAGATCCAGACAGGACAATCAAATAGAAATGCCGTGCAGCTTGCATGCTGCACGGCCAGCACATAATCAGGGTAATGAGAATAGACCCAGCAACGGGGAACGCGGCTGAACGTGGCGTCCCCGTTGCTAAGGTCAGAGCGGCTCCGTGCGCCCGGCGTCTTAGCGTTGCCAGGGAGCCGGCGGCTGAACGCGCACGGCGTCCCTGGTTGCTAGGCGCCGGGCCGCACGGCCGAGCGGACCCCGGCGCCTAACAGTCTACTGAAGTAAAAACCCAGTCAAGTCTTCCTGCGGCTTATCAAGATTTCTCTGATGTCTTCAGTGAAAAGGCCGCGGATGTCCTGCCGCCCCATAGAGAATGGGATTGTCCCATCGATCTCCTTCCTGGCAAGAAGCCACCTAGGGGGCGTACCTACCCGTTATCTGTTCCTGAAACTGAAGCGATGAGCGACTACATCCGGGAAAATTTACAGAAGGGATTCATCCGTCCTTCATCATCACCCGCTGGTGCAGGCTTCTTCTTTGTTAAAAAGAAGGATGGAGGACTGCGTCCATGCATTGACTACCGGGGTCTCAATGACATTACCATTAAAAATAGTTATCCATTACCACTCATTACCGAATTATTTGACAGAGTTAAAGGAGCCCGCATCTTCACCAAGCTAGATCTCCGCGGTGCCTACAACCTCATCAGAATCCGGAGTGGTGACGAATGGAAGACAGCTTTTAACACTCGAGATGGTCATTACGAGTACCTGGTAATGCCATTCGGGTTGAGTAATGCCCCAGCAGTGTTCCAACACTTTGTGAACGAAATCTTCCGTGACGTTCTGTATAAATACCTCGTTGTTTATCTGGATGATATCCTCATCTTCTCCCAAGATCTTCCCTCTCATCGTCTACAAGTCCGTGAAGTCCTCCGACGTCTTCGTGAGAACCGGCTCTACGGTAAACTATCCAAGTGTACCTTTGAAGTTTCCTCTATACCCTTCCTGGGTTATATAATTTCCGGATCGGATCTCCAGATGGACCCGACAAAGTTGGAAGCCATTGCCAATTGGTCCATTCCAAATTCTCTCAAGTCTATTCAGCGGTTCCTGGGATTTGCCAACTACTATAGGAAATTTATTCGGGGATTCTCCACTATCATCGCTCCTATTACCAACTTAACTCGGAAAGGGGCAGACCATTCCAACTGGTCAGAAGAGGCTTTAGCGGCCTTCCAGAAGATCAAGCTGGCCTTTATGTCTGCTCCAGTTCTGTCCCAGCCAGATGTAAACAGACCGTTCGAGTTGGAGGTGGATGCCTCTACAGTTGGAGTTGGAGCTGTTCTCTCCCAGAAGGGAACCGATGGGAAAATCCACCCCTGTGGATTTTATTCTCGTAAATTCCTCCCTGCAGAAGCTAACTACTCCATTGGAGATCAAGAACTACTGGCGATTAAGCTGGCCCTCGAGGAATGGAGGTATCTCCTGGAAGGGGCCAAACATCCGTTCAACATCTACACGGATCATAAAAATCTGCTATATTTAAAGGCAGCCCAGTGCCTTAATCCTCGCCAGTCCAGGTGGGCTATGTTTTTCTCACGTTTTAACTTTAAGCTTCATTTCCGCCCAGGTTCGCAGAATGTTAAAGCTGACGCCTTATCCCGATCTATGGAATCCGAAGAGGAAACGCCTGACTCAGTTCCACATTCCATCCTGAGTCCAGTGGTATTTGCTGCATCTCAAGTCTCCCCAGCTCCTCCTCCTGGTAAGACTTTAGTTTCCCCAGAACTCCGTCCCAA
Organism: Pseudophryne corroboree; assembly: GCF_028390025.1. Lineage (NCBI taxonomy): Eukaryota > Metazoa > Chordata > Amphibia > Anura > Myobatrachidae > Pseudophryne > Pseudophryne corroboree. The sequence continues at coordinate 315,214,509 of NC_086452.1, forward strand.
GTTGCTGTCTTGGGCCCATCAATCCAAGTTCACTGGTCATCCCGGTGTCCTGAAAACCTTCAAGTTCCTCTCTGAGACATACTGGTGGCCAAAGATGAAAGCTGACATCAAGGATTTCGTAGCATCCTGTCCTAAGTGTGTGCAGCACAAGACTCCTCGTCAGTCTCCAGCAGGTCAGTTACAACCATTGTCTATTCCTAGTCGCCCTTGGTCACACCTGTCCATGGACTTTATCTCCGACCTTCCTCCTTCTCAAGGATACAATACCATCTGGGTTGTAGTGGATAGATTTACCAAGATGGCCCATTTTGTTCCTCTCCAGGGTCTCCCTTCTTCCCCAAAACTCGCCCAAATCTTCCTACGGGAGATTTTCCGCTTACATGGTCTACCCTCAGAAATAATATCCGACCGAGGTGTACAGTTTGTAGCGAGGTTTTGGAGGGCTCTCTGTTCTGCCATGCAGGTTAAACTGAAGTTCTCGTCATCTTACCACCCTCAGACGAATGGGCAGACAGAGAGGGTAAATCAAGAACTAGAGACATTTTTAAGATTGTATGTTTCATCTTCTCAGGATGACTGGTTTGATCTGCTCCCATGGGCCGAGTTTGCCCACAACTTCCGCTACCACACTGCTACTGAGACAACTCCATTCTTTGCAGTATATGGGCAACATCCTCGTGTTCCAGACTTCCAAGAACTCCCTCACATGGATGTTCCTGCTGCCACTACTGCCCTGAGTCAGTTTTCTTCAATCTGGAGGAAGATTCACATTTCTCTCAAAAAGGCCTCCAGCCGGTATAAATACTTTGCTGATCGCAAAAGACGCGCAGTTCCTAGCCTGAAACCTGGGGACAAGGTTTGGCTGTCTACCCGGAACCTCCGTCTTAGGGTCCCGTCTATGAAATTTGCACCACGTTTCATTGGCCCCTTCCCTGTCGAAAGAGTCATCAACCCTGTGGCCTACAAGCTGAAGTTACCACCTTCTCTGCGAATACCTAATGCTTTTCATGTTTCTCTCCTCAGACCTTTAGTCCTGAATCATTTCCAAAGAGCTCTTCCAGTTGGCCCCAAAGTTCGAACTCAGCGGGGCGTGGAGTTCGAGATTGGCAAGATTCTGGATTCCCGTTGCCGGTATGGACGTCTTCAATACCTTGTCGATTGGTCCGGTTATGGCCCAGAGGAGAGAAGTTGGGTGAATTCGTTGGATGTCCATGCTCCAAGGTTGGTCCGTGTCTTCCATAACACTCATCCTTCCAAGCCACGTGGGTGTTCGGTGCCCACCCTTAAAGGGGGGGGTACTGTCAGGAATCGACTCACCAAGCTGACATCTGTCCGCCGCTGCGGACTCCGTCCTGGGTCCCTGCGTTCATCTGTCATCCGCGTCTCTGCCATCAGACGCCATCCTGGGCCTGGGAGCGCTCCTGTGATAGCGGGCGTGTAGCACGCCGTGTTCCCGCTAGGCCGCGGCATGGGCGCCGCCGTGACAGCCTCCAGCAGTCAGCATACGGCGGCCAATCCGGTGCTTGGCCGCACCCACTTTTCCTCACTCCACCAATGACTGTTTAACAAGGGGTATATATGAAGCTGCAGGATCAGTCTGCAGGCATCCTGAACTTTGTGTCACTCCTGCGACTCATGTGTAAGGATCTGGTTCCTGTTTCCTCCGTGTACCTGGATACCTACCTGCTGTTCCGTGTTCCTGGCTTTCTACCTGAGACTTTGTACTCCTGGTTACTCTTCACAGCTCCGTGGAACTTCAAGCCCCAGCAATACCTGCTTCCATCTACAGGCTTCACACTCATCACCATCTCTGTGTGCTTCAGCCTAGCAGTAGAGACTGACTCCAGGTGTGTTCCATCTCTCCACCTGTGATACAGCTTGCTTGCTGCCAGTGCCTCATCACCTGCACTGTGAGTCAGACTCCTGCCTCTGCTACCAGGTTTGCTATACAACACCATCTCTGCTGGTTCCATGTTTTAATCTGCTCTGGTTCCCATACCAGAATATTCTCTGCCAAATTATCACTCATCTGTTATCATCACTACCGGTTATTATTTCATCAGTCACCATTCATTCTGTTACCATAGACTTTCAGCTGCCACGCTGTACAATTGACATTTGCATTTCCTACTGTTATTTTCTGCTGCCGTTTTGTGAACCATCTGTTTAATAAATATCATTGCGCTCATGCGCAGAAACATAATTCAGCCTCCTCGTTTTCTCCCATCCACCTCCACTGACCCACTAGCGCCCCCTCCGGGGACACAGACAAAACCAAGTCTGACAGGGTGTTTCCCAGCGCGCCCTAACCTCTGGCGGGAAAGGGTATAATGCTAATAACTTTTTTGAAATTAGCATTTTTCTATCTGGGTTAACCCACGCTTCATCACATACATCATTTAATTCCTCTGATTCAGGAAAAACTACAGGTAGTTTTTTCACCCCCCACATAATACCCCTTTTTGTGGTACTTGCAGTATCAGAGATATGCAAAGCCTCCTTCATTGCCGTGATCATATAACGTGTGGCCCTACTTGAAAATACGTTTGTTTCATCACCGTCGACACTAGATTCAGTGTCTGTGTCTGGGTCTGTATCGACCGACTGAGGTAAAGGGCGCTTTATAGCCCCTGACGGTGTCTGAGACGCCTGGGCAGGTACTAACTGGTTTGCCGGCCGTCTCATGTCGTCAACTGATTTTTGTAATGTGCTGACATTATCACGTAATTCCATAAACAAAGCCATCCATTCCGGTGTCGACTCCCTGGGGGGTGACATCACCATTATCGGCAATTGCTCTGCCTCCACGCCAACATCGTCCTCATACATGTCGACACACACGTACCGACACACAGCAGACACACAGGGAATGCTCTTATCGAAGACAGGACCCCACTAGCCCTTTGGGGAGACAGAGGGAGAGTTTGCCAGCACACACCCAAGCGCTATAATATATATGGGAACAACCTTATATAAGTGTTGTTCCTTATAGCAGCTTAAATATATCCAATATATCGCCAAAAAATGCCCCCCCTCTCTGTTTTACCCTGTTTCTGTAGTGCAGTGCAGGGGAGAGTCCTGGGAGCCTTCCTCACAGCGGAGCTGAGCAGGAAAATGGCGCTGTGTGCTGAGGAGAATAAGCCCCGCCCCCTATTTCGGCGGGCTTTCCTCCCGTAGTTTTAGATAACTGGCATGGGTTAAATACATACATATAGCCTTAATGGCTATATGTGATGTATTCTTTTGCCATAAGGTATTAAAATATTGCTGCCCAGGGCGCCCCCAGCAGCGCCCTGCACCCTCCGTGACCGCATGGTGTGAAGTGTGTGACAACAATGGCGCACAGCTGCAGTGCTGTGCGCTACCTTCATGAAGACTGAAGAGCCTTCTGCCGCCTGTTTCCGGACCTTCAATCTTCAGCATCTGTAAGGGGGGTCGGCGGCGCGGCTCCGGGACGAACCCCAGGGTGAGACCTGTGTTCCGACTCCCTCTGGAGCTAATGGTGTCCAGTAGCCTAAGAATCCAATCCATCCTGCACGCAGGTGAGTTGAAATTCTCTCCCCTAAGTCCCTCGATGCAGTGAGCCTGTTGCCAGCAGGACTCACTGAAAATAAAAAACCTAAAAAACTTTTTCTAAGCAGCTCTTTAAGAGAGCCACCTAGATTGCACCCTGCTCGGACGGGCACAAAAACCTAACTGAGGCTTGGAGGAGGGTCATAGGGGGAGGAGCCAGTACACACCACCTAATCCTAAAGCTTTATTTTTGTGCCCTGTCTCCTGCGGAGCCGCTATTCCCCATGGTCCTGACGGAGTCCCCAGCATCCACTTAGGACGTTAGAGAAAACCGGCTTGTGTAAGTATGGACTCCTAAAGAGTGGGTCAGCTGCAATAGTGGATTGCAAGGTTGAACTGAAATTAAATTTGCTGATCAGCGGAAGGTATATTTCTTGGTGCTACAGTACCCGGTATTCCCAGAGGGTCACCCTTTCTGGTACTGACCTGGCCCAATGCTGCTTGGCTTCCAAGATCAGGCGAGATCGGGCATGTCCAGCATGGTATGACTGTAGAAAGTCGAAAGAATACCTGTCAGCATGGGCAATGGCCACTGATGAGGCAAATTCAAAGAAAGTAATATAATGACTGATGTTGGTCTATGACACGCAGGTCGCCCCCAAAATGACACGTAAATGGATGGGGAAAATTACACTTAAATGGATGGGGGGATCTGAAAAAAACTGGAGAGAATAATTTATCTCCCCTCACAAGTTTTATTTATACACACTCAAAAAGATGTGTTTATGGATGGATGGATCTATAACAAACGGGGAGGTTAATTGCTCTCCCCTAAGGGATGTCTCAAAAAATGAGATAGTAGTGAGAGCACGTGTGAATTGTATCACAAATAGTCCATGGTGAGTTCTTTCCAAAGAATGAAATAAGGGCTATAGTGAGAGGACCTGCTCCAAAGCATCCCAATTAATCCATAAATATGCAACCTGAGTTGTTGGTGTGAAAATTACAGTGAGAGATGGTGACAGTAATGCGCCTGTGCTGTATAATGCAAAGCGTATGGACTCACAAGTTACAGCCCACAGGTTGCCTGGATGGTTAATGATAAATAAACGGTTAACCAAGAAATACTGACAGGCAAAAAAGATCTCAAACTTGACATAACATCCAGTATGAAAATTAATGAGAGTTCATATAGGCTGCAGCACAAAAGTTGCAAGAGCAGCTATCCGTCTGTTCTGCAACTTCACACATAATACAATACAATAGTTGATAAGAATCACAGGTTGCCTGGATGGTTAATGATAAATAAACGGTTAACCAATAAAAACTGACAGGCAATACATACACTAATTTGCAAGAACAGCTGTATATTTATTAGAGATGAGCGGGTTCGGTTTCTCTGAATCCGAACCCGCACGAACTTCATGTTTTTTTCACGGGTCCGAGCAGACTCGGATCCTCCCGCCTTGCTCGGTTAACCCGAGCGCGCCCGAACGTCATCATGACGCTGTCGGATTCTCGCGAGACTCGGATTCTATATAAGGAGCCGCGCGTCGCCGCCATTTTCACACGTGCATTGAGATTGATAGGGAGAGGACGTGGCTGGCGTCCTCTCCATTTAGATTAGGGTTGAGAGAGAGAGAGAGAGATTGACCTGAGGCTGTGATACTGTAGAAGAGAGTGCAGAGTTTAGTGACTGACGACCACAGTGACCACCAGACAGTGCAGTTGTTTGTTTTATTTAATATATCCGTTCTCTGCCTGAAAAAAACGATACACACAGTGACTCAGTCACATACCATATCTGTGTGCACTGCTCAGCCCAGTGTGCTGCATCAATGTATATATATATCTGACTGTGCTCAGCTCACACAGCTTATAATTGTGGGGGAGACTGGGGAGCACTGCAGTGCCAGTTATAGGTTATAGCAGGAGCCAGGAGTACATAATATTATATTAAAATTAAACAGTGCACACTTTTGCTGCAGGAGTGCCACTGCCAGTGTGACTAGTGACCAGTGACCTGACCACCAGTATATATAATATTAGTAGTATACTATCTCTTTATCAACCAGTCTATATTAGCAGCAGACACAGTACAGTGCGGTAGTTCACGGCTGTGGCTACCTCTGTGTCGGCACTCGGCAGCCCGTCCATAATTGTATATACCACCTAACCGTGGGTTTTTTTTCTTTCTTTATAGTCATACTAGTTACGAGTATACTATCTCTTTATCAACCAGTCTATATTAGCAGCAGACACAGTACAGTGCGGTAGTTCACGGCTGTGGCTACCTCTGTGTCGGCACTCGGCAGCCCGTCCATAATTGTATATACCACCTAACCGTGGTTTTTTTTTCTTTCTTTATACATACATACTAGTTACGAGTATACTATCTCTTTATCAACCAGTCTATATTAGCAGCAGACACAGTACAGTGCGGTAGTTCACGGCTGTGGCTACCTCTGTGTCGGCACTCGGCAGCCCGTCCATAATTGTATATACCACCTAACCGTGGGTTTTTTTTCTTTCTTTATACATACGTACTAGTTACGAGTATACTATCTCTTTATCAACCAGTCTATATATTAGCAGCAGACACAGTACAGTGCGGTAGTTCACGGCTGTGGCTACCTCTGTGTCGGAACTCGGCAGCCCGTCCATAATTGTATATACCACCTAACCGTGGTTTTTTTTTCTTTCTTTATACATACATACTAGTTACGAGTATACTATCTCTTTATCAACCAGTCTATATATTAGCAGCAGACACAGTACAGTGCGGTAGTTCACGGCTGTGGCTACCTCTGTGTCGGCACTCGGCAGCCCGTCCATAATTGTATATACCACCTAACCGTGGTTTTTTTTTCTTTCTTTATACATACATACTAGTTACGAGTATACTATCTCTTTATCAACCAGTCTATATATTAGCAGCAGACACAGTACAGTGCGGTAGTTCACGGCTGTGGCTACCTCTGTGTCGGCACTCGGCAGCCCGTCCATAATTGTATATACCACCTAACCGTGGTTTTTTTTTCTTTCTTTATACATACATACTAGTTACGAGTATACTATCTCTTTATCAACCAGTCTATATATTAGCAGCAGACACAGTACAGTGCGGTAGTTCACGGCTGTGGCTACCTCTGTGTCGGCACTCGGCAGCCCGTCCATAATTGTATATACCACCTAACCGTGGTTTTTTTTTCTTTCTTTATACATACATACTAGTTACGAGTATACTATCTCTTTATCAACCAGTCTATATATTAGCAGCAGACACAGTACAGTGCGGTAGTTCACGGCTGTGGCTACCTCTGTGTCGGCACTCGGCAGCCCGTCCATAATTGTATATACCACCTAACCGTGGTTTTTTTTTCTTTCTTTATACATACATACTAGTTACGAGTATACTATCTCTTTATCAACCAGTCTATATATTAGCAGCAGACACAGTACAGTGCGGTAGTTCACGGCTGTGGCTACCTCTGTGTCGGCACTCGGCAGCCCGTCCATAATTGTATATACCACCTAACCGTGGTTTTTTTTTCTTTCTTTATACATACATACTAGTTACGAGTATACTATCTCTTTATCAACCAGTCTATATTAGCAGCAGACACAGTACAGTGCGGTAGTTCACGGCTGTGGCTACCTCTGTGTCGGCACTCGGCAGCCCGTCCATAATTGTATATACCACCTAACCGTGGTTTTTTTTTCTTTCTTTATACATACATACTAGTTACGAGTATACTATCTCTTTATCAACCAGTCTATATATTAGCAGCAGACACAGTACAGTGCGGTAGTTCACGGCTGTGGCTACCTCTGTGTCGGCACTCGGCAGCCCGTCCATAATTGTATACTAGTATCCAATCCATCCATCTCCATTGTTTACCTGAGGTGCCTTTTAGTTGTGCCTATTAAAATATGGAGAACAAAAATGTTGAGGTTCCAAAATTAGGGAAAGATCAAGATCCACTTCCACCTCGTGCTGAAGCTGCTGCCACTAGTCATGGCCGAGACGATGAAATGCCAGCAACGTCGTCTGCCAAGGCCGATGCCCAATGTCATAGTACAGAGCATGTCAAATCCAAAACACCAAATATCAGTAAAAAAAGGACTCCAAAACCTAAAATAAAATTGTCGGAGGAGAAGCGTAAACTTGCCAATATGCCATTTACCACACGGAGTGGCAAGGAACGGCTGAGGCCCTGGCCTATGTTCATGGCTAGTGGTTCAGCTTCACATGAGGATGGAAGCACTCAGCCTCTCGCTAGAAAAATGAAAAGACTAAAGCTGGCAAAAGCAGTAGCACCGCAAAGAACTGTGCGTTCTTCGAAATCCCAAATCCACAAGGAGAGTCCGACTCCAATTGTGTCGGTTGCGATGCCTGACCTTCCCAACACTGGACGTGAAGAGCATGCGCCTTCCACCATTTGCACGCCCCCTGCAAGTGATGGAAGGAGCACCCGCAGTCCAGTTCCTGATAGTCAGATTGAAGATGTCAGTGTTGAAGTACACCAGGATGAGGAGGATATGGGTGTTGCTGGCGCTGGGGAGGAAATTGACCAGGAGGATTCTGATGGTGAGGTGGTTTGTTTAAGTCAGGCACCCGGGGAGACACCTGTTGTCCGTGGTAGGAATATGGCCGTTGACATGCCTGGTGAAAATACCAAAAAAATCAGCTCTTCGGTGTGGAAGTATTTCACCAGAAATGCGGACAACAGGTGTCAAGCCGTGTGTTCCCTTTGTCAAGCTGTAATAAGTAGGGGTAAGGACGTTAACCACCTCGGAACATCCTCCCTTATACGTCACCTGCAGCGCATTCATAATAAGTCAGTGACAAGTTCAAAAACTTGGGCCGACAGCGGAAGCAGTCCACTGACCAGTAAATCCCTTCCTCTTGTAACCAAGCTCACGCAAACCACCCCACCAACTCCCTCAGTGTCAATTTCCTCCTTCCCCAGGAATGCCAATAGTCCTGCAGGCCATGTCACTGGCAATTCTGACGAGTCCTCTCCTGCCTGGGATTCCTCCGATGCATCCTTGCGTGTAACGCCTACTGCTGCTGGCGCTGCTGTTGTTGCTGCTGGGAGTCGATGGTCATCCCAGAGGGGAAGTCGTAAGACCACTTTTACTACTTCCACCAAGCAATTGACTGTCCAACAGTCCTTTGCGAGGAAGATGAAATATCACAGCAGTCATCCTACTGCAAAGCGGATAACTGAGGCCTTGACATCCTGGGTGGTGAGAAACGTGGTTCCAGTATCCATCATTACTGCAGAGCCAACTAGAGACTTGTTGGAGGTACTGTGTCCCCGGTACCAAATACCATCTAGGTTCCATTTCTCTAGGCAGGCGATACCGAAAATGTACACAGACCTCAGAAAAAGAGTCACCAGTGTCCTAAAAAATGCAGCTGTACCCAATGTCCACTTAACCACGGACATGTGGACAAGTGGAGCAGGGCAGGGTCAGGACTATATGACTGTGACAGCCCACTGGGTAGATGTATGGACTCCCGCCGCAAGAACAGCAGCGGCGGCACCAGTAGCAGCATCTCGCAAACGCCAACTCTTTCCTAGGCAGGCTACGCTTTGTATCACCGCTTTCCAGAATACGCACACAGCTGAAAACCTCTTACGGCAACTGAGGAAGATCATCGCGGAATGGCTTACCCCAATTGGACTCTCCTGTGGATTTGTGGCATCGGACAACGCCAGCAATATTGTGTGTGCATTAAATCTGGGCCAATTCCAGCACGTCCCATGTTTTGCACATACCTTGAATTTGGTGGTGCAGAATTTTTTAAAAAACGACAGGGGCGTGCAAGAGATGCTGTCGGTGGCCAGAAGAATTGCGGGACACTTTCGGCGTACAGGCACCACGTACAGAAAACTGGAGCACCACCAAAAACTACTGAACCTGCCCTGCCATCATCTGAAGCAAGAAGTGGTAACGAGGTGGAATTCAACCCTGTATATGCTTCAGAGGTTGGAGGAGCAGCAAAAGGCCATTCAAGCCTATACAATTGAGCACGATATAGGAGGTGGGATGCACCTGTCTCAAGCGCAGTGGAGAATGATTTCAACGTTGTGCAAGGTTCTGATGCCCTTTGAACTTGCCACACGTGAAGTCAGTTCAGACACTGCCAGCCTGAGTCAGGTCATTCCCCTCATCAGGCTTTTGCAGAAGAAGCTGGAGACATTGAAGGAGGAGCTAACACGGAGCGATTCCGCTAGGCATGTGGGACTTGTGGATGGAGCCCTTAATTCGCTTAGCAAGGATTCACGGGTGGTCAATCTGTTGAAATCAGAGCACTACATTTTGGCCACCGTGCTCGATCCTAGATTTAAAGCCTACCTTGGATCTCTCTTTCCGGCAGACACAAGTCTGCTGGGGTTCAAACACCTGCTGGTGAGTAAATTGTCAAGTCAAGCGGAACGCGACCTGTCAACAACATCTCCTCCTTCACATTCTCCCGCAACTGGGGGTGCGAGGAAAAGGCTCAGAATTCCGAGCCCACCCGCTGGCGGTGATGCAGGGCAGTCTGGAGCGACTGCTGATGCTGACATCTGGTCCGGACTGAAGGACCTGACAACGATTACGGACATGTCGTCTACTGTCACTGCATATGATTCTCTCCCCATTGAAAGAATGGTGGAGGATTATATGAGTGACCGCATCCAAGTAGGCACGTCACACAGTCCGTACTTATACTGGCAGGAAAAAGAGGCAATTTGGAGGCCCTTGCACAAACTGGCTTTATTCTACCTAAGTTGCCCTCCCACAAGTGTGTACTCCGAAAGAGTGTTTAGTGCCGCCGCTCACCTTGTCAGCAATCGGCGTACGAGGTTACATCCAGAAAATGTGGAGAAGATGATGTTCATTAAAATGAATTATAATCAATTCCTCCGTGGAGACATTGACCAGCAGCAATTGCCTCCACAAAGTACACAGGGAGCTGAGATGGTGGATTCCAGTGGGGACGAATTGATAATCTGTGAGGAGGGGGATGTACACGGTGATATATCGGAGGATGATGATGAGGTGGACATCTTGCCTCTGTAGAGCCAGTTTGTGCAAGGAGAGATTAATTGCTTCTTTTTTGGGGGGGGTCCAAACCAACCCGTCATATCAGTCACAGTCGTGTGGCAGACCCTGTCACTGAAATGATGGGTTGGTTAAAGTGTGCATGTCCTGTTTATACAACATAAGGGTGGGTGGGAGGGCCCAAGGACAATTCCATCTTGCACCTCTTTTTTCTTTTCTTTTTCTTTGCGTCATGTGCTGTTTGGGGAGGGTTTTTTGGAAGGGACATCCTGCGTAACACTGCAGTGCCACTCCTAGATGGGCCCGGTGTTTGTGTCGGCCACTAGGGTCGCTTATCTTACTCACACAGCTACCTCATTGCGCCTCTTTTTTTCTTTGCGTCATGTGCTGTTTGGGGAGGGTTTTTTGGAAGGGACATCCTGCGTGACACTGCAGTGACACTCCTAGATGGGCCCGGTGTTTGTGTCGGCCACTAGGGTCGCTTATCTTACTCACACAGCTACCTCATTGCGCCTCTTTTTTTCTTTGCGTCATGTGCTGTTTGGGGAGGGTTTTTTGGAAGGGACATCCTGCGTGACACTGCAGTGCCACTCCTAGATGGGCCCGGTGTTTGTGTCGGCCACTAGGGTCGCTAATCTTACTCACACAGCTACCTCATTGCGCCTCTTTTTTTCTTTGCGTCATGTGCTGTTTGGGGAGGGTTTTTTGGAAGGGCCATCCTGCGTGACACTGCAGTGCCACTCCTAGATGGGCCCGGTGTTTGTGTCGGCCACTAGGGTCGCTTATCTTACTCACACAGCGACCTCGGTGCAAATTTTAGGACTAAAAATAATATTGTGAGGTGTGAGGTATTCAGAATAGACTGAAAATGAGTGGAAATTATGGTTTTTGAGGTTAATAATACTTTGGGATCAAAATGACCGCCAAATTCTATGATTTAAGCTGTTTTTTAGGTTTTTTGGAAAAAAACACCCGAATCCAAAACACACCCGAATCCGACAAAAAAAATTCGGTGAGGTTTTGCCAAAACGCGGTCGAACCCAAAACACGGCCGCGGAACCGAACCCAAAACCAAAACACAAAACCCGAAAAATTTCCGGCGCTCATCTCTAATATTTATACCAAGAAGACATATTGATATTGCACCAATTATCTTATGACTAATTATTTGAAAAAACTTATGAAAAATCTGTGCTGACCCATGTGATGGTATTGACAATGTTTAAATAAGTAAATATAGACTCCAGCAAAAAATTATTAAATTATTATATATGGCAGCTGTGACTATCTCATGTAAGAGAGAGAAAAAACTGTCAGTGCAGATAACAATAACAGTGGTGTTACTTTGCAAAGCTCCCCTGCAGTCAAGATACAAATAATAACATCATTACCACAGTAATTGTAGAATTAATATGCGGCTAGTGAGTATTTCCCTACATAGGTAAATATCATAAATAGATTTGGTATGTATATATGGAATTTCAGTGCAGTTCATGAGTGGTTTCCATGTACTTGGTAACTGCTGTGTGTGTGTGCTGTTACCATGGAAACCTCAGACACTGCACCGTCGTTACCGGGGAAACAATACCCGTCTTGTGCCGCTTAAATTAAACAGAAGGCTTTCTTCTGATCCCGTGCTGTGTGCACAGGAGGGTGATCTGAGCAGGGGGCTAGGTCCACCGCATAAAGCGGTGGTATACTTGCTGCGATGCTGGATTGAGGAGTCCGCCCGCCGGAGCCCCGTCGCGTAGGTCCCGGAAGTCAAGTGCCGGACCGTAAGTAAATCTCCAGGTCCGGATGGGTATACTGGGGAATTCTATAGAATCCTATAATCTTCACTTTCTCTTACTAATCTTTTTAATTATTTTCTTACAGATAATAAACTTCCTTCCTATGTTAACGATGCCATTATTAAAGTTTTGCCAAAGCCAGGGAGGAACCCCACTCTCCCAGGTTCATATCATCCCATTTCATTACTAAATGTAGACTACAAACTCTTTACGAAGATTATTGCGGAGCAGCTCAAACTGGTGGTCCCATCCCTGGTACACCAAGACCAAACGGGTTTTGTTTGGGGTCGCAATGCGGTCACTAACATCAGGAAGGTTCTGACGGTCCTCCAACATTTAGATGACATTCATGTTAATGATCTCCATCTCCTATTATCGCTTGATGCTAAAAAAGCGTTTGACATTGTAGTTTGGGATCACCTCTATGAGACCCTCCGTAATTTTGGCTTTCCACCCCAAATAATTTCGTTACTTCAGATGCTAAATTCTGCCTCCACCTCTAGAGTACTGGCTAATAATTTTATTTCAGACCTCATATGTGTTCAACTAGGTGCTAGACAAGGCTGCCCCCTTTCATCACTCCTATTTGTACTTGCCCTGGAATCCTTTGTTTACGAGTATTAAACTACACCAACAAACATATAAACAGCGCTAGATTGAAAGTGTATATAGTTTTTTTAATAAATGATTAAAAATATATAAATATAAAATATAAACAGTGTTTACCGGTACCGGAACTATTGCACATACAACTCTATAATCAATTCCAGCTTATTTATAATTAATTGTTAATCATGCACAGATGGTAAATTGGTCCCATTAGTACGGACTTCGTGCAATTAGAATCAGCTGAAATGGTAACTTCTTTTCAGTGCACTGAAGTAAATTGGTTACTTGTCCAATTTCAAGGTTTTTTGAACAGTGTTAATTTGTAGTGGAAACTTGGACAGGAACTGTGATCAGAAGATGTTTAAAATAATGAAGCGCATCTGTATTTCATATCACCTTTTGAAAGTATTACCCGACTCCCAGCAATGGGTGTTTTTAGGGAACTCCTGGCTCCTGGTGCCTTCAAGACATTAGTGGTGCCATATCCGGAGAATCCAATCGGGACTTCGTAAGGGTGAATTTACTAGGTAGTAAGTGTCAGTACCGGACACCGTGCAGGACGTCTTACGCGTTTCTCCGCCTTTTGTCCAGTCGGCGGCTTCCTCAGAGACGTATATATAAGACGTCCTGCACGGTGTCCGGTACTGACACTTACTACCTGGTAAATTCACCCTTACGAAGTCCCGATTGGATTCTCCGGATATGGCACCACTAATGTGCTGAAGGCACCAGGAGCCAGGAGTTCCCTAAAAACACCCATTGCTGGGTGTCGGGTAATACTTTCAAAAGGTGATATGAAATACCGATGCGCTTCATTATTTTAAACATCTTCTGATCACAGTTCCTGTCCAAGTTTCCACTACAAATTAACACTGTTCAAAAAACCTTGAAATTGGACAAGTAACCAATTTACTTCAGTGCACTGAAAAGAAGTTACCATTTCAGCTGATTCTAATTGCATGAAGTCCGTACTAATGGGACCAATTTACCATCTGTGCATGATTAACAATTAATTATAAATAAGCTGGAATTGATTATAGAGTTGTATGTGCAATAGTTCCGGTACCGGTAAACACTGTTTATATTTTATATTTATATATTTTTAATCATTTATTAAAAAAACTATATACACTTTCAATCTAGCGCTGTTTATATGTTTGTTGGTGTTGTGCTATTTTAAGGGTTGAGTATTCCCTTTTTAACAGCTGCTGTAGGATTGGTGTATTAAATAAGCATTGGCTGAAAAAATATATACATAGCTTTGATTAGCCCTAGCGCCGAATTTCTGTTTCTGTTGAGTATTAAACTAGGTAGAGAGGATCTTAAATTATCATTGTTCGCAGATGATATGTTATTATTTGTGTCCCAACCCTCCATTTCTATCCCAGCTATTTTACTTTAAATTTCGACTTTCAGCTCTTTTGCAGGTTATAAAGTAAACACGGTGAAGTCAGAGATACTTCCTTTGACTAGACCATATCTTCTATCCTCCTGCCCGGCCCTCTCCTCATTTCCTATAGTTTCATTGCAACTGAAATACCTAGATATATTTATCACACCTAACATACAGAATATATACCCAGCTAATTTTCCTCCCATAATCATGCGCATAGCTCAAATTGTTAAAAACTGGATGCCGTTGCCCATATCCCTAATGGGAAGGGTGGCTGTCATAAAGAGTGTGCTGTTCCCTAAATTGTCTTTTATACTTCAAATGTTGCCTTTATTCTTAACTAAGTCAGATCAAATTAGGTGCACTACTATGTTTCAAAAATGTACAGTATATGGAATAACAAGAAACTGAGAATAGCTAGAGCTAGATTGCTTCCGCCTAAGGAGAAAGGTGGCCTTGGCCTCCCTGATATCTCCATCTTTTCCTGTGCAGCCGCATTCAGATATATAACTGTTTGGTGTCTAAACCACTCACAATTTACTAATCAATCACTGAAGGAAGCACTATTTAGCCCTTATTCCCCGACTGCATTGCTGCATTTACCGGTGACCAAATTGCCTGAAGGGGTCAAGCATAATATTTTCTTTAGGGATGCTTATAGAGCGTGGTCCGTCATTCACAAACGTTTGGGTACGAATCCCTTCCTGACTAAATATATGCCTTTATGGGGTAACTAGAGATGAGCGCCTGAAATTTTTCGGGTTTTGTGTTTTGGTTTTGGGTTCGGTTCCGCGGCCGTGTTTTGGGTTCGAACGCGTTTTGGCAAAACCTCACCGAATTATTTTTGTCGGATTCGGGTGTGTTTTGGATTCGGGTGTTTTTTTCCAAAAACACTAAAAAACAGCTTAAATCATAGAATTTGGGGGTCATTTTGATCCCAAAGTATTATTAACCTCAAAAACCATAATTTACACTCATTTTCAGTCTATTCTGAATACCTCACACCTCACAATATTATTTTTAGTCCTAAAATTTGCACCGAGGTCGCTGTGTGAGTAAGATAAGCGACCCTAGTGGCCGACACAAACACCGGGCCCATCTAGGAGTGGCACTGCAGTGTCACGCAGGATGTCCCTTCCAAAAAACCCTCCCCAAACAGCGCATGACGCAAAGAAAAAAAGAGGCGCAATGAGGTAGCTGTGTGAGTAAGATTAGCGACCCTAGTGGCCGACACAAACACCGGGCCCATCTAGGAGTGGCACTGCAGTGTCACGCAGGATGGCCCTTCCAAAAAACCCTCCCCAAACAGCACATGACGCAAAGAAAAAAAGAGGCGCAATGAGGTAGCTGTGTGAGTAAGATTAGCGACCCTAGTGGCCGACACAAACACCGGGCCCATCTAGGAGTGGCACTGCAGTGTCACGCAGGATGGCCCTTCCAAAAAACCCTCCCCAAACAGCACATGACGCAAAGAAAAAAAGAGGCGCAATGAGGTAGCTGACTGTGTGAGTAAGATTAGCGACCCTAGTGGCCGACACAAACACCGGGCCCATCTAGGAGTGGCACTGCAGTGTCACGCAGGATGTCCCTTCCAAAAAACCCTCCCCAAACAGCACATGACGCAAAGAAAAAAAGAGGCGCAATGAGGTAGCTGTGTGAGTAAGATTAGCGACCCTAGTGGCCGACACAAACACCGGGCCCATCTAGGAGTGGCACTGCAGTGTCACGCAGGATGTCCCTTCCAAAAAACCCTCCCCAAACAGCACATGACGCAAAGAAAAAAAGAGGCGCAATGAGGTAGCTGTGTGAGTAAGATTAGCGACCCTAGTGGCCGACACAAACACCGGGCACATCTAGGAGTGGCACTGCAGTGTCACGCAGGATGTCCCTTCCAAAAAACCCTCCCCAAACAGCACATGACGCAAAGAAAAAAAGAGGCGCAATGAGGTAGCTGTGTGAGTAAGATTAGCGACCCTAGTGGCCGACACAAACACCGGGCCCATCTAGGAGTGGCACTGCAGTGTCACGCAGGATGTCCCTTCCAAAAAACCCTCCCCAATCAGCACATGATGCAAAGAAAAAGAAAAGAAAAAAGAGGTGCAAGATGGAATTGTCCTTGGGCCCTCCCACCCACCCTTATGTTGTATAAACAAAACAGGACATGCACACTTTAACCAACCCATCATTTCAGTGACAGGGTCTGCCACACGACTGTGACTGATATGACGGGTTGGTTTGGACCCCCCCCCAAAAAAGAAGCAATTAATCTCTCCTTGCACAAACTGGCTCTACAGAGGCAAGATGTCCACCTCATCTTCACCCTCCGATATATCACCGTGTACATCCCCCTCCTCACAGATTATCAATTCGTCCCCACTGGAATCCACCATCTCAGCTCCCTGTGTACTTTGTGGAGGCAATTGCTGCTGGTCAATGTCTCCGCGGAGGAATTGATTATAATTCATTTTAATGAACATCATCTTCTCCACATTTTCTGGATGTAACCTCGTATGCCGATTGCTGACAAGGTGAGCGGCGGCACTAAACACTCTTTCGGAGTACACACTTGTGGGAGGGCAACTTAGGTAGAATAAAGCCAGTTTGTGCAAGGGCCTCCAAATTGCCTCTTTTTCCTGCCAGTATAAGTACGGACTGTGTGACGTGCCTACTTGGATGCGGTCACTCATATAATCCTCCACCATTCTATCAATGTTGAGAGAATCATATGCAGTGACAGTAGACGACATGTCCGTAATCGTTGTCAGGTCCTTCAGTCCGGACCAGATGTCAGCATCAGCAGTCGCTCCAGACTGCCCTGCATCACCGCCAGCGGGTGGGCTCGGAATTCTGAGCCTTTTCCTCGCACCCCCAGTTGCGGGAGAATGTGAAGGAGGAGATGTTGACAGGTCGCGTTCCGCTTGACTTGACAATTTTGTCACCAGCAGGTCTTTCAACCCCAGCAGACCTGTGTCTGCCGGAAAGAGAGATCCAAGGTAGGCTTTAAATCTAGGATCGAGCACGGTGGCCAAAATGTAGTGCTCTGATTTCAACAGATTGACCACCCGTGAATCCTTGTTAAGCGAATTAAGGGCTGCATCCACAAGTCCCACATGCCTAGCGGAATCGCTCCCTTTTAGCTCCTTCTTCAATGCCTCCAGCTTCTTCTGCAAAAGCCTGATGAGGGGAATGACCTGACTCAGGCTGGCAGTGTCTGAACTGACTTCACGTGTGGCAAGTTCAAAGGGCATCAGAACCTTGCACAACGTTGAAATCATTCTCCACTGCACTTGAGACAGGTGCATTCCATCTCCTATATCGTGCTCAATTGTATAGGCTTGAATGGCCTTTTGCTGCTCCTCCAACCTCTGAAGCATATAGAGGGTTGAATTCAACCTCGTTACCACTTCTTGCTTCAGATGATGGCAGGGCAGGTTCAGTAGTTTTTGGTGGTGCTCCAGTCTTCTGTACGTGGTGCCTGTACGCCGAAAGTGTCCCGCAATTTTTCTGGCCACCGACAGCATCTCTTGCACGCCCCTGTCGTTTTTTAAAAAATTCTGCACCACCAAATTCAAGGTATGTGCAAAACATGGGACGTGCTGGAATTTGCCCATATTTAATGCACACACAATATTGCTGGCGTTGTCCGATGCCACAAATCCACAGGAGAGTCCAATTGGGGTAAGCCATTCCGCGATGATCTTCCTCAGTTGCCGTAAGAGGTTTTCAGCTGTGTGCGTATTCTGGAAAGCGGTGATACAAAGCGTAGCCTGCCTAGGAAAGAGTTGGCGTTTGCGAGATGCTGCTACTGGTGCCGCCGCTGCTGTTCTTGCGGCGGGAGTCCATACATCTACCCAGTGGGCTGTCACAGTCATATAGTCCTGACCCTGCCCTGCTCCACTTGTCCACATGTCCGTGGTTAAGTGGACATTGGGTACAACTGCATTTTTTAGGAGACTGGTGAGTCTTTTTCTGACGTCCGTGTACATTCTCGGTATCGCCTGCCTAGAGAAGTGGAACCTAGATGGTATTTGGTAACGGGGGCACACTGCCTCAATAAATTGTCTAGTTCCCTGTGAACTAACGGCGGATACCGGACGCACGTCTAACACCAACATAGTTGTCAAGGACTCAGTTATCCGCTTTGCAGTAGGATGACTGCTGTGATATTTCATCTTCCTCGCAAAGGACTGTTGAACAGTCAATTGCTTACTGGAAGTAGTACAAGTGGGCTTACGACTTCCCCTCTGGGATGACCATCGACTCCCAGCGGCAACAACAGCAGCGCCAGCAGCAGTAGGCGTTACACGCAAGGATGCATCGGAGGAATCCCAGGCAGGAGAGGACTCGTCAGACTTGCCAGTGACATGGCCTGCAGGACTATTGGCATTCCTGGGGAAGGAGGAAATTGACACTGAGGGAGTTGGTGGGGTGGTTTGCGTGAGCTTGGTTACAAGAGGAAGGGATTTACTGGTCAGTGGACTGCTTCCGCTGTCACCCAAAGTTTTTGAACTTGTCACTGACTTATTATGAATGCGCTGCAGGTGACGTATAAGGGAGGATGTTCCGAGGTGGTTAACGTCCTTACCCCTACTTATTACAGCTTGACAAAGGGAACACACGGCTTGACACCTGTTGTCCGCATTTCTGGTGAAATACCTCCACACCGAAGAGCTGATTTTTTTGGTATTTTCACCTGGCATGTCAATGGCCATATTCCTCCCACGGACAACAGGTGTCTCCCCGGGTGCCTGACTTAAACAAACCACCTCACCATCAGAATCCTCCTGGTCAATTTCCTCCCCAGCGCCAGCAACACCCATATCCTCCTCATCCTGGTGTACTTCAACACTGACATCTTCAATCTGACTATCAGGAACTGGACTGCGGGTGCTCCTTCCAGCACTTGCAGGGGGCGTGCAAATGGTGGAAGGCGCATGCTCTTCACGTCCAGTGTTGGGAAGGTCAGGCATCGCAACCGACACAATTGGACTCTCCTTGTGGATTTGGGATTTCAAAGAACGCACAGTTCTTTGCGGTGCTTTTGCCAGCTTGAGTCTTTTCAGTTTTCTAGCGAGAGGCTGAGTGCTTCCATCCTCATGTGAAGCTGAACCACTAGCCATGAACATAGGCCAGGGCCTCAGCCGTTCCTTGCCACTCCGTGTGGTAAATGGCATATTGGCAAGTTTACGCTTCTCCTCCGACAATTTTATTTTAGGTTTTGGAGTCCTTTTTTTACTGATATTTGGTGTTTTGGTTTTGACATGCTCTGTACTATGCCATTGGGCATCGGCCTTGGCAGACGACGTTGCTGGCATTTCATCGTCTCGGCCATGACTAGTGGCAGCAGCTTCAGCACGAGGTGGAAGTGGATCTTGATCTTTCCCTAATTTTGGAACCTCAACATTTTTGTTCTCCATATTTTAATAGGCACAACTAAAAGGCACCTCAGGTAAACAATGGAGATGGATGGATTGGATACTAGTATACAATTATGGACGGGCTGCCGAGTGCCGACACAGAGGTAGCCACAGCCATGAACTACCGCACTGTACTGTGTCTGCTGCTAATATATAGACTGGTTGATAAAGAGATAGTATACTCGTAACTAGTATGTATGTATAAAGAAAGAAAAAAAAACCACGGTTAGGTGGTATATACAATTATGGACGGGCTGCCGAGTGCCGACACAGAGGTAGCCACAGCCGTGAACTACCGCACTGTACTGTGTCTGCTGCTAATATATAGACTGGTTGATAAAGAGATAGTATACTCGTAACTAGTATGTATGTATAAAGAAAGAAAAAAAAACCACGGTTAGGTGGTATATACAATTATGGACGGGCTGCCGAGTGCCGACACAGAGGTAGCCACAGCCGTGAACTACCGCACTGTACTGTGTCTGCTGCTAATATATAGACTGGTTGATAAAGAGATAGTATACTCGTAACTAGTATGTATGTATAAAGAAAGAAAAAAAAACCACGGTTAGGTGGTATATACAATTATGGACGGGCTGCCGAGTGCCGACACAGAGGTAGCCACAGCCGTGAACTACCGCACTGTACTGTGTCTGCTGCTAATATATAGACTGGTTGATAAAGAGATAGTATACTCGTAACTAGTATGTATGTATAAAGAAAGAAAAAAAAACCACGGTTAGGTCACTGGTATATACAATTATGGACGGGCTGCCGAGTGCCGACACAGAGGTAGCCACAGCCGTGAACTACCGCACTGTACTGTGTCTGCTGCTAATATATAGACTGGTTGATAAAGAGATAGTATACTCGTAACTAGTATGTATGTATAAAGAAAGGAAAAAAAAACCACGGTTAGGTGGTATATACAATTATGGACGGGCTGCCGAGTGCCGACACAGAGGTAGCCACAGCCGTGAACTACCGCACTGTACTGTGTCTGCTGCTAATATATAGACTGGTTGATAAAGAGATAGTATACTCGTAACTAGTATGTATGTATAAAGAAAGAAAAAAAAACCACGGTTAGGTGGTATATACAATTATGGACGGGCTGCCGAGTGCCGACACAGAGGTAGCCACAGCCGTGAACTACCGCACTGTACTGTGTCTGCTGCTAATATATAGACTGGTTGATAAAGAGATAGTATACTCGTAACTAGTATGTATGTATAAAGAAAGAAAAAAAAACCACGGTTAGGTCACTGGTATATACAATTATGGACGGGCTGCCGAGTGCCGACACAGAGGTAGCCACAGCCGTGAACTACCGCACTGTACTGTGTCTGCTGCTAATATATAGACTGGTTGATAAAGAGATAGTATACTCGTAACTAGTATGTATGTATAAAGAAAAAAAAAAAAACCACGGTTAGGTGGTATATACAATTATGGACGGGCTGCCGAGTGCCGACACAGAGGTAGCCACAGCCGTGAACTACCGCACTGTACTGTGTCTGCTGCTAATATATAGACTGGTTGATAAAGAGATAGTATACTCGTAACTAGTATGTATGTATAAAGAAAGAAAAAAAAACCACGGTTAGGTGGTATATACAATTATGGACGGGCTGCCGAGTGCCGACACAGAGGTAGCCACAGCCGTGAACTACCGCACTGTACTGTGTCTGCTGCTAATATATAGACTGGTTGATAAAGAGATAGTATACTCGTAACTAGTATGTATGTATAAAGAAAGAAAAAAAAACCACGGTTAGGTCACTGGTATATACAATTATGGACGGGCTGCCGAGTGCCGACACAGAGGTAGCCACAGCCGTGAACTACCGCACTGTACTGTGTCTGCTGCTAATATATAGACTGGTTGATAAAGAGATAGTATACTCGTAACTAGTATGTATGTATAAAGAAAGAAAAAAAAACCACGGTTAGGTCACTGGTATATACAATTATGGACGGGCTGCCGAGTGCCGACACAGAGGTAGCCACAGCCGTGAACTACCGCACTGTACTGTGTCTGCTGCTAATATAGACTGGTTGATAAAGAGATAGTATACTACTAATATTATATACTGGTGGTCAGGTCACTGGTCACTAGTCACACTGGCAGTGGCACTCCTGCAGCAAAAGTGTGCACTGTTTAATTTTAATATAATATTATGTACTCCTGGCTCCTGCTATAACCTATAACTGGCACTGCAGTAGTGCTCCCCAGTCTCCCCCACAATTATAAGCTGTGTGAGCTGAGCAGTCAGACAGATATATAATATATATAGATGATGCAGCACACTGGCCTGAGCCTGAGCAGTGCACACAGATATGGTATGTATGTGACTGAGTCACTGTGTGCTGTGTATCGCTTTTTTCAGGCAGAGAACGGATTATAAATAAAAGTGGTGGTCACTGGTCACTATCAGCAAAACTCTGCACTGTACACTACTGAGTACTCCTAATGCTCCCCAAAATTAGTAAATCAAGTGTCTAAACGGAGAGGACGCCAGCCACGTCCTCTCCCTATCAATCTCAATGCACGTGTGAAAATGGCGGCGACGCGCGGCTCCTTATATAGAATCCGAGTCTCGCGATAGAATCCGAGCCTCGCGAGAATCCGACAGCGTCATGATGACGTTCGGGCGCGCTCGGGTTAACCGAGCAAGGCGGGAAGATCTGAGTCGCTCGGACCCGTGAAAAAAAACATGAAGTTCTGGCGGGTTCGGATTCAGAGAAACCGAACCCGCTCATCTCTAGGGGTAACCCAGACTTTCCACCCTCCCTCATGACCCCATATCTTCTTTCTTGGAAGTCTAAGGGTATAGCATCGATTCGAAATGTTTTCGACTCAGGTGGTGATTTGTTTTCATTTCAACACCTTAAAGAGATGTATGATGTCCCAAACTCTCAGTTTTTCCTATTTTTATAAGTAAGACATTATATAAATAGTAAGAAGATTTCTGGTACCTATGACTCCTTTATGGATTCTCTTAACCCATCTGCTCTGTTCTCCCTTTTCACCCTAATATCTCAGAGTTTATTTAAGATAAGATATCTTTATAATGATTTAGTGATTTCTTCTTCTCATGACCCATGGTAGTCGGTTTGGGAGACATGGTCAAGTGATTTCCCAGATTTTATTAACCCAGACCATATTGTGAAACAATTTTCATATGTTTAGAAATGGTTGGGCTCAGCTCAATTGCAAGAAATACATATGAGGTTTCTCAGTAGGGCATATGTTTCTCAAGCACAAATGAGTCATATGACTCCCGATATACTATGCACTTGCCCAAAATGTTCTGCCTCAGTTGCTAACTTTCTACATAATATATGGAAATGCACTAAGGTTAAAAGATTCTGGTATAAAATTCATGAGTTACTCCAACAGATTACTAAGGTTAGACTGCTATTCTCTTGGGAACTCTTTTTATTGGCTGATTTTTTGAGCTGGGTACCTTTCCTGTTACATAGGTCTATTCTTCCCTTTTTAACAGTACTGGTAACATTAGCCAAAAACTCATACTGTCCTTTTGGATCTCTAGATCTGTACCTAAAATTATGCTATTGAAGGCTGAACTTCTTAATTTCCTTTATTATGACCGAAAAGTGGCTTTGACTAACATTGAAAAAGGAGTAGAGATGTTTTATAAAAATTTTTAGTTTTTATTTAGAATTTTAACCACAAGATGTAAATGTACGCATTATGCAAGTTTTTGACAATACTACATGGTCACTCAAATGCAGATTATTTTAGATTATTTTAGATTATTTTAGCTTTATGTCAAACTGGAATGCCTCTAGTATTTTTGTTTTTTCCTTCATCGTATTTTCTGAGATTGCCCTACTATGTTTAATATGTTACAAAACACATGCCCCACCTCTAGCGTCTGTTATGCTGAGTTGATGCCAACAGGTTGCAATTGTCCCCCTCCTCCCCCTTCCAACTCCTTCCGTCTGTTTTTTTTTTTTTTTTTGCTGTCTAGATATATTGAAGTACTTTACAGGAATTGATAGAATATATTCTTTACCCTACGGTTTTGTGTACTTCCTGTCTTTTTCTTGACGTCTTTCCATAATTACTGTGTTTCTGATTTGTATACTGTGTTTCTGATTTGTATTTTCTACATGAATACATGAATAAAATGTTTTAAAAAAAAAAAAGAAAGTAGGGTTTCCGAATTGTGAAGGTGAAAATCTTCCCAGGTAGCCGTTAAACTTTCTTGAAAAGGAGTTGAATTAACAAAGTGAGCTTGGAACCTCCAAAATCTAAAGAAGGGCTTCTCAGCTAATGTCTTTACAAAAAACCAAACCAGAGCGTGATCTGAGACCACTATAGGTTCTATAATAGATTCTGATACACAAGAAAAAAGCGAGGCAGAAATTAGCGTTTAGTCTATCCAAGACAGAGTGCTCTCCAAACATCGGTGATATCTGTAGTTGGCTACAAACTGATATTTATCAGCTGCAAGTTGTAGTGTTTCCTCAAAGTGTACTTTAGAGACTTAATATCTCTGTCTATTTGTTATGGCCGGGTCAGAAAGAATAGAGGAATAAGCTTCAGTATTAGCTGCTTGTAGTTTTAAATAGTTTTTGGCATTAGATTTGTGAAGATTTGACTCACATGTCAAAACAACTCCTCTTATTGTTGGCTTTGATGATTGCCAATATAAAGGGGGTTAGAAAGTAGGGTTTCCGAATTGTGAAGGTGAAAATCTTCCCAGGCAGCCATTAAACTTTCTTGAAAAGGAGATGAATTAACAAAGTGAGCTGGAAACCTCCAAAATCTAAAGGTAGGCTTCTCAGCTAATGGGGTATATGCAATTCCGGACAAACTGCGCCTTTTTTTCGACCGTTTTAGGATTCAACACTACTCGACAGCCGAAACCCTCAACCCAGGACCATGAATTCGACATATTCAATTCATAATGGATTCGACACTCCCCTTGTCGAATAATGGACCAATTGTCGAGCAGTGGGCGTCCTGGATTCGACTTCCCGCCGTTTGGAGCCATATATAGGTCTTGTTTGCTCCATGCTCAGCAGCCATTTTGTGAACCTGCAGAGAGGTGTGTGGAGGTGCAGAGCTAGCAAATTGGTTGTTTTTTGCTGTGGTATCGTTTGTACACCCAGCAGGCTTTAATCCAGGATGGACAGGATACCTGTTACCCCGGAGGAGAGTCGTTTTTGGAGCGATTTCTACATTTGTAGGTAAGTACCACATGTGGTCTGGCGTTGCATTTGTGTTTACGTTGTGTTTGTGTAGTGGGGGGTGCCATGAGGTGTACATGTGGCGTTGCTTTGGGGTGTTTGGGGTATGTATATGTGTGCAGGTATGTGTATATAGCTCCTGTTTGGATTGCTGCAGGTCCTGCTTGTATTGCTGCATGTTTTTTTTTGACTTTTGTGTTTGGGGGTAGTTTTTCACGTTTGTTTTTTTTTCATAAAATGCTTTTTTGGGTCATGCTTTTGCATTGGTGTACCTCCAGCATGTGCAGGAATGCTTTTTGGCTTGTTTGGGGTGACTTTGAGCATGTTGGTATCATCCATGTGGTCGACATGTGCTGTCGGTTGTTTGCCAAACACGATTTCTTGCACCTACTTTAGCACTGGTTGACCTCCAGCATGTGCAGGGATGCTTTTTGGCTTATTTGGGGTGATTTTTGAGCGTGTCGGTATCATCCATGTGATCAACATGTGCTGTCGTTTGTTTCCAAAACATGTTTTTTTTGCTCCAATTTTAGCACTGGTGCATCCCTGCACATGCTGGAGGTACTTTTTGGCTTGTTTGGGGTGACTTTGAGCGTGTTGGTATCATCCATTTTTCTTTTTACAACAGAGATGTCCAGGGACAATCGGCCCCGATCCCCCCTTCCCCCCAGCCCTCAGAAGAATTTTCCCTGCACAGCAATGAGGAGTGGGAGCCGACCCAGGAGGAGGATACGACCGACCAGGCATGCAGTGACCAGCCGCGGTCGTCAAGGGACCAAAGGGAGAAGAAAAAGAAAAAGAAAAGGCCTAGAAAGGTACATACTGACAACACCTGCAGACACAATAGCATCCAACTTGACACACCCTAGTTTGCGCACTGCCATGCACACCTACAGGTATCTTTGCGCACTGCCAGGGATACTGACACACTCACAGGTACATACCGATCATATTAATTGCATGTTTTTTTTAACCCTAAAGGCAAGAAGCCAGCCAGAGGATCAGTCGGAGGAGGAAGCCTCTGGTGAAGACGCAGGACAGAAGAAGCCGCGTGGACCCAGATACACTGAGGCGGAAAACTGTGCCCTAGTGGATGGCGTCGACAGGTCCTACGACGTTCTGTATGGACTAAGGGCACAGACCACAGCAGCTAAGACCAAGCAAAACATCTGGGATGCCATCGCGAGACAAGTCACTGCAGTATCTGGAAACCACCGGAGCACCAGAAACTGCATGAAGCCGTACAGTGATTGCCGCAGACAGACCAAGAAGAAGATGGGGATTCAACGCCGACATGAGACAGCTACGGGAGGTGGTCCGGCTCTCAATCTGAAGTGGCTACCCTGGGAGAACGTTATTAAAAGGCGCATGAACCCTGTCATGGTCCAAGGAGTTCGCGGAGGTGTGGACTCCAGACGTCCTGCTGGCTTTCCCGAGGAGGAAGAACCACCCAGAAGACGGAAGACGGCGGGAGACAAGCAGTCCAAAAGGAGGCCTGATGGTAAGAATACATTCAGATGAGCTGCACTAAATCTTTTTTTTTTTTTATTTGCTAATGTGTTTGTTCTTTTTCCCCAGACACGCCTGCCCAGAGGACATCACCTGCGCGCAGGACATCGCCAGTGCGTGGACCATCACCTGTGCAGCAGGCATCGGCAGCAGCGTACGGACCATCACCTGCGCAGCAAGCATCAGCAGCGTGCAGATCATCACCTGCGCACCACACATCGTCAGCGCGCAGAAAGTCACCTGCACGCCAGACGTCATCAGCGCGCAGAAAGTCACCTGTGCGCCAGACATCGTCAGCGCGCAGGCCATCACCTGCACGCCAGACATCAGCGCGCAGAACGTCACCTGCGCGCCAGACACCGTCGGCAACCACACCACCAGCTGGGCGCCAAACTGCATCTCCTGCGCGTAGGCCATCGCCAGCTCGTCATCTCTCAAGGAGCTCTGGGACTGTGACCGAAGAGCCTCAACAAGACACTACCCTTGTGGACCCATCACCCGAACTGTTTGAGTCAACAGGGTTAACGGACGAGACTTTTCTTGGGTTTGAAGACAGCCGTGCAGACGTATCCAGCCATACCCTTGAAAAGTCTCCAGAATTGAGGACAAGTGAAGCTCCTGGAGCAGCGGCACCACCGGATGGAGAAGGTTTTTATTTTTTGGGTTTTTTTGGGGGGAGGGGGGGTGGGGCACCATTTTTGTATAGTTTATTAACTTTATTTTTTTTTTCTTTTACAAACAGAGGTGCCACGGACCAGCAGCGGACTTGCGGCGGGGATTGGTTCCTACTTCAGGCCGGATCTCTTACAGGATTCGTCGGACGATGAGGTGGAAGTGCAGCAGCCCGCTGATTCTACATCCCTGTGTGAGTAATTATCAAATTGTGAACCTTCAAACAAATGTATGAATGTGTATACTAATTTCTAATTTTTCTTTTCAGCTTCACAAATGCAATTGGTTCTGCCGACAGTATGGCAGAAACGCAAAAGACCAGACGAGAAGATCACAGGGAGACTATGGACATCCTTCAAGTTCTGGCCACATCCATCAACCGGCTGGTGGATAACACATCATGCCTGGCACACAGCATTGACAACATGTCGGAGAGCCAACGACATTCGGCAGCCAGCCACCAGATCATCGCAACCACGCTGCAGATGATGTACGATAAGCTCCTAGAGCCAGCTCATCAACACGCTGGTGAACCACCACATCTGCCATCACAAGCCACACGGACGCCTCCTGCCCTTCCTCCACCACCATCCTGGTATGGACGGTCACAGGTGTACCAAGGATATACAGGGATGTACCCCACCTACCAGATGCCTCCATCACCAACACCGGCCGCATCATCTACCCCAGCACGGCCACCGAGGCCAATTCAACGTACTCCACAGCCGCCCAGGGCATCGACGCCCCATTAGGAGGAAGAAGAGGACCCGGACGGACAACCACCATAAGCCCGGTCATATTGTTTTATTATTTACTCTTTATGTTTTTCATGTTTCCCTTTCTCCCCCTCCCATTATTTTTTTTTCTTGCTATTATTTTATATTTGTGTTGGGCTCCCCCACCCCCGACCGGATACTACCAAGGATCTTTATGTCTAGGCATACATGCGCGGGCATGTATGCGGGCGCGTGTGGTAACTGATGAAAGCTCCTTGTGGTTACATATATGATGGGCCAAAGAGCTATTCTGATACCACTTTTTTTTAAAAACAAACTCCTTTTTGTATTGGTGTAAATTAGGCTTTCACTGTTGTGTGAATTTACTATTCACTAGTGTTTATTTTTGGCTTCTTCATAGGATTGGGTGGAAAATTGAAGTGGACGGCGTAGTTCGTGTTGTGCGTACCAACAGAGCCGGCCTTAGCTATAGGCAGGCTAGGCATTTGCCTAAGGCATTCAAGCATGTCTAGGGGCATCCAAGCATGTCCCTGCAGCATCTCATGCTGAGAGGGACAGTCCGCAAACTAACTGTTACTTTCCAAATGTATTCAATCAGTACTTGTATTCACTGCTGTTTACATTTGTCAAAAAAATGCACACTGTGCCTTAAACTCCCTCCGACATGCTTGAATGCCCCTGACTTGTGAGACCTCAGACAGACAGCAGAAGCCAAGTAAATGCAATTCCTGGACCTGTGACATTTTTACTGACTATATAAGGTTATTACTGGATGGCTTCTTATGATAACACATGTGTATTTTGGAAGACTGCTTCACAGAAACCTGACATCACCTATACTGCTTGTGCACATGGGGGAGGGGGACCCTGCCATCCTGTGTGTGTCCCTTATCCCTGTGCAAACCCCAGGTGTCTGCAGGGACATAACATGGGCAGTGTTCTCCCCACACTTTATTTCCTAGTCAGTCCATACCGTAAAATTCCCCTGCCATCTAGCACTGTAACGTGGTCAGTAAGTTGCGTTGTGCTATTTCTATATGAAACATCAGTACAGCGTGACTTTTGGACACATCAGACTGGAGGGCAGAGCATTTAGCTCCCACAGTATAAAGTAAAGTGCATGCAGTTAACGGGAGTAACAGACACCAGCAAACACACTGAATAGTGAAGAGAATGGACAGTTTCTACATGTTTGATACTGATCTTTTTGTATAACCAGCAAGTGTGGCAGTATCTGTGGCAGTATATGTGTATTATGGGCATTACTAATGTGGGGCATATGTGTAAGGTGCATTACTGTGTGGCATTATGTGTATTATGGGCATTACTAATGTGGGGCATATGTGTAAGGTTCCTTTACTGTGTGGAATTATATGTATTATGGTCATTACTGTGTGGCATTGTGCAGAGTTGAACTGGCCCACAGGGTAACCCCCCGGTGGGCCCCACTACCTGAGCATTGCAGGTACAGATGCAGAACTAGCGGCGGAGCTAGGGGGCACCAGACAAAATTTTGCCTAGGGCATCAAATTGGCTAGGGCCGGCTCTGCGTACCAAGGTGAGTAAAGCCATGTTTCAATGTATATATTCAAGAAACTTTGGACTGCCTGCCCTTGGGGAACAACACAGTCCAGCAATGGGTCATGCTGGACTGCGTGGTTCCACAAGTGCAGGCGTGTCAAAGTGCTGACCACTGTCTTGACTCTGGCACTTTGGACCGTCTGACCCTGGGGAACAATACAGTTCAGCTATGGGTCATGCTGGACTGTGTGGTTCCACAAGTGTAGACGTGTCAAAGTGCTGACCACTGTCTTTACTCTGGCACTTTGGACTGTCTGACCCTGGGAAACAACACAGTCCAGCAATGGGTCATGCTGGACTGTGTGGTTCCACAAGTGCAACCGTGTCAAAGTGCTGACCACTGTCTTGACTCTGGCACTTTGGACTGTCTGACCCTGGGGAACAACACAGTCCAGCAATGGGTCATGCTGGACTGTGTGGTTCCACAAGTGCAGCCGTTTCAAAGTGCTGACCACTGTCTTGACTCTGGCACTTTGGACCGTCTGACCCTGGGGAACAACACAGTCCAGCAATGGGTCATGCTGGACTGTGTGGTTCCACAAGTGCAGCCGTGTCAAAGTGCTGACCACTGTCTTGACTCTGGCACTTTGAACCGTCTGACCCTGGGGAACAACACAGTCCAGCAATGGGTCATGCTGGACTGTGTGGTTCCACAAGTGTAGCCGTGTCAAAGTGCTGACCACTGTCTTGACTCTGGCACTTTGGACTGTCTGACCCTGGAGAACAACACAGTCCAGCAATGGGTCATGCTGGACTGTGTGGTTCCACAAGTGCAGCCGTGTCAAAGTACTAACCACTGTCTTGACTCTGGCACTTTGGACCGTCTGACCCTGGGGAACAACACAGTCCAGCAATAGGTCATGCTGGACTGTGTGGTCCCACAAATGTTCTTGGGAAAGGAATGAACATGACATCATTAATGTCTTTACTTAATATGGAATTTCTTTTTTTCCCCACAGATCTATGCACAAGAAAAGAATGTAAAGAAGAACAAACACTAATTTTTTTGTTTTTATTACATTTTATTTTTTAATCCAAAATAAAACAGTTTTGTGTGGTTTTTCTTTTCATTATTAGTTAATAAAATGTAAAATATGGCATTTCAGAGATGCAGTGGTATTGTGGTAGGTCGCCCATGGTACAGCCGGGGAACTGTCGTGTCCCTTAACATCCACGCTGGTTCCTGCACCTTAAGAAGGATACTCCGCAAGACCTGTGGAAGAGAATAGTATGGTGTCATCCAAAGACAAGGTACAAGCAACACTTGGAAACAAGCAGGTTACATCGGCCTTTGTCCCAAATGCAACCCTACGGCACTTGACAAACTACACATCCAAGCATGCCCTTACACAGTGTAAGCATTGCTGTGTCAGGGCATGATTGGATATGCAGTTTTGCAAATGCCGGAGGGCCGCAGTTGGGACATGCCTGGGTTACTTAGACAAGAGGGAGTTTTGGGCAATTCATCTCACCTGAGGGGGGGTGTCTGGTACATGGCGGAGGTTCAGGTCCACGTCACAAGTAGGTAGCCCATGGTACAGCAGGGGAACTGTCTGGTCCCTTCATCCATGCTGCTTCCTGCACCTTGGGAAGGATACTCCGCAAGACCTGTGGAAGAGAATAGTATGGTGTCATCCAAAGACAAGGTACAAGCAACACTTGGAAACAAGCAGGTTACATCGGCCTTTGTCCCAAATGCAACCCTCCGGCACTTGAGAAACTACACATCCAAGCATGCCCTGACACAGCGTAAGCATTGCTGTGTCAGGGCATGATTGGATATGCAGTTTTGCAAATGCCGGAGGGCCGCAGTTGGGACATGCCTGGGTTACTTAGACAAGAGGGAGTTTTGGGCAATACATCTCACCTGAGGGGGGGTGTCTGCTACATGGCGGAGGTTCAGGTCCACATCACAAGTAGGTCACCCATGGTACAGCAGGGGAACTGCCCGGTCCCTTCATCCACACTGGTTCCTGCACCTTGGGAAGGATACTCCGCAAGACCTGTGGAAGAGAATAGTATGGTGTCATCCAAAGACAAGGTACAAGCAACACTTGGAAACAAGCAGGTTACATCGGCCTTTTTCCCAAATGCAACCCTCCGGCACTTGAGAAACTACACATCCAAGCATGCCTTGACACCTCGTAAGCATTGCTGTGTCAGGGCATGATTGGATATGCAGTTTTGCAAATGCCGGAGGGCCGCAGTTGGGACATGCCTGGCTTACTTAGAGAAGAGAGGGTTTTGGGCAATACATCGCACCTGAGGGGGGGGGGGTGTCTGCTACATGGCGGAGGTTCAGGTCCACATCACAAGAAGGTCGCCCATGGTACAGCAGGGGAACTGTCGTGTCCCTTCAAATCCAGGCTGGTTCCTGCAAATCGGGAAGGATACTCCACAAGACCTGCGGAAGAGAATAAGGAGGTAATTTGAGAGTGTTTCCTCCATACTGGGAAAGAACAAAAGGTCCCAGCAACACTGCACATATACACAGGTTACTCAGACAAGATGGAGTTTTGGCCAATACATCTCACCTGAAAGAGTGACTCTAACATGGCGGTGGTTCAGGTCCACATCACAAGTAGGACGTCCATGGTAGAGTGGGGTAAACTGGTCCAATACTGGAGTGGCTTTGCAGAAGTGTATCCTGGGTAAAACTGTTGAATCATGGGTACATTCCCCTCAGCAGAGTGAAGAAAAAAATATTCTTTTTAAAAATCTATTAAAAAATACTTGTGGGTCAAAAATTGACAAACCAAGTAGATAATCCCTTCAAATATAAATAGATATGCTATTATCAATCCAAAAAGCTAAAAAAAAATATATGTTTTAAAAATTTTAATCAGCTCTCGCCAGCAAAGTGAGGCGGAATGAAATTGACGAAATTACTGTCGAAAAGCACTGTTGTCGAATTGACATTCTTCAATTGAATATACTTTTGTCAAAAAGCCGCATTTTGACCATTGTAAACATGTCGAATTTTGAAAATGTCGATTTGAAAAAAGTCGAATCTGAAACGGCAGGTATTTTGACGAAAAGTACTGTATTGCATTGTCGAATCAAATTCGACAGGTTTTTTTTGTCGAAAATGCCCCGTTTTTTTCGACATTTGCGGCAATTTGACCGCAATTGCATATACCCCATAGTCTTTACTAAAAACCAAACCAGGGCGTGATCTGAGACCACTATAGATTCTATATTAGATTCTGATACACAAGAAAAAAATGAGGCCGAAATTAGCATATAATCTATCCGAGACAGAGTGCTCTCCAAACATCTACCATATGTAGCATGGATGCCAGCATGGGAACACCTAGTTTAGGTAAATGAGTTAGGGAGCGAGATTGGTTGGATCTGTCTAATTTAATGTGAGATATTAAATTAAGGTCACCACAGAGAATAAGAGAATTGAGTAGTAGTGCAGACAGGAGGGACAGAAAAGATTTTAAAAAAGCTCTGGAATAAGTGGATGGATCATAGACATTACAAATTGTGTAGTTGGTGTTGTGAATGGAAACCGTAGAAAATACATATCGACCATTCGGATCAATCTGTACACTATTTCTGTTATTGTACACTATTTCTGTTATTTATTTACTGTAATGCTATGTTTTGTCTCCCTGTACTGTCCTTTGTACGGCGCTGCGAAACACATGTGGCGCCTTAGAAATAAAATGTAATAATAATAATAATAATCTGAGTAGAATGAAGCGTAACAGGAAGACATCCTAACTAAAACAACTACACTGCTAGCTTTCAATGTAAATGAGGAGGGAGCTAAAACTTTCCAATTTAACATCTGCAGTTTTAGAACCTCTGAGGGAACCAAATGAGACTCCTGTAAACATACAATGTCAAGTTTCTGACGTGAAAGGTAGATAAGAACTTTGCGGCGCTTGGCCGGAGAATTAAATACTCCAACATTAAAAGTGCCTATCTTGAGATAATTTTTGTGTAATAAGGAAAGATGAACTGACCCAGAGACAACAGTGCTTTATCCCACATACTAATATAGGGAAGCAAATTGGGAAGGACACGATAGGAGAAAAGGGGTGAGACAATACCAAGACAGGGGTACCTAGAAATGACACATATATTCAACATATATTCAACATGCTGCAAAGTAATAAGAACTCTTACGAAGGACTTCCAAAATAGTAAACAAGAGACATAGCAGGTTAACACCAATTCGTGTTAACACCACATATTGTCAATATAGCCGGAGCATAAAAACCATCACAAACCCTTATAAAAGACAGTACATGTGGCAAATGTGTCCTAAAGATAACAATGAATCAGACAGTATATACAAAACAGATAGGTATACACTGAGAGTGTAGAATACGCAGCTTACATCAGTAACATAAATGACTGCAGAGCCCACAATAACCATCACATATATAAAAGGTTTACAGTATTATGTGGGAACTTCACTAAGGACACTTGAGAATAGTGAACTCTTTACAGAGAGTTAGTAACAATAGATGTTCAGGAGTGAGAGGTAGGAGCATCCGGGGCTGGCAGGGGGTCAGATATGTCACAGTTGAGATCTTGCCTTTCTTCACACAGAAAAGATTGGGCATCGTCCTGAGTGTTAAAGTCAAGATGAGAATCAAATGTAAAAATTCTTAACCGAGTATGGTACATCAAAGCAAATTTACTCTTTTCTGAGACTAAACGGGTGCAGATGGGCGGAAATGCTTTGCGGGCTCTCGCCAGCTCTACTGAATAATCTTGGAATATGCGAATCCTCCTGCCCTCCCACGTAATATCTTGTTTACCACAGGAAGCCATCCAGAATGCAAGTTTATTAAGATACCTAAAAAGGGTAACTCGTGGTCTGGAATCATTAGGTCGGGGTGTTGGACCTACACGATGTACTCTCTCAATTGCAAGATCTTTACACTCCTCTTCAATTTTCAGAAATTTGGGCAATGACACAGAGACAAATGTAATCAAGGCAAGGCCTTTCACTGTTTCAGGGAATCCAACCACTCTGACATTGTTTTTGCGGATACAGTTTTCTACATCATCCATCATCTACATTGTTCCAAAGCTGGAAATTCTCCTTTTGTAATGATATAGGGGTATATGCAATTCCGGGCAAATTGCGGCAATTTTTCGCCCGTTTTTTAATTCGACACAATTCGACCGTCGAATTCCGGCAGGTGGGTGCCGGAATTCGACATATTCAATAAAAAACGGATTCGACAGTCCCGCTGTCGAAAAACGTCAGATTTGACGGATTTTGATTATATTTTTAAAAATGTAAACAAAACGGTAAAAAACCCGAAAAAAAATTGCGTAGGGTCCCCCCTCCTACGCATAACCAGCCTCAGGCTCTTTGAGCCGGCCCTGGTTGCCAAAATACGGGGGGGGGGAAATGACAGGGGATCCCCCGTATTTTAACAACCAGCACCGGGCTCTGCGCCTGATCCTGGTGCAAAAAATATGGGGGACAAAAAGAGTAGGGGTCCCCCATATTTTTTGTACCAGCAGCGGGCTCCACTAGCTGGACAGATAATGCCACAGCCGGGGGTCACTTTTATACAGCGCACTGCGGTCGTGGCATTAAATATCCAACTAGTCACCCCTGGCCGGGGTACCCTGGAGGAGTGGGGACCCCTTCAATCAAGGGGTCCCCCCCAGCCACCCAAGGGCCAGGGGTGAAGCCCGAGGCTGTTCCCCCCATCCAAGGGCTGCGGATGGGGGGCTGATAGCCTTGAGTAAAATGTAAGAATATTGTTTTTTTGTAGAAGAACTACAAGTACCAGCAAGCCTCTCCCGCAAGCAGGTACTTGGAGAACCACAAGTACCAGCATGCGGGGGGGAAACGGGCTCGCTGTTACCTGTAGTTCTACTGCAAAAAAAATACCCAAATAAAAACAGGACAGACACCGTGAAAATACAACTTTATTTCACACATGCTGACACATACATACTTACCTATGTTGACACGCCGACTCTGGCCACGTCTCCGTCTGTCGACGTCCAGGGTACCTGAAAATAAAATTATACTCACCTAAATCCAGTGTCCTGTGATATTTGTAATCCACGTACTTGGCAAAACAAAAAAACGCATACCCGCTCCACACGGACTGAAAGGGGTCCCATGTTTACACATGGGACCCCTTTCCCCGAATGCAGAGACCCCCCGTGACTCCTGTCACAGAGAGTCTCTTCAGCCAATCAGGTAGCGCCATGTCGTGGCACTCTCCTGATTGGCTGTATGCACGTCTGATCTGTCAGACAGCGCATCGCACAGCCCCCTCCATTATTTTCAATGGTGGGAACTTTGCGGAACTTTGGTGGGAACTTTGTGTAAACATGGGACCCCTTCAGTCCGTGTGGAGCGGGTATGCGTTTTTTTGTTTTGCCAAGTACGTGGATTATAATAAAAGAACCGGACACTGGATCAGGTGAGTATATAATTTTATTTTCAGGTACCCCGGACGTCGACAGACGGAGACGTGGCCAGAGTCGGCGTGTCAACATAGGTAAGTATGTGTGTGTCGGCATGTATGTAATAAAGTTTTACTTTCAAGGTGTGTGTCCTGTTTTTATTTGGGTATTTTTTTGCAGTAGAACTACAGGTACCAGCGGGCCCGTTTTCCCCCGCATGCTGGTACTTGTGGTTCTCCAAGTACCAGCTTGCGGGGGAGGTTTGCTGGGACATGTAGTTCTTCTGCAAAAAATAATATTATTTCATTTTTATACAAGGCTATCAGCCCCCCATCCGCAGCCCTTGGATGGGGGGACAGCCTCGGGCTACACCCCAGGCCCTTGGGTGGCTGGGGGGGACCCCTTGATTGAAGGGGTCCCCACTCCTCCAGGGTACCCCGGCCAGGGGTGACTAGTTGGATATTTAATGCCACGGCCGCAGGGCGCTGTATAAAAGTGACCCCCGGCTGTGGCATTATCTGTCCAGCTAGTGGAGCCCGGTGCTGGTACAAAAAATACGGGGGACCCCTACTCTTTTTGTCCCCCGTATTTTTTGCACCAGGACCAGGCACAGAGCCCGGTGCTGGTTGTTAAAATACGGGGGATCCCCTGTCATTTTTTTCCCCGTATTTTGGCAACCAGGACTGGCTCAAAGAGCCCGAGGCTGGTTATGCTTAGGAGGGGGGACCCCACGCATTTTTTTTTTCAGAATTTTACCCCATTCCATAAAAATATATATATTTTTTTTTTACAAATATATAAATAATACTTGTGCCTCCTAAATAGACAAACCAAGTACATAATCCCTTCAAATATAAATAGAAATGCTATTACCAATAAAAAAACACACAAAAAAAAACATGTTTTTAAAAATTTTTATTAGATTCCGCCAGCAAAGTGTGGCGGATTGAAAATGACGAATTTACTGTCTAAAAGCACTGTTGTCGAATTTACAATCTTCAATTGAATATACTTTTGTCGAATTGCCGCATTTGTACCATTGCAGAAAAGTCGAATTTAACAAATGTCGAATTTCAAAAAGTCGAATTTGGAAAGTCCGTTTTTTTGACGAAAAGTACTGAATTGCATTGTCGAATTTTTTTGGGGGGCGAAAATGTCCCGTTTTTCGACATTTTCGGGAATTCGACCGCAATTGCATATACCCCTTAATATCACATTGGGTATTTGCAAGGTTGTGGCAGACAGTGCCTTCTCTACACTCAGTGTCAGTGACACGTATAGTGAGAAGTTGAAGTTGCTGCGATATGTCTGCTACCGCTTGTGAGAGCGGCGTCATGGTCACCTTAATAGCTTCTACGACATACCTATATGTAACGGGGGTCGGGTGGGAATCGTACCTGCGGGATGCCTGAGTCATCTGCCGTGCCTGCTGCTTTCTTGGAGGCAGGGGTAATGACTGTGGAGCTGGCATCCTGCACCATGTTGGGATCAGCGTGGCTCTTTTCCTGTCTCTGTGATGGATGCTTAGCGGGAGCTGCAGGAGCTAGAAATTTATCCATCCAGTCAGGAGCACTAAGATGTGTGTGTGCCCAGTATTTGGAGGCTATATAAATCCTTGAAAAGGTTAAACAGGAGGGTGACGTAGCGGAGCAGCTCAATCAAGCTGTGCTTCGCATGCAGCTGGAACCGGAAGTACCCTTATGTTCTACATTTAAAAATTTGCATTCCCTATACAGCCAGATGTTTAATTATAGTATATTGTCCCAACTGCTTTTACTGTATCCTTTACCTTTTACATATTGTAGGAATTTTAGACTTTGAGACTACAGTACCTTCCATCACAAATGTATCACTCAACTTTAACACTTTGAAATTCTTTTCTCCCACTTACCTTGATGTTTAATTTAAATTTTTATATAACTTTAGTAAAACAGAATATATATTTTAACCTACTCTTTATTTTTTCAAAACCACCATAACTTTTGACTGCCCAAGCACCACAATAATATTGCATGTTATGTTAGCTGTACACATCACATAATATAATTCCATTCTCATTATTAACCAAATCTAACTCCATTTTTAGTTCTCATTTGACCCAACTATGCTAACTGAAGATATTTGTATAAAACACCTTATCCATATTGCTAAATTATTATCATTGTTTGACTCCATAATTAATGTATATTGCATTCTATTTATTCTACCATGTACAATGTTCTAATTTTTCCATTTTAGTTTAAAAAATAACTCAATTATCCATATTAAGCCAGTAGCTAAAACGGGATCCGGTCAAGAGGCCAGCTGTCAGGATCCTGGCAGTCGGAATATTAACGCCGGAATCCCAACACCCGACAAAATGCTAACATCAGAATCCCAATAGAATCAGGACATCAGAATCCTGACAGCTGGCATCCCAACCATGAGTACAGCGGGAGGGTTAGGTTTAGGGCTGGGAGTGGGGGGGTTTGTTTTAAAACATGTAATCAATAGATGGACATTATTATTATTATTATTATTATTATTATTATGTCTCCATCATTATAGCTATAGCGCCATTCTCAATTTTTGTCCCTGTGTAATATTTAACTTTTTAATATCCTAATTAACACAATTATCCTAATAAGCTAGTTAACAGCATTTAATCAATATTGTTAAATCATTCTGTTTTTCTTTACACACACACATATATATATATATATATATATATATATATATACAAAGACACTCGCTTTTCCAGCTCATTGGAAAAAGCAAAACAAGCCAGCACTTACGGTTTAGATGAGAAAACGAAGATTTATTACATATCAAGGTGACAAGTGTACATACAGGCACAGCCCAACAGCTGTTTCAACCGATACAGGTCTTCCTCAGGGGCTATCTGAGCAGCAGCACAGGGATATAAACATAAATTGGCGCCAAAACAGCAAAAAACCAGCATCCAATGGGAGGAGAGGGAGGCAGGACAAGCCCTGTATTTTTATTTTTTTTGAAGATTTATTACATATCAAGGCGACAAGTGTACATACAGGCACAGCCCAACAGCTGTTTCAACCGATACAGGTCTTCCTCAGGGGCTATCTGAGCAGTGTCTAGCACAGGGATATAAACATAAATTGGCGCCAAAACAGCAAAAAAACAGCATCCAATGGGAGGAGAGGGAGGCAGGACAAGCCCTGTATTTTTATTTTTTTTGAAGATTTATCCATATCAAGGCGACAAGTGTACATACAGGCACAGCCCACGGCTCCCCCGGCTCTCCAGCTCCGTCGTGTCATCGCTAATGTAAACAAAGCCGGCGCCGTCCCTGGCAACGGCTCTGGTGCGCTGTGTGCGAGGAGGGGGACACCAGCACAGACAACACTGAGCCCGCACAGGGACGGGGACAGTGTAGGCTGCACACGGTATATAACAAGACATGGAACGTGGCATGACATAAAAAACTGTAAAATATAGCGCTGAAAGAGAAAAAAACAAACAAACATATACTACATAATCACACAATGCATAAACAAAAAGAATAACCAATGCAAAATGCAAGATGCAAATAAGAGAATGCGCTCCGCTGGGTGTCGCTGATAAAAAGGTGTCAAACAATAGCCGTAAACTGTCCCATATGGACAGATCCCTGAAGCAATAACGATCATTAAGGCACTGTAGGCATTAAATGGACCAATAGGTCTAACTCAATCATATATCAGAAATAATCTTCTTCGTTTTCTCATCTAAACCGTGGGTGCTGGCTTGTTTTGCTTTTTCCAATGAGCTGGAAAAGCGAGTGCCTTTATGTTATTTTACTGCCTTGCACCATCTATTCATTCTGTACTATGGTTTTGAGTGCTGTCATTTTTGCTCTTTTATATATATATATACATATATATATATATATATATATATATCGTCAATGAGTAAATCAGTGCGCTTGTTGTTTCTTCCTCTATTTCTATATATATATATATATATATATATATATATATATACATATTTCCCTACTAGCTTACTGTATCTACTTTATTCCCATACTAACTCTAGTAGGTAAAGATGGTCCACTCTTTATTTTTTATTTGTTGTTCTATCTGCAACCTATTATTTAATTTACATTTATTTACAGTAAATCTTACATTTATATTATACAGCAATAATGATAAACCACTGTTAAAATGGGGGCTTGGCCTACCCACCTAACTGAGAAGAGGCAGTTTCAGGGAGCTCCCAATCAGACAGCTAATATTCCGCCTCCCAGATGCATGTCAGTTGCCTGAATGGGCGCCCCTTCTATCCTCCCCATTGCCTGGACTCCCGCTGTGTCCGAGGATAATGTCTGCAGAGCCGGGGGATGCAGTATTTTGTCCCTGTCGGTTTCGATAAAAACTAACTTAAATCAGGTGCAAATACTGAGCCATAGTATAACACATACTATATATATGATTTCACTTTTGAACTCCAGACTGAACAGAGCTGCTGCAATATTGTTGGTACTCAGAGGAGTTTGCGATTTTTCATACAGAGAATTTCAAAACTGTTTTCTAAAGTTAAAAGCCAGAATTTAAGTCTTTAAGAATCTACAGTACGAACTCAGATTACAAATCGTTCTGTCGGTGGAATTCAAATAAGACTACTATAGAAATATAAAAAGAAAAATTTAATTTAAAAAGGAACACTGCTATAGGAGGTCATTCCGAGTTGTTCGCTCGCAAGGCGATTTTAGCAGAGTTGCTCACGCTAAGCCGCCGCCTACTGGGAGTGAATCTTAGCATCTTAAAATTGCGAACGAAGTAATCGCAATATTGCGATTACACACCTCGTAGCAGTTTCTGAGTAGCTTCAGACTTACTCGGCATCTGCGATCAGTTCAGTGCTTGTCGTTCCTGGTTTGACGTCACAAACACACCCAGCGTTCGCCCAGACACTCCTCCGTTTCTCCAGCCACTCCTGCGTTTTTTCCGGAAACGGTAGCGTTTTTTCACACACGCCCATAAAACGGCCTGTTTCCGCCCAGTAACACCCATTTCCTGTCAATCACATTACGATCGCCTGAACGATGAAAAAGCCGTGAGTAAAATTACTAGGTGCATAGCAAATTTACTTGGCGCAGTCGCAGTGCGGACATTGCGCATGCGCATTAAGCGGAAAATCGCTGCGATGCGAAGATTTTTACCGAGCGAACAACTCGGAATGAGGGCCATTGTCTCAGCAAAATTGTTTACTACTACATTAGGTGCATAACCTGCACCAGTCAGCAATTAATGGAAATCCTTTATATCATTAAAAAATATGAAAATATAAAGAAAATTAACACCCCTGAAGAAGTCGCCTAAGACAAAACTTGTTGGGTGAAAACTATATGTTATATCTGTAAAAGTGAATGGGCTATTAAAGGCCTGAAAGTTGTCATTGCTATTTTTGGTGAAAAACTGTTTTGTGAAAATGAAATCTCTAATATTTTAACAATTGTTTTTAATGTATTTTAATAAATTAATCTTTATATATGAATACATTGGGTGTGTGCATTAAGGTAATAACAGTCATTCCTCAGTTTATATTCTCTACTATTCTAAGTGGTTTTTAACCAATTGAGACATTTCTAATTAATTATAGCGCTCCTCAAATAAAACTATTTTATGTTATTTCTCTTAGGCCCATATTGGCAAGGGGCTTCTATTTGAGGTAGCAGCATAAGATAATTAATAAACTATTTTTGTTTAACGTGATATTTTGAATCACACTCAAAAGGTATATCATAAAAGGAATACCTTGGTTAAAGCGCAACAAGGATTTTGTTTTGTTTTAATTTAAAGCAGCATATCAGCAGCATGTCGACGTTTCGGCTCCATCTGGGCCTTTATCCAGACAGACAAAATCACAACCGGTCTTCACCCAGCACCCATGAAGACCGGTTGTGATTTTGTCTGTCTGGATAAAGGCTCAGATGGAGCCGAAACGTCGACATTCTGCTGATATGCTGCATTAAATTGCTGCCAAATCTCAGTTGGAGATGCACCTGTGAGGTACAATTAATTTGCAATTGTTTGGAAAGTGGTCAGTGCCTGTACTTCTCTTTGGATATTTATGGACTGTTAAAGCCCTTTATGGAGCACCGCCCACGATGAACCTGTAGCAGTGAGTGTGGACCTACTGAATATATATATATATATATCACTAAAAGTTTTTTCTATGTCTTACAGCTGCAGAAGCTAAACTATTATGTGTTTGTGACTCCACACAAATCTGTATCCAAAAAGATACGGTGCAACATTATATATTAGTTTTTGCGCTAATTAGGTCTGGGATGTGACTTGAACAGTCAAATACTATAAAATACTTATATATACAAAAATATTTATTGCACAATATAACAATAAAAAGTTTGCAACCAGTTGCTATTAGATCAATGTATAATTCTATAAAAGATCACAATAAGATGGCATATTGACATTATGACAAAATAATTATTACCAGAAACCACAACCCACTACTTGCCTCTATCCAAGTACCCTGTTGTCCTCCATGAGAGGTTTTAAGCCTGGCTAGTGTGAATACTAAGGACTGCAGCTTAAGTAGTGGTATGTGCGGGAACGTCTATTATTATAATCTCTTCTGCCATCTT
The DNA here is from genome assembly GCF_028390025.1 of Pseudophryne corroboree. Lineage (NCBI taxonomy): Eukaryota > Metazoa > Chordata > Amphibia > Anura > Myobatrachidae > Pseudophryne > Pseudophryne corroboree. Next base: position 315,257,021 of record NC_086452.1, read on the forward strand.
GTAGTCATTCCTATTTTGGATGGGCCTCCCACCCTGCCTCTTTTTCTTCTTCACTTTTTACACAATCTATATGTGTATGAAGCATTAATGTTGCTGGTTACCTGATTATGACTAGCTGCCTTCATCACTCATGTCATGTCTTTACTTTATTCCTGAGTATCGTTCTATGGATCTGACCCTGATTTAACCTGAACTGGATATTAACAGGACTTGTCTTCGCATTAGAGTTTGACCTTGGAACTCCTTATTTTATTTTTTTATTTTGTTTATTTTTGACACTACCTTCAGCATGCCTCCTAAACCACAGAAAGACTCTCCAGGGGTTCCCCCAGTTAATTTTTTTAAAACCTCTTCTCCTTCGCAGGGTGCCAAAACTTTATCCAAACAGGATAAAAGCATTATTTAATTATCTGCGCTCAATGCGCCATTTGGTCCTGCTTCTACATCCTGCTCGCAGCTGCCAGCCTTATGGGACGATGCCCTGCTGACAGTGTGATCAATGAAACAACTTTTGGCTTAATTTAAAAACGGATATGTGTGTGGAATTTAAATCTGCTCTACAAACATGAAAACAGGCAATTGAGGCGGTGGGCCATCATACTACCACACTGAAACAAAATAGAGGAAGTGGTCAAATCGCAAAATGACTTTATCACGTACATGAAGATCTTCAAGCCGAGGTAACGTCCTTATAAAGTAAAGGTGGGTACACACTGATAGCTATATCTGCAGATCAAGTGATCGGCATATATATCTATGGACAGATCGGGCAGTGTGCTGTGCATACACACTGCCTGATCCATCGGGGACTGACGTCATGAACTGGGCGGGCGTGTACACGCGCCCACCCAGTTCAGCTGTCAATCACCGTCAGCCTCCGCAGCATGTGTACGGGCGGCTGGCTGGCCGCCCGTACACACACAGCGATGCGCCAATATATCGGTAGATATATTGGCCGTCGGCTGTGCTGCGGGGTCAACGCGATATGTCTGTGAATGACGGAGTTCACAGACATATTGCCCGTACACACTGGCCGACGGACCAGCGATATATCGGCCGTTCGATAGAGTGGCCGATATATTGGCTAGTGTGTACCCACCTTTAGGTATGTGACCTGTAGGACAGATTGATGCGCAACAACATTAAACTATGGGGAATGCCAGAATCAGTCTCTAACTCGGAGCTCAAGGAATATGTCACAGATTTATTTATGAAACTGATGCCGACAACTCAGATTACGGACTTTCTCCTTGATCGCATACACTGTCTACCAAAGGCTCGGATTGCACCACAGGGCATCCCTAGAGACACTCTAATGCATCTCCATTACTTTCATATTAAAGAATCAATTTTGCGAGCTGCTAGACGGTCTGACCTCACCATCCCTATTCTGGGTGACCTGCAGATTTTTGGCAACCTTTCTGTGGCTACTCTGGCCCTCCGTAGATCTTTCTTCCCAGTTGCCAAGACTCTTTGGAAAGCGGATATTCTCTACAGATGGGGCTATCCTACTAAATTGTTAATCGGAAAAAATGTCTCTACATATGTTGCCTCTACGCCAGCAGAAGGTACAAAAGCTTCTGGTTTCCTGGAATTTGGAAGACATACTGTATCAAAAGTCCTAGAAAACATGCGTATTCCACAAAATTGGTCAACAGCAAGCAACTCTACAGTACATTAACTTTTTTCTGATTCTTGTTAAAACTTGGTGTACCTTTGTTAATGTTTCCATTGTCTCAGGTAATTCCCTAGAGTTCAGTAAGGTGATTTATCCCCGCTTACTTAATTATCACAGGATTGTGTAGTACTGTATGTCACCCATAGACTTCAGTTGAGCCTTGTAAATTGTTAGGGACCTTTTTGGTAGTTTTGTCACTAGTGATATTCCTTTGTTTACAATTCATATTACCAATTTCTCAATAAGATTTAAATGTATGAAGGTTAATTCAGTTATTTTGCCCTCAGGCTCTCTGGGTGGCATATAGTCTATATAATTTTTGCTTTCAAGTTCCCTCAGGAGTGATGGAGGCACTAGTTATCCCTCCATTACCCCAATGTACCACCTTTGGAGGTGGCCCACTGTAGTTCCTTTATGGAGCTATTATTTTTCTTTTCAGTGTTCTCTGTGTTTTCTTGTATGTCTTTGTTTAGCCCTTTTTGTCCTTTTTTATTTTTTTCATAATTAGACCAGGTAATGGCATATTATTGCAGCTATTACATGTTTTTATTTGTTCCTTTTTTGGTTGCACACACCAATGTGTCTATGACAGGCATTTGTCCTTTTAGTTATAATTTAATTTACTATGTATTTTACATGGTTAAGTTAATGTTTTTAAGTGTTAAAGGTTTAAACTCCCCTAATAAGAGATGATTAGTGTTGCATCACTTTAGTAAACTTTAAAGCTCATATTGTAGCCCTACAGGAAACTCATTATACCTAATCCTCCCCTCCTCAGTTCTCAAATTCCAACTTCCCTCATTGTTATCAATCTAATGGCCCGTACGAAAAAGCAAGTGTGGCTATCCTCCTCTCTAGTACCTGCAACTTTATTCTTGAACAGGTGAATGATCAGGAGGGTCGATTCCTCATTCCCATAGAAAAATTAGAAGATAAACAGGTAACTCTTGCTGGGCCGTATGCCCCTAACTCTAAACAAATTCCCTTTGTAAGGAAATTTTGTAATTTCCTCCATACATGCCGGAAAGGGTTGGTTCTGGTTTTAGGGGACTTCAACATGGGTCTAGATCTGTCTCTCAACAAGTCCTTATGTAGCAATAGAAAAGGTAGATGACCTCCCCATGATAATTCCACTGCTTTTAGGCAGATTTTATGTAAATATGATCTTTACGATGTCTGGAGAGCAAAAATCCCAACGATGAGGGATTATACTTTTTATTCCCCAGTCCACGGTACTTATTCCCATATTGATATGGCTATTTCGGATAAATGGGTATTACAGCAGATTACTAAGGCTATGCAAATCTGTACCTTGGTCTTCTTGAGGAGGATCTGATGTGGGGTGGCCCGTTCAGGGCGAATCTGGTCCTCTATGGCAGATATATAGATGATTTATTTTTCATTTGGGATGGGGACATCACATCTCTTTCTTTGTTTATTCAACATCTTAATCGCAATACATTTGCTTTAAGATTCACAGGCACTTATAGTCCAGTCACCATTAATTTTTTAGATATTTTAATAAATATATGTAATAATGAGATTTGCACCTCCACTTATATCAAGGATGTGGACTGCAGTAATTATTTACACTTTAAGAGTAGTCACCACAAATCGTGGAAACAAAATATCTCCAAAGGGCAATTTCTTCATTTACGAAGAAAATGTTCCACAATAGATTCCTATAATCAACAGGCTTCACAATTATATTCTGCATTTAAGGGTCAGGGTTATCCCACTTATGTGTTGGATAAGGCATTAGAGCAAGTTGCTCAATGTTCCAGATCCCAATTGTTAGAATCAAATAAACCATGGAGGAAGCAAAACCATCCACAAAGTTCAGATAGGTCTCTTTCCTTCATTACACAGTATAATTCGGCAGCTGTGGATAATAGAAGGATTATGGAAAGAAATACTGTAATTTTAAGGTCAAATAAATTTCTTGAACATGTCCTCCCAGAAAAGGGACAAGTGGTTTTTAGGAAGGCCCAGTCCCTTAAACAAAGACTTGCCCCTAGTCTGTTTAAATCTAAATCTACCTCTGATATTAAGAAGCTGCCCAATCTAAAGCAATTGGTTACCACCAAAACCTGTTGTTTTTTTCAAATGCGGGAGAAACAATTGCGCAACTTGCCTTTCTGCAGATAATAAATGTATAGAGTTCTTTTCCTCAAATACTAAAGAAAATTTATGATAACAGATTATCTCAACTGTAGGTCCATTTATGTCATCTACATTATCCAGTGTATTAGCGGACAACAATACATTGGCCGTACTACACATTCACTCCATGTGAGATTTTTTGAGCATAGACGGAACATTATCAAGGGAGTTAGAACACACAGTTTGTCACAGCATTTTTCGAGTTGCTCAGTGGGGAATTCCAGGAATCTCATGATTAAAGCAATTGAGAAGATAAAAGCCACCCCTAGAGGAGGCGATAGATTTCAGCTTTTATGTAGAAGAGAGGCTTTTTGGATTTTTCAGTTAAACACATTACATCTGAATGGTCTCAATGACTGTAGAATTGAATAATATCTGATTCTGCATTTATTCCCGATGCCCCCAATCATCCGCGCCGATCGAAGTATGTCCACCCTGTCAGTCTAAATATATCTCACTTGTGTGGGCATGCATCGTTTCATGTACGGATGTGGGGGGAGCTCTTAATTTTATAGATATTTCTGTATATCTTTATATGTGTATCTTTTCCTTTTTCTTTTCCATTTTGTGAACATCGATGTGGAATTATTTTCCGGAGGTATATTTTGTATTGGTTACACTTATTTAGCACTCCTTAAACACTCCCCGTGCCGATCAATGTATGTCCACCTTGTGAGTTTAAATGGATGTGGGGGGAAGCTCCTCTCTATATATATTTTTTATATAATTTTATATTTTTTATATATATATAAAAATTGTTTATTTGTGAACAACCATGTGGAACTATTTTTTGGAGGTATATTTCATCTTAGCCACACTGATTTAGCACTCCTTCAACACTCCCCCGCTGGTTGGGCTGGCGGTGCGGCCTTATGCATCGACACCATTGTACCCTTTGGATCGATACTGCAGGCCGCACCGCCGCCCCAATTGTATGTGGTAGATTATAGTTTTTGTTGGTCCTTTTTGTGTATATATATTCAATGGATTTCTTTTGATTGTTTTGTTATTTAATATCAAGTTTGTGTTTGCCTTTGAAGATGCGTTATCCTATGTATTTTCTGATTCAAAACTAACTATTTGTTATTTTGTACTCTCTATGTACTTTGTATGTGTACAGCATTATTTAATCTGATAATTTATAGTTTTTAGTAGGGTTTAATAGGTCATTTAACATGTCCAATTACTTACACATCCCCATAAATAAAAGAACTACAAAGTTATATCAGCTGTTAATCATTGATGGTGAAATAGGTCATTAATGGCCTTTTAAAAACGATGCAGGAGCTAGACTTCGTTACCTACAAATCCCTCTGAAGAAACGGCCAGATCACTACGGCCGAGAAACGCGTAAGGAGTACATTTTCTCTCAAGGCGCCTCGGGATCTGTGAATTGTGTCCTCACCGGTAATGGCAATCAGCCTGTCTGTATAATGATGGTGATGCTGTAGTCTGCAGCAGACTTCCCGCTGCAGTCGCTGCTCCGTGTTCGTATTCTCCCAGACTTAGCTCACTGCGGGATCGATTATTCCGTAATTGACAGACAGGCGACCACGAGGAGGAACACTATCAACATTGCAGTAGCCACAATCATCAGGCGAACCATCCATAAAGGGTTAAAGGCAGTGACGTGCGGTTGGGTGAGGCAGAGACTTTCCTGTCATACTAACGTTTGTGCCAGAGCTTTGAATGGATAAAGTATATGAAAAATACAAAGAATAGGTTTGAAACATCTTCTTTGCATTATTCTAATCATTTTTATAGCCATAACCGTGGAGTAAAAAGTCTATGGCAGGTGAGGCCATAGTCTATCTTTTCTGCACGTCTCTGATCAAAACTCACCAAATTTCCAAAAGTATATACTGCTGCACCTATATATAATGTGCAGATGTACCTTTTGGCTCATATATTGCATGTAAATCTGGCTCTGGTGCTAGCCAGTGCCTCCTGAGCCATTTAGCTCACCGCACGTCCCTGGTTAAAGGCCCTTCCAGCCTGTAACTAAGAACTCCTATTGTGAGTACTCACAAATAACTAAATTCCCTAACCATTTTTTCTTTGTTTCTTTTTTTTTAGCAAGCTTGCTACATATAAACTTCTCTATGGTGCTCAATCACCACAGGTTCGATTACATGGTTGCTATCAATTAATAGAAGGAGGAACTTTTTCCAGTACATTGTTCCACCTCCTGGGGTGTATTGCACCATGCCATTCAGGTGGCAGCTCGTATTTGCAAGAAGGCGGACGTTGAATACTATATGGCCAAACTAAAATCTAGACATAAATTGTCTCCAGCTAATCATAAACTATATCGAGAACTTTTAAGGGCTCATGAGGAATGGAATGTTTTGGCTTTGAAGGAGGTACATAAGTCTCTTTTCAAATTGAAACAGAAATGTTACGTTCAGGGAGATAGGGCGGGAAGACTCATGGCTAGGAAATTAAGAGAAAAACTAGCAAAGGACCATGGGGGTCATTCCAAGTTGATCGCACGCTGCAACTTTTTGCAGCCTGTGCAATTAACTAGACGCTGCCTATGGTGGAGTGTATTTTTGCATAGCAACGCTGCGATCGCTTGTGCAGCCCTGCTATGCACGAAAAGTTTTGTGTAGAAAAAGACCAGGGTAAGAGTTACTTACCCTGTGCAATGAATCCAGTGTTGCAGGTCCCGGAATTGATGTCAGACATCCGCCCTCCAAATGCCTGGACACGCCTGCGTTCGCCGCACCACTCCCAGAAAACAGTCAGTTGACACCCACAAGCGCCCTCTTCCTGTCAATCTCATTGTGATCGGCTGTGTGAATGGATTCTTCGTTAAATACATCGCTCAGCAACGATCCGCTTTGTAGCCGTACAACGCCCCTGCGCATTGTGGTGCATATGCATGTGCAGTAGTTACCTGTTCACTGCGCTGTGAAAAACGTCAGCGAGCGATCAACTCAGAATGACCCCCCATATATGATTGATTGCTGATATGCAAGGTACTAAAGTGTCTGATCCTTCAGATATTGCAAATGCCTTTGCAACATGTTTTTCCAAACTGTATAATCTCACAGACGATCCCACAACCATCAGCGGCTGAGATTGATCAGTTTCTGGCTGCAGTAAATCTACCTTCTCTTAATTCAGATACTTTCTACTCACTTGGTCTCAGGAAGACATAGAAGCTGTCATTAACTCTCTTCATGTTTTAAAGATATCCCTTCCCCTATTTTGGACCAAGTGTTTAACGAAGCTTCAACTTGTGGTAGCTTCCCAAAAGAAATGTTGGAAGCTTGAACAGTCACATTCCCTAAACCGGGATCCCCCCCCCCCCCCCCCCCCCCCACTAATCTGGACAAGTATCATCCTACTGCAATACTCAATACAGATGTTAAAGTCTATTCTAAGTTGCTTACAAACAGACATAACCCGCTACTCTCATTCATCAGGATCAGGTGGGTTTTGTACTAGGAAGGCAATCACCTGACAATACCAGAAGTATTATTGATATCGTTGAGGCCTTCTCTGTGTCCCAGGACCCTTTATTGTTGCTGTCCTTGGATGCTGAGAAGGCTTTAGATAGACTTCACTGGGGCTATCTTTATGCGGCACTGCGAAAATTTGGGTTTGCTGGACAAGCTCTGACATTAATAGCTGCTCTGTACTCTGCTCCTTCGGCTAGGGCAGTGGTTCTCAAACTTTTTGGAATCAAGGCACCACAGAGTATCAGAATTGTTTTCATGGCATCCCTAGGCCAAACGTTCCTTATTGTGAAATGTAGAAAGAAATATTAAATGAAGTAAATTGTGTTTGTACGTCATGCTTGTTTTATTGTGAGGTGAGGGACAAGATTTGCTTCTGTTTGTCCACATAGTTTATTATTGGCAGCCACCAGTTCGGGTTTTGTCTATTCCATTGACCATAAATAATTTTATTTTTTCCTGGACCACCAACCCAGGGCACCCCTACAAGTGCACTGGGGCACCCCAGGGTGCCACAGCACATAGTTTGTGAACCACTGGGCTTTGGTATTTGTGAATGGTCTGCCTTCTTCTCCCTTCAAAATTATAAATGGCACATGCCGAAGCTGTCCTTATCCCCGTGGATTTTTGCATTGGCTATCAAGCCACTAGCTGAGGTAATTAGAAAAACAGTATCTATAATGGGCCCGACTATCTCTGGCAAGATGTATAAAATCTGTTTATTTGCAGATGATGTCCTGCTAATTCTTGTGCATCCAGAAACATCTCTGTCCCATTTACACAGTATTCTAAAAGAATATTCTAAAGTCTCACTATAAATTGAATGAGTCTAAAACCGAAGCGCTCCTTATTAACTTTGACTGCGACCTTCTTCGATCCTTTCATACTAAGTATACATACGCCTGGCAGTATGGAAGCTTTAAATATCTGGGTATCCACATTAGCCCTAAACTAGAGAATTTAATATCAACTAATTATACTCCACTTCTTAATAAAGAATCTTTAATAGCTTCAGATTAGATAATGTTGAATATTTCATGATTGGGCTGGATTGCTGCTCTGAAAATGATGTTATTACCCAAAATCTTATACCTATTTAGAACCATACCCCTAATAGTTCCCAGAAAACTAGTAAATAATTTCCATACATATCTTGAAAGGGAAAAACCCAGACTAGCAAGAAAAACTCTATCCCTTTCAAAGCAAGATAGGGGAGTTGTGTACCCGGATTTGCATGGCTACCAACTTGAGAGAATTTTCTCTCAAGTTGGGGCTTGGTTTGCCACTGATGACCCTAAAGTATGGGTGACCCTAGAACGCAGTATGGTCTCCCCCTTTCCTGTGATGGATTGCTTATGGCTCCCCTTCATCAGTAGACCTGCATTTATTAATTCAGGTTGCATCAGTCCTAAACACACGCAAGGCATGGCTGGAGTTTACTAATACAACTTCAGACATCTCCCTCCTTTTTACTCACCTTTCCCTTGAAGGGGTCGCTCTCCTAATTCCTAATCTCTTTTATGAATTATGAATATTCCAGGGTATAACTTAGTGAAGTTTATTTGTATACAATTATTGAAAAATATTTGCAGAAAAGATGTAGATTGTTTTATCATTTGATTTCATTATTTCAGTTTTTTCAATAATGCACGTATGGAGGCTTATTGTATATCAGATATGCATATAAAGTCAACATTAAAATGATCATTAGACTAATGAGTAAAGAGTTATTGCATATTAAAAAACATGTGATATGAAATTAGGAAGAGCCATTGCAATGCTACCTAAACATTTTCTATATAGAATATGAGAGAATATGTAGGTTATATCAATATTAACTTTAGTGTAAAATAGATTCTGCTTGATTATACCAGCATTACCAGAGAATTTCTGATTTAAGCCATACTATATGCAATATGAAGATTCCTATTTTTGTATGCTTAACTGAAGGGTAATATTGTATCCAAGTTTCATATATGCTATTGTGATACAATGAGACAGTGTGCTGGAAAGTTCTTCTAATCTGAAGTATAAAACATACAAGGGCCTGATTGTGAGTCTCATGTAATTTTGCATGCAGCTGCATCGAATGAGTTTTTGTTTACTGTGCATGTGTACCTTGGCTGTATATGTATTATTTGGAATGTACACTTGCTTCAGAGATGCACAGATCTCAGAAACCACCTTCTGGGTGTTGGTATATGCATTCAAGATGCCAAATTCAGAAATATCTCCTTTACATAGCATGGTGTAGGTATTGAGAGACAATTATAATGATGACAGCTGCTTTCAGAAATGGAAAAAATTGGAAGGTGCGATATGTATGAATTAGAACGTATAGCTGCAATAGCATTCTTCTGGCAATCTATTCACATTCAGAATCCGGCCATATTTGCATCTGTATGCTACTCAGAATCAAACCTACGGTTAATCTAAAGATTGAGTTGTGATAATGTAAATATTTCTTGAAAAATAACAAATTAGATATAATTATAATATATATAATTTACCGTATTTAAAGTTTCACATTTTTCCTGGCATTGTGACAAAAGATATAGAGCGCCTCTAAGTACATATGGGGAAACATGTTCACCTTGACTTTGCATGGAATGAAGAAAACTTAGAATTGCCCAGAATAAGTCAGTCTCTGGTATAAATCTGTCACAGGAAATAAGTTATATTAATGCATTAAAAAAAAATTCATAACAGACAACAGCAGAAATTTCAGGTCTTTTTGGGCCTATTAATCATCTTGAATAAGCCTGGTTGTACCTTTCCTTTTATTAGATCAGATATCAGGATATATGACTCCATTTTGTATCAAAATGGCATAGTTATTTATAAGTGATGAAGTTTCCAGTAAAAAGTATTTTTCAGCACTATAATGAATGTTTGAGAATTTCATCTACACCTAGAGCAGGAATGCTGAACATAGATAATGTTATCAGCTACCAATTAAATATTTGGCAAAATATTTAAGGATGAGGCTTGACATTTGATTAGAGGGCTAGATGACCTCAGCAAAGGTATAAACATTAGATAAGGGAATGACTCCTTTTTAACTATCAGACATGCACAGGATGACACGTACGCACAATTTTCCTATGTATTTACACCGTTTTGGAACTACTATAAAAGAAGGCATACACGCCCTATTAAACTTCAGTGAATTTTGAAAATACAACTGACTGTCTAGTTCAGTGATCTCCAACCCATAGCTTGCGAGCTACTGGTAGCTCGCCATAGTATTTTCGGTAGCTCACAGAGCGCACGGCTTGGGCAGTCTCTGGCACTCCTCTTCCCTTAATTTCTAATATGGCACCTGATTGGCTGCCGGACCGCGATTTTTGATTGGCTCACTTACCGGCACCATATTTTAAATGCCCGCTACCGTCGGAGACTCTGTCACCCTCAACGTAGCCGCTCTCCGGACTTCACAGGAGAGGCGTGCACTGCGCTTTCCTCCCCTTCCGTCCCTCATACAGGAGGAGCAGCACCGGCGGCAGTAGACGCCAGCAAGGATTAGCACTGTGTGGGGCACTGTATCAGAAACTGCGGAGGGGGAGCATTTTATCTGGCGCTGCGGGGGGCATTTTAAATGGCACTGTGGGGGGAATTGTATCTGGCACTGTTGGGGGGCATTATTTGTGTATCTGGCACTGCTGGGAGGCATTATTTGAATATCTGGCACTGCTGAGGAGCATTATTTGTGTATCTGGCACTGCTGAGGGGCATTATTTGTGTATCTGGCACTACGCGGGGGGGGGCATTACTTGTAGTTGTGAGGCCACACCCACTTTCGCAGGAACGCACGCGCATTGGGGGAGGGGGGAGCTCCTTCAGATGTTTAATTTTCCAAAAGTAGCTCACACCCCAATTAAGGTTGGAGACCACTGCTCTAGTCACTCTGATTGATCGTAAAACAAAGGTGCCTTCCTGAAATCATTCAACTCTGCCATTGAGCTTGATGCTTTGAATCTGACATTTGGAGCTTCCACCGAGACCTCCTGACAAGATTGGATGAAGCCTGGACATTTGACCACAGAGCTCAGACCTCAACAAACCCAGGTAAGCAGAATTTTTTTTCTGCAGGTTAAAAATTCTGAATATGGGTTCTCAATTGTCATTTCCGTCCAGTGTCCTTAAAACTGGAGAACTGCAGACTTGATGATTTCAGATACAATAGAAATGCTTGTTTTACTTATATTGTAAACACTGAGCATAAAATGAAATGAAATCTATAAGAAGATACAGCGTGAATGTGAGCTTAAATGACACTGAACACAAAATTACTGTAATAATTCTTGCATCGGATTATTTTAGTACTAAACAAAGAAACTTCCAGGATGATTTAAAAAAAAACACAAAAAAAAACCCAGATTGACAAATGTTTTGGCTTCTGTTTTGATAAAATGATGTATGTTGCTTAAAGTTTAACTGTGGAACGTAGGCTGTAAGCTCAGCGCTTTCTAATTTAACCCTCAGATTTATCCAGACCTCTGAGAAAGTTGGTAATGGTTTAAAGTTATTTTTGCTAAGCATATGCATTATTTGTGATGTTTTAAAGTTAATTGGATCATATATGTACATTTTGCAAAGATTGGTGCAAATCAAATTCTGTGCCTGCATTTACAGCTTACCTGCATATAATGGACAACCACCTAACTAATACTGAAATTTCAAGAAATGTTTTTGTTGCAGCTCCAGTACAAAATACCCTTTATAACAGTCAAAGATGTTACCTCTCGGGTTAATATCAGATGAGACCACACTCGTCATAGGATGATAGATGGTCATGCCAGAGGATGCAGAATGACTGTTCCCTGAATCTAGTGGGAGCTGACCTTTAATCTGCCCAAAATGCTTGTATGATGTTTAAAGTCTGATGATCTTTATAACTAATATGTGTGTAAACTCATGTCTATCTCCTAACAGTCTTAAAGCCATAGGATACTGAAGTGTTGGGTTCACACTTCACAGTTAATCCTAACAGTCTGTCAAAATTTGAACACATCAACTAAAATAAGAATTTACTCACCGGTAATTCTATTTCTCGTAGTCCGTAGTGGATGCTGGGAACTCCGTAAGGACCATGGGGAATAGCGGGCTCCGAAGGAGGCTGGGCACTCTAGAAAGATTTATGACTACCTGGTGTGCACTGGCTCCTCCCACTATGACCCTCCTCCAAGCCTCAGTTAGGACACTGTGCCCGGACGAGCTGACATAATAAGGAAGGATTTTGAATCCTGGGTAAGACTCATACCAGCCACACCAATCACACTGTACAACTCGTGATACTATATCCAGTTTGACAGTATTAAAAACAACTGAGCCTCTCAACAGATGGCTCAACAATAACCCTTTAGTTAACAATAACTATTTACAAGTATTGCAGACAATCCGCACTTGGGATGGGCGCCCAGCATCCACTACGGACTACGAGAAATAGAATTACCGGTGAGTAAATTCTTATTTTCTCTGACGTCATAGTGGATGCTGGGAACTCCGTAAGGACCATGGGGATTATACCAAAGCTCCCAAACGGGCGGGAGAGTGCGGATGACTCTGCAGCACCGAATGAGAGAACTCTAGGTCCTCCTCAGCCAGGGTATCAAATTTGTAGAATTTTGCAAACGTGTTTGCCCCTGACCAAGTAGCTGCTCGGCAAAGTTGTAAAGCCGAGACCCCTCGGGCAGCCGCCCAAGATGAGCCCACTTTCCTTGTGGAATGGGCATTTACAGATTTTGGCTGTGGCAGGCCTGCCACAGAATGTGCAAGCTGAATTGTACTACAAATCCAGCGAGCAATAGTCTGCTTAGAAGCAGGAGCACCCAGCTTGTTGGGTGCATACAGGATAAACAGCGAGTCAGATTTTCTGACTCCAGCCGTCCTGGAAACAGATATTTTCAGGGCCCTGACAACGTCTAGCAACTTGGAGTCCTCCAAATCCTTAGTAGCCGCAGGCACCACAATAGGCTGGTTCAGGTGAAACGCTGACACCACCTTAGGTAGAAACTGGGGACGAGTCCTCAATTCTACCCTATCCATATGGAAAATCAGATAAGGGCTTTTACATGATAAAGCCGCCAATTCTGACACTCGCCTGGCTGAAGCCAAGGCCAATAACATGACCACTTTCCACGTGAGATATTTTAGATCCACGGTTTTTAGTGGCTCAAACCAATGTGATTTTAAGAAACTCAACACCACGTTGAGATCCCAAGGTGCCACAGGGGGCACAAACGGGGGCTGAATATGCAGCACTCCTTTCACAAATGTCTGAACTTCAGGTACTGAAGCTAATTCTTTTTGAAAGAAAATCGACAGAGCCGAGATCTGTACTTTAATGGAGCCTAGCTTTAGGCCCATATTCACTCCTGCTTGCAGGAAATGCAGAAATCGACCCAGCTGAAATTCCTCTGTTGGGGCCTTTTTTTTTTTTGCCTCGCACCATGCAACATATTTCCGCCATATGCGGTGATAATGCTTTGCCGTAACATCTTTCCTGGCCTTAATAAGCGTAGGAATGACTTCTTCCGGAATACCCTTTTCCTTCAGGATCCGGTGTTCAACCGCCATGCCGTCAAACGCAGCCGCGGTAAGTCTTGGAACAGACAGGGCCCCTGCTGTAGCAGGTCCTCTCTGAGCGGTAGAGGCCACGGGTCCTCTGAGAGCATCTCTTGAAGTTCCGGGTACCACGCTCGTCTTGGCCAATCCGGAACCACGAGAATTGTGTTTACTCCTCGCTTTCTTATTATTCTCAATACCTTTGGTATGAGAGGCAGAGGAGGGAACACATAAACCGACTGGTACACCCACGGTGTCACTAGAGCGTCCACAGCTATCGCCTGAGGGTCCCTTGACCTGGCGCAATATCTTTTTAACTTTTTGTTGAGGCGGGACGCCATCATGTCCACCTGTGGTTTTTCCCAACGGTTTACCAGCATCTGGAAGACTTCTGGATGAAGTCCCCACTCTCCCGGGTGGAGGTCGTGTCTGCTGAGGAAGTCTGCTTCCCAGTTGTCCACTCCCGGAATGAACACTGCTGACAGTGCTAGTACATGATTCTCCGCCCATCGGAGAATTCTTGTGGCTTCTGCCATCGCCATCCTGCTTCTTGTGCCGCTCTGTCGATTTACATGGGCGACTGCCGTGATGTTGTCTGACTGGATCAGCACCGGCTGGTGTAGGAGCAGGGATTTTGCTTGACTTAGGGCATTGTAGATGGCCCTTAGTTCCAGAATATTTATGTGAAGGGAAGTCTCCTGACTCGACCATAGTCCTTGGAAGTTTCTTCCCTGTGTGACTGCCCCCCAGCCTCGAAGGCTGGCATCCGTGGTCACCAGGACCCAGTCCTGTATGCCGAACCTGCGGCCCTCTAGAAGATGGGCACTCTGCAGCCACCACAGTAGAGACACCCTGGTTCTTGGAGACAGGGTTATTAAGCGATGCATCTGAAGATGCGATCCGGACCACTGGTCCAACAGGTCCCACTGAAAGATTCTGGCATGGAACCTGCCGAAGGGAATTGCTTCGTAAGAAGCCACCATCTTTCCCAGGACCCGCGTGCAGCGATGCACTGATACCTGTTTTGGTTTCAGGAGGTCCCTGACTAGAGATGACAACTCCCTGGCTTTCTCCTCCGGGAGAAACACTTTTTTCTGGACTGTATCCAGAATCATACCCAGGAACAGTAGCCGTGTCGTCGGAACCAGCTGTGACTTTGGGATATTCAGAATCCAGCCGTGCTGGTGCAGCACCTCCTGAGATAGTGCTACTCCCACCAACAACTGTTCCTTGGACCTCGCTTTTATTAGGAGATCGTCCAAGTACGGGATAATTAAAACTCCCTTTTTTCGAAGGAGTATCATCATTTCCGCCATAACCTTGGTAAATACCCTCGGTGCCGTGGACAGTCCAAACGGCAGCGTCTGGAATTGGTAATGGCAATCCTGTACCACAAATCTGAGGTACTCCTGGTGAGGATGGTAAATGGGGACATGCAAGTAAGCATCCTTGATGTCCAGGGATACCATGTAATCCCCCTCGTCCAGGCTTGCAATAACCGCCCTGAGCGATTCCATCTTGAACTTGAATTTTTTTATGTATGTGTTCAAGGATTTCAAATTTAAAATGGGTCTCACCGAACCGTCCGGTTTCGGCACCACAAATAGTGTGGAATAGTAACCCCGGCCTTGTTGAAGTAGGGGTACCTTGATTATCACCTGCTGGGAATACAGCTTGTGAATTGCCGCTAGCACCGCCTCCCTGTCTGAGGGAGCAATCGGCAAGGCAGATTTTAGGAACCGGTGGGGTGGAGACGCCTCGAATTCCAGTTTGTACCCCTGAGATACTATTTGAAGGATCCAGGGATCCACCTGTGAGCGAGCCCACTGATCGCTGAAATTCTTGAGGCGGCCCCCCACCGTACCTGGCTCCGCCTGTGGAGCCCCACCGTCATGCGGCGGACTTGGAAGAAGAAGCGGGGGAGGACTTTTGCTCCTGGGAACCTGCTGTTTGTTGCAGCCTTTTTCCCCTTCCTCTGCCTCTGGACAGAAAAGACCCGCCTTTTCCACGCCTGTTTTTCTGGGTCCGAAAGGACTGAACCTGATAAAACGGCGCCTTCTTAGGCTGTGAGGGGACATGGGGTAAAAATGCTGACTTCCCAGACGTTGCTGTGGAAACTAGGTCCGAGAGACCATCCCCAAATAATTCCTCACCCTTATATGGCAACACTTCCATGTGCCTTTTAGAATCTGCATATCCTGTCCACTGGCGAGTCCATAAGCCTCTCCTAGCAGAAATGGACAATGCACTTACTTTAGATGCCAGTCGGCAGATTTCCCTCTGTGCATCTCTCATATATAAGACTGAGTCTTTGATATGGTCTATGGTTAGCAGGATCGTGTCTCTGTCTAATGTGTCAATATTTTCTGACAGTTTATCTGACCACGCAGCGGCAGCACTGCACATCCAAGCTGACGCAATAGCTGGCCTAAGTATAATGCCTGAGTGTGTATATACAGACTTCAGGATCGTCTCCTGCTTTCTATCAGCAGGTTCCTTGAGGGCGGCCGTATCCGGAGATGGTAGTGCCACCTTTTTAGACAAACGTGTGAGCGCTTTATCCACCTTAGGAGGTGTTTCCCAACGTGACCTATCCTCTGGCGGGAAAGGGAACGCCATTAGTACCTTCTTAGGAATTACCAATTTTTTATCAGGGAAAGCCCACGCTTCTTCACACACTTCATTTAATTCATCTGATGGGGGAAAAACTACGGGTAGTTTTTTCTCCCCAAACATAATACCCTTTTTTGTGGTACCTGTATTTATATCAGAAATGTGTAACACCTCTTTCATTGCCTCGATCATGCAGTGAATGGCCTTAGTGGGCATCAGGTTAGACTCATCGTCGTCGACACTGGTGTCAGTATCAGTGTCGACATCTGGGTCTGCGGTCTGAGGAAGCGGCCGTTTTAGAGCCCCTGATGACCTGTGCGACGCCTGGACAGGCACGAGCTGAGAAGTCGGCTGTCCCACATTTGGCATGTCGTCAAATTTCTTATGTAAGGAGTCTATACGTGCACTCATTTCTTTCCATAAGCTCAACCACTCAGGTGTCTGCCCCGCAGGGGGTGACATCCCTTCTAAAGGCATCTGCTCCGTCTCCACATCATTATCCTCATCAAACATGTCGACACAGCCGTACCGACACACCGCACACACACAGGGAATGCTCTAACAGAGGACAGGACCCACAAAAGCCCTTTGGGGGGACAGAGTGAGAGTATGCCAGCACACACCAGAGCGCTATATAATGCAGGGACTAACTGAGTTATGTCCCCTATAGCTGCTTTTTCTATATAATTGTATACTGCGCCTAAATTTAGTGCCCCCCCTCTCTTTTTTACCCTTTTCTGTAGTGTAGACTGCAGGGGAGAGCCAGGGAGCTTCCTTCCAGCGGATCTGTGAAGGAGAAATGGCGCCAGTGTGCTGAGGGAGATAGCTCCGCCCCTTTTCCGCGGACTATTCTCACGCTTTTTCCTATATTCTGGCAGGGGTATTTTCCACATATATAGCCTCTGGGGCTATATATTGTGGTATTTTTGCCAGCCAAGGTTTTATTATTGCTTCTCAGGGCGCCCCCCCCCCCCCCCCAGCGCCCTGCACCCTCAGTGACCGGAGTGTGAAGTGTGTGTGAGGAGCAATGGCACACAGCTGCAGTGCTGTGCGCTACCTTGGTGAAGACTGATGTCTTCTGCTGCCGATTTTCCGGACCTCTTCTTGCTTCTGGCTCTGTAAGGGGGACGGCGGCGCGGCTCCGGGACCGAACACCAAGGACTGGGCCTGCGGTCGATCCCTCTGGAGCTAATGGTGTCCAGTAGCCTAAGAAGCCCAAGCTGGCTGCAAGCAGGCAGGTTTGCTTCTTCTCCCCTTAGTCCCTCGCTGCAGTGAGCCTGTTGCCAGCAGGTCTCACTGAAAATAAAAAAAACTAATTTCTATCTTTCTTTCTAAAGGCTCAGGAGAGCCCCTAGTGTGCATCCAACCTCGGCCGGGCACAAAATCTAACTGAGGCTTGGAGGAGGGTCATAGTGGGAGGAGCCAGTGCACACCAGGTAGTCATAAATCTTTCTAGAGTGCCCAGCCTCCTTCGGAGCCCGCTATTCCCCATGGTCCTTACGGAGTTCCCAGCATCCACTAGGACGTCAGAGAAAATGGATTTTTTACTATGATTGATTTAACTGTTTATTCCTGTTACATAAAAAAGAGTCAGCAACTCTCTTTCTGTAGGGAGGGGCTCTGAGCCCCCGTGTCTTCTTAAAGTCAGCGGCTCTGGGTGGTCATTCAGAGTTGTTCGCTCGCTGGCTGCTTTTAGCAGCATTGCAAACGCTAGGCCGCCGCCCTCTGGGAGTGTATCTTAGCTTAGCAGAATAGCGAACGAAAGATTAGCAGAATTGCTACTAAATAATTCCTTGCAGTTTCTGAGTAGTTCCAGACCCACTCCTAGACTGCGATCACCTCAGTCCGTTTAGTTCCTGGTTTGACGTCACAAACACACCCTGCGTTTGGCAAGCCACTCCCCCGTTTCCCCAGCCACTCTTGCGTTTTTACCTGGCACGCCTGCGTTTTTTAGCACACTCCCTGAAAATGTCCAGTTTCCACCCAGAAACACCCACTTCCTGTCAATCACACTACGATCACTCGAGCGATGAAAAAACGTTGCATGAGCTTGTGTAAATCTACCAAGTTTTGTGTTAAATTACTTAGTGCATGCGCGCTGCGTACCATGCGCATGCGCATTTTCCAACTAGTAATTGTAGTACTGGTCGCACAGGTTTAATTCTTATTCCGAGAGTAACCCCAATTTGTATTATTCAAAACACATCTGCGTTATTCATAACCATTTAGGGGGTGCTACCACAGGCAAAGTAAATCTGCATGAAAAAGAGAGAGAAAGGGTTCGAAATGCCCTAAAGTGGTGCAAACAAAGTTTAATTAAAATATAACTTTTAATGTAATATATGGTAAAACCAGCGAATATTAAAAGGAAAAGTAAAGTAGTGTAAATAAGAAAGAAATAGTGATTAAAATTAAGAAAGCTGCGCACCAGATGTCACCAAAATGACTTTTATCCCATTTATAAGGTTATAGATTAATGAAGAGTGTATCAGGAGTATGTAATTCCTATATAGCTGTGTTTCTGCTAGCCATAGAGGAACTCCTTCAAAAAGTGTCTCAAAATTTTCTAATCCCTCCCAGGATTCATAAGACGAGACTATTGTGAAAACAGGACTCCAGTTTTCATAGTATGTGCTATAATAGAATGATAATAATACTCTAATAGTTTACTGTGTTTCAGTAATAGCAGTAATAAACTTAATCTCCCAAAGCTGTGAGCTATGTTTTTAATGTATCTTAAAAATGGTAACAGAAATCTGGTTAGACCTTGAATGTATCTCAAAAGTATCTGAGTGCCCTCATGCACTTCATAAATGTTGTTACATCCTCTAGAGGAGAGCCAGTAAACATATGATACATTTGTATCGCATAAGAGAGAAACAGCTGCTGTCAGTTCACAGATTGAACTCTGGCAGCTAGATGTCTTTTAGCTGTTAATACGTGATGATCTTGTCTTGTTTAAATGTAACAAGGTAAAGAGTTTATTTATAGCTGCCGTCGCTGCTGATAGAAATAAATCAGCAGTTCCTAGTCACAAAGTTATTTACTTAGCACTTTATCTCTTTATGTGGCTATATTATTTGTTTATTTATGTGGTCCATATGAGACCATTAAGGATTTAATATCTCCTATTGTAACAGAAGATAGTGAGGGCTCACTCTGTGCTTAAAATATTATGTGCATTGTTTATTCTTTTATTTAAATGATTCAGAGAAATGCACAAGTGGTCAAACCTTCATAATCAAATTCTGATACCTTGATATATTATACGCCCACAAAGTCACAGTTTTTAAACATTTATTGTGATGTTCATGAAAAGAGTTTCATTAACATGTGCTTTCAATAGGTTTATAATAGCTGAGAGATTATTATAAATGTGAACCGTGTCACTGTGTTATGAAGTATATCTAGTCCTTTATTCAGTAATTTTCAGTATATGCACGTGTATGTCAGATGTGTGATGTTGTTTGTATAAGGACTGAATACTACAATCTGCACGAACACCTTTCACATTTGTATAAGGACTGAGTACTACAATCTGCACGAACACCTTTCACATTTGCTGCACACAGTATATTTCAATATGCACAAAGGAGTCTGACATTTCTAACTGTTTTCTCTACCTCTCCCCGCAATTTGCATGGGATAAACACTCTTCATTAGATCAATGCTATCTAATCTAACATAGTGTCTGGTGACTATCTGCAGTGCGCAGCTAGCCTGATGCACGCTTCGCTGTTCGCTTCATCAGAGGCAAAACCAGATTGCCTCCAGGTTCGCCCTTAAATGCCGGCGGTTGCCGCGATCCACCAATAGAAATTACTTATCTTAATGTAGTAACCCGTGACGTAATGGGAGCTCGTCTGTCACTGTGCAAGTCACGTGATCTGCCTTTACTAAGTTTCCCTGCACCGTCATCCCAGGGAGTCTCAACCGATCGAAGTGAGATAGGCTGGATCCGATATTCAGACTGAATGCTGCGAGTGCCTATGTATGTGGGGAGACATCAGGCTCAAAATAGCCTGTATTTCTAATCACAGTGTCAGGTCCGTATAGCAGCATATACCCCCAGAGGAGCCCTAGTATTAGACTATGCACATATTGGGTTTTTTACCCACTAAATGTACTAAGCAACACATAATAAAAAAATTAATTCAGTATTTCATTTTTATTGTCTTGTGACAAGTGGTCCCTATGATAATTCGAATTTTTTATAAATAGATAAATAAAGATCATTTTCAAACAGATGTTTGTATCTATGTGAATCAGTCCATGATTATATTATGCTGAAAATGTTGAAGAATAAATATCTTTAAAGATAATATTGAATAACTGCTGACATTCTGGAGCAGATAATAATTCATAGTGACCTCAGTAAAATCTGGAGTGCTCTTTATTATCCTTAGGGTGTATATCATTATGTAGACTGAGATTTCCAAATAAATTATAAATCAAATATGGTAATGAATCCAATTAATATATAATAACCAAATTACAAAATAATTGATGTGCAGTGAATTAATCCAAGAAAAAAAGGAAAAGATATGTGATAAAAAATAATAATAAATAACCAACAGATAATTTCTAGCCTGTTGGATTTTATGAATCCCAACTAGTAATCATTGTGAATATGTGAACTTTTAGATCGGGATACTTAATCTCTTATTTTCGATATCTGTGAGTAAATATATGTGTGGTAGGAATCCACCATAAATAAAGAATATTAAATGTGAAAAAATGTGTAAGAAAGAATTTTTAATAGTAAATGTGAAATAAATACTCCTTATTAAGGAGCAAATAATTGCTCCCACAAACATGTGTGATCGAGAGTAATCTCTCATATCTCTGAAATCATTATAGAATACTGATTTTTAGTTGTACGTTGGTGACAATATTGGGAGAGTTAGTCTTGGTTAAGGAACAAACAAGTGATTATAAAAAAATGATCACACAAAAAAAGTAAAATAAAATAAAATTAAAAAATGTGCAGTGACAAATTCAAAATATTGAAAATAAATGTCTGAAAGTAATTATTATATATAGGTATTCCTTTCTAATAATATATAAAACCCTTCTAGTATATTATGACCTGGGAACACTATCCAATGATTACATGTAGATGAGAGAGCACTCCCCAAAATTTTTTTAAGAAAAAGATTTTTATAGGTCCATTTTAGTGAGTTATAGGGGGTCCTTAGGGTGTAGTTGTTTGCAGTTCTTCTATTACATAAGGATTACGTAGTCATCTCTAGGTTACAGGAAGGATGTATAGTTGTTTTCCTCATTTAATCCTTTAGGTGTGAGGGTATCCATCAAGAAAATCAACCTAGTCTCTTGTTTCAGAAGCTCCCGATCAATATCACCTCCTCTAATATTCAAAATTATTCTCTTCATGCCAAAGGCTGTCAGGCCCCTGGAGTTGCCTTGATGATGTTTCAAAAAATGCCGGGCCACTGGTGTAAGTGTCTTCATCAGTTCTTTGTCCCTCTTGGCATTTCTTATATTTCCAAGATGTTCAAGTACTCTTTTCTTTAGAGGTCTTTTGGTTTTTCCTATATAAGTTTTGTTACATGGACATCTTAGATTATATATCACGGCAGGGGTTTCACAATTGATGTATTCTCCAATCTGCCAGACCCTATTAAATTTGTCCATGTATTCTGTTGTGTGAATCATAATCGAACATGCTTTGCACGTGCCACATCTGTTGGATCCCTTTTTATTGTATAGAGGTTTCTTAGTGGTTTCCAGATGACTTTGGACTAACATGTCCCTGACATTCTTGGATCTTCTCCAATTGACTGTGATGTCTTCCCCCAGGATTGTTTCCAAATCCGGATCGGTACGGAGGATTTGATAGTGTTTTTGTAAAATTCCCCGAACATCCTGCCACTCCTGGCAGAAAGTGCCAATAAATCTCACTTTCTCCCCTTCCTTCTTTTTTGTCTTAGGAATAAGTAGTTGATCTCAGGTATATGTTCTTGTTTCCTGATAGGCTTGCTTAACTGATCTCCTACTGTATCCACGGGACTCCAGTCTGTTACTTAACTGTCGTGCCCTCAGTTGAAAGGTGCCTTTCTCGGAGCAGTTCCGCTTCGTATGTAGGAACTCCCCTTTCGGTAGTCCCTTTATAACTGACGGGTGGTGGGAGCTCTCATGGTGTAGTATACTATTTGTCACCGTTTTTTTACGGAACAAATCTGAGGAGATGTGACCATCTTCTTCCAGGGTCAGCGTGACATCAAGGAAATTAACCTTTTTCTCATCCATCTCATACGTCAGCTTTAAATTAAAATTGTTGGAGTTGAGCTTCTGTATGAATTTCTCAAATGTGGGTTTGTCACCTCCCCAGATAATGAGGAGATCATCTATATATCTCATCCACATGTGAATGTGGGTAGTATAGAGATCATTCTCCTCACAGAACACGACATCCCTCTCCCACCACCCCAGGTACAGGTTAGCATACGTGGGGGCACATGTACTCCCCATCGCAGTCCCCTGTACCTGGAGGTAGAAGTCACTGTCACAGACGAAGTAATTCCTAGTCAGGACAAAGCGCAAGAGTGTGATCAAGAAGTTGTTGAAATCACTTATCTGGTCCATGTTCAAAAAGTATTGAACCGCCTGGATCCCAAATTCATGCTTAATGCTTGTGTACAAGCTTTCAACATCACATGTTATTAACCATGTGCCAGGATTGAATATTACATCTTGGATCTTGCTGAGGACGTCAAGAGTGTCCCTAGAATATGAGGGTAGTCCTATGACGTATTCCCTCAGGTATAGATCCAGGTACTCACTTGCCTTTTCCGTCAGACTACCTATCCCTGACACGATGGGTCTACCTGGTGGGTTGACCTCATCTTTATGAATTTTAGGAAGTAGGTATAGGGTAGGAATCTTGGGGTTTTCGGAATATAGAAAGTCAAAATCTCTCTTGGGAATGATGCCATTATCTTTAGCTCTCTGAATCATTTTGTTGTAACATTCTTGATAATCCTGGGTCGGGTTAAAGGTGAGTTTTTTATAACAGTGTTTATCCCCTAATTGTCTATTGATTTCTTGTGTATATTTCTCCCGAGGCCAGAGTACAACATTGCCCCCTTTATCAGAAGGCTTTATGATTTTGTCTTTCCATAGTTGTATTTCCTTGAGAGCCTTCCTCTGTTTGATGTTAAGATTTTGCTGGTACTTTCTCTTTCCTTTGGATATTTCTAATCTATCAAGATCCTGGCTCACCAGGTCCACAAAAACCTTCACAGGTGGACAGATGTGATAGTCTGGAGAAAAAGTAGATTTTTTCTTGAAAATGATTCCTGGCTTACTCGGTACAGGTTCTATTTCAAAAATATGTTGTATTGATGCTGTTGCATTAGATCAATTTCCTTCAAGTTCCTCTAGAATGCACAATGCCTCCAAATCTTCATGAGTCAAATCATGAGAGAGAGTTCCCAATTCTCTATGTTCTGATTTTTTCAGAAATAATTTTTTTAAAGTAATTTGCGGGCAAAAAGATTGAGGTCCTTCTCCATATTGAATCTATCAAATGATTGGGTGGGGGAGAATGAGAGACCCTTATTAAGTACTTCTATCTGTGGAGGCGTGAGTATTCTTTCAGTCAGATTAATAATCCTAAGGGAATCTCCAGTATTTACCTCCTGTACCTCCTGGAGTCCCTGTAATCTTCCCTCCAATCTTTGGGTCCTTTCTTTCTTTTTCTTTCCCCTTCTGATCCTCTTGAACCTTGTCCTATAGTTTCCCTGATTTCTCTGGGAGTTGCCCCTAAAAAATCCTTATGTTGTCTTCGGGGAAGTAGTTGATCTTGTGGGGATTCATTCTCTGATGATTCTACCTCTGATGTTGTGTAACCCGTATTTCTTTCTGTCATGGGTCTTTTCCTCATATGTGTCCATTTATAAACATTCTGCGTGAGGAAATCATTTTTATCCCTTTGTATTTTACCTTTCTTCCGACTGATAATCTCTTTCTCGATTCCTTCAATTTTTTGTTTATATTTATCATATGTTGTTTGGAATTTTTCCAGGCTTTCATAATTCTTTAATTTCTCTCCAAGTATTGAAATTTCTTGGGTGCATTTCTCCAAGATCAGATCATCATGCTTGATTAGAATATTAATGAGATTTAGGGAGCATGTTGTCAGAGTCTTTTCCCATTCATTTTTTAGAGTTTCCGTTGCAAGTTCAAAGGCAGGGAACACTCGTGGTCTTAGGCCTCGTGGAGTTATGGCCAATTTAATATAGTTTTCAAATGTTAATTTATTCCAAAAAGTCTTGGTCTGTTTGATCAAGATT
Organism: Pseudophryne corroboree; assembly: GCF_028390025.1. NCBI lineage: Eukaryota > Metazoa > Chordata > Amphibia > Anura > Myobatrachidae > Pseudophryne > Pseudophryne corroboree. The sequence goes on from NC_086452.1 coordinate 315,281,821, forward strand.
TGTTTTAGCTGGAATAGATCGTTCATCTAGTCACCCTGTGATGTAAGACCCATGACAGAAAGAAATACGGGTTACACAACATCAGAGGTAGAATCATCAGAGAATGAATCCCCACAAGATCAACTACTTCCCCGAAGACAACATAAGGATTTTTTAGGGGCAACTCCCAGAGAAATCAGGGAAACTATAGGACAAGGTTCAAGAGGATCAGAAGGGGAAAGAAAAAGAAAGAAAGGACCCAAGGATTGGAGGGAAGATTACAGGGACTCCAGGAGGTACAGGAGGTAAATACTGGAGATTCCCTTAGGATTATTAATCTGACTGAAAGAATACTCACAACCTCCACAGATAGAAGTACTTAATAAGGGTCTCTCATTCTCCCCCACCCAATCATTTGATAGATTCAATATGGAGAAGGACCTCAATCTTTTTGCCCGCAAATTACTTTTAAAAAAATTCTTTCTGAAAAAATCAGAACATAGAGAATTGGGAACTCTCTCTCATGATTTGACTCATGAAGATTTGGAGGCATTGTGCATTCTAGAGGAACTTGAAGGAAATGGATCTGATACAACAGCATCAATACAACATATTTTTGAAATAGAACCTGTACCGAGTAAGCCAGGAATCATTTTCAAGAAAAAATCTACTTTTTCTCCAGACTATCACATCTGTCCACCTGTGAAGGTTTTTGTGGACCTGGTGAGCCAGGATCTTGATAGATTAGAAATATCCAAAGGAAAGAGAAAGTACCAGCAAAATCTTAACATCAAACAGAGGAAGGCTCTCAAGGAAATACAACTATGGAAAGACACAATCATAGAGCCTTCTGATAAAGGGGGCAATGTTGTACTCTGGCCTCGGGAGAAATATACACAAGAAATCAATAGACAGTTAGGGGATAAACACTGTTATAAAAAACTCACCTTTAACCCTACCCAGGATTATCAAGAATGTTACAACAAAATGATTCAGAGAGCTAAAGATAATGGCATCATTCCCAAGAGAGATTTTGACTTTCTATATTCCGAAAACCCCAAGATTCCTACCCTATACCTACTTCCTAAAATTCATAAAGATGAGGTCAACCCACCAGGTAGACCCATCGTGTCAGGGATAGGTAGTCTGACGGAAAAGGCGAGTGAGTACCTGGATCTATACCTGAGGGAATACGTCATAGGACTACCCTCATATACTAGGGACACTCTTGACGTCCTCAGCAAGATCCAAGGTGTAATATTCAATCCTGGCACATGGTTAATAACATGTGATGTTGAAAGCTTGTACACAAGCATTAAGCATGGATTTGGGATCCAGGCGGTTCAATACTTTTTGAACATGGACCAGATAAGTGATTTCAACAACTTCTTGATCACACTCTTACGCTTTGTCCTGACTAGGAATTACTTCATCTGTGACGGTGACTTCTACCTCCAGGTACAGGGGACTGCGATGGGGAGTACATGTGCCCCCACGTATGCTAACCTGTACCTGGGGTGGTGGGAGAGGGATGTCGTGTTCTGTGAGGAGAATGATCTCTATACTACCCACATTCACATGTGGATGAGATATATAGATGATGTCCTCATTATCTGGGGAGGTGACAAACCCACATTTGAGAAATTCATACAGAAGCTCAACTCCAACAATTTTAATTTAAAGCTGACGTATGAGATGGATGAGAAAAAGGTTAATTTCCTTGATGTCACGCTGACCCTGGAAGAAGATGGTCACATCTCCTCAGATTTGTTCCGTAAAAAAACGGCGACAAATAGTATACTACACCATGAGAGCTCACACCACCCGTCAGTTATAAAGGGACTACCGAAAGGGGAGTTCCTACATACGAAGCGGAACTGCTCCGAGAAAGGCACCTTTCAACTGAGGGCACGACAGTAAAGTAACAGACTGGTGTCCCGTGGATACAGTAGGAGATCAGTTAAGCAAGCTGTCAAAGTCAGAAAAATATCACTATGCACACTGCCATATTTGCACCTCATGCGAGCTCCCGCTGCGCGTGCAAGAGCTCTCCCGTGCGTGCACATACTCGCAGTCGCGTGCACCCGCAGGCGCACGATATGCGGATTTACGGTAGAGTTTGTATGCGTCTAGCGGGCGACTCAATCGTTACATATTTTAACTATATAATGTATTTTGTAGATCATGGTCCCCTTGATAGATTCTGAAAGTTTAGTTAATATAGCATGTTCATGGACAGAGAGATCCCTCTTTGTTTGATACGAAGGGTCAGACATGGGTCATACAGTGGTGTTTAGTATCCATCGGAAGAGTATTTAATTAGCAATATTCCGGTGTTGGTTTGAAGCGGATTAATCGCTCGTGCGAATAGTTATGGACATAAGAAGTTTATGTCCATTTACTATTATTTGCACTTACTTATCCATGCGGCGGGAAACCTAGTTTCCCACCCACCTGAGCAGTTGGAAATGGTCTCAGCCCACCTGTATGAATCAACCTATGACCTTTTGTTATAATGCGAAGACGAATTCCTGTGTCCAATGAACAATGAGATTGTAGGGACCATTGAATTGTATTGTGTGTGGGGCATAAATAGACAAGCCGACCTGATCCAGCGCACTCTCTTCAACGGTTCTCATCACTGATAATCGGGAGCTGGATATTCAGAAAGGCGCATGCGATCGTTCCCTTTGTGCGTAAGTTTTCTCCGCAATCATATTGTCTTTATTGTTATTGTGAGCCATATCTCTCTCTCTCGCTCTCTCTCCTCCTCTTTCTCTCTCATTTTCCCTTAAACGTAATTGTATTGTATTGTATTTCCTGTGTAGTTATCTGGTTAGTTAGTCTATGTTATATTGTAGTGTATGACTTGTATTGTATTATTCTTTTTCAAGTATAACATTCATATAAGGCGTTAGACCCTAAGCCCGGTATTGGTGTATTTCTTATAGTGTTAAGTATTCTCAGAGCGTCGGTGACGCTCGAACAGCTTTTAAGTTAATAAGGTTACACTGTGTTGCATCTACACTCTATCACTACACTAAGGTTTTCCTGTATAATACATTGTTCATGGTTTACACATAAAGGTTTAACATTGTGAGCGTCAGCGCCGCTGGTGATCTCCTCGTGGTCTCGAGCGTCCGCTACGCTATAGCGAACCATTACGTTAGTCGGCAGCCAATAGCGTGCCTGCCTGTGATCTCTTGGCCGTGAGCGAACGTGACGCTTGAGCGTCTCGACTACGGCTAAGCGATTGCTACGCAACGTGCGTACCCTTACGGTACTCCATACGTCAATAGCGTACAGTGTTCTTAGACCTCTTAAAGGGTTTTAAATAAGATAAATATTTAGCTTTATCAATTGGCGGCTCGTCCGTCCTTCACATATCTCTGCTAGGTAATTTCAGCAGACATTATCCATCAGCAAAGGGCGGGAGATCATATTCCTCGTAGTGCTGCCTGGATAAGCGTCTGCTTCGCTTAGTAAAGGGTGCTGAGGGAATCCGGAACCGGAGGTAAGAACAACACGCTAGTGTCTTTTAAAACTGTTTATTTCTGTCTTGCGTACGCACACACGCATATCTGCATTTCTTTTTCATTCGTGTATTTTCATATATCACTCTCCTGTTTGCCATTTTATAATTGATAAACGTGCTAAGAGAGATTTGTCGCTATTTCATAGTTAAAGTGTAAAAGTAATACATTAAGGGATAAATTGCAAAGCACGCACGCAGCTCTACCTAAAGATACAAGGAGAGATTGGTGTGGTGTTCGGTAGATGATCGAGGATCATCTACATTGATAAACGTGTAAATTGTGTTACGGTGGATATTTGCTTTGTGTACACGTGTCTCTAACAAAGGGCTGAGACTCGCGTACGCAACTCAAAGGCCGACGCACGCAGCGTATATTACGCAACGGAACGTCCGGGTACGCCCACGTAACTCAAATCACATGCTAGTGTTATTTTAACAGGCGAAAAGGTGGCAACGCGATAAATAGCGCAAATCGATTTTAGTGTCCGAAATTTAGACTAACAGATCCTTCTCCAAATTTACAACACATCTGGTCTAAAGGAAAGAAAATTTCTGCGCAGAAATAGAAATAGAAACAAAAGTGTACATGTGGTGAGTGAGTGTTTGCAATTATATAAGTTCTACAATTTTTGAGGTTGAACCACAAGAAGTCGAGTTCTCGTGAGGTACATGCATGTAAGTGACGTACATGGTGGCTAGGGAGGCATCCCTTGTTAAACATAAAATTTGAGCATTAGAGTGTAGCAGACCAGGAGGTCACACTGTAGCAGCAGACCAGGAGGTCTTATAACAAGACCAGGAGGTCCAGTTACAGCAGACTAAGAAGTCCACTATAGAGACAAGTAGCACAACACCAGGAAGGGTTGGTGCGGAACCCATATAGGCCATAAAGCTCTGGCTGAAGGAATTCGCAGCCGTAATTTTCGATTCCACTGGTCGCTCCGCACATAAGATTAGTTGCTTATGTGCAGAACGATTGTACTGCACGTAATTGTGTGCATTAGTTAGTAATCTGACCCAGTGCCATTTGTGTACGAAAGGGGTCATAAACGCTATTTGTACATTCTAACGTGATTTGTGTAATTTTTTTTATTTTAAGGGAGGTTCGCCAGTCACTTGGGAACTATCCAGCAACCAATAGTTACTGGAAAGAGTAAGTGCTCTGCGGATCACCCTCACATGTTCCAGTAAATAGCGGTTCAGGTCGCAGGGGCCCTGGGTCGAGTACGCCAGCACTAGGACAGTGTGTAGGTCGTATTGGTCGGCGTGGGCGAGTGAGTGGGGTACTCGGTAAACCGCCACCGTCAGCCTATCTTGAACATTTTGGTTTTGTAAGGGTTCGCTGAAGAAAGCAACACCTACAGGTATGGGGGCCAATTGTTCAGGTAGGGGGCGATCAACCTCGGTTCGGGTTGATTCAGTGAACCGACCAATCGGGTCGGCAAGGTACGTAATGTGTGAAAAGTACGGTTCACACACAGAAGTTTTATGTGATGAATGGGAGAGAATGACGGTACATGACGGGGAGAAGTTCCCAAGAGTAGGCAGCTTTAGCCCAGAAGTGTTACAAAATCTAAGGAGGAGGATATGTCTCATTAAATCAACAAAGAGACGGATCAAACATTATGATTATTTGCAGTTATGGCAACAGGAGGGTGAAATACAGAGAGGATTGGCTCAGGCGGCGGGATCTAACCCTATCAAGAAACTGATAGCCACGGCCCCGCCACCACCTTACATATCAGGAGAGAAATTGGTTGCGGAGAATGACGCACTAGGGTGTAACAAACAAACACTTAGCAACTGTGTAAATGTTAATAAGTTAACCAATGCAAGTATTAACCCGTGCAAGTTGTACCCTGTTTTGAACTTTCCCCAGGAGTGTGATCAAGAGGACGAATCGGCAACAATATCGGCGCTCTCTCTAGCAGCCACCATATCAGAAACTACAGTAGGCATGGCCCAACCCTTAAGATTAGTAACAAAGGCCCCTAGCGGAGGGACAGGTGAGGTCGTATCTACGGGTAAGTACGGCACCATACACTATGCTGAAACCATTTCACCACAGGCTGTAGAATCTACACAGAATGATGTTGCTAGACTTAATCCTGTTAGGGTAATAGCAGTGCCAAATGGAAAAACTGACACCACAGGAGTCACTCCTTTTAGGAACATTGCCATGTACAGCCCATTTTCCTGAATGGAATTAAGAACCATAGTGACTGAATTCCCTGACCCTAGGAAAGACTTAGTTGCTTGCCAGAAATACATCAGAGACCTAGGGAACACTTTAGAGCCCAATAACAAAGACTGGCAGGTATTGCTGAGGGCTTGTTTACCCTCCAATGTCGACTCAGCTCAATTTTTAGCTGACTGTGGATTGGATCAGGATGTACCTCTTACAGATGTGTACAACAAAGACAACGTAAAAAGAATAAATTTACAGTTAAAGGAGTATTTTCCAGCTGTAGTTAAATGGAACAAGATTTTCTCCATTAAACAAAAAGAGTCAGAAACAGCTGCAGAGTATTTTCACAGGGCATTATTAGAAATGGCAAAATACACAGGCATAGAGGACATTAAAACCAACATAAACCATAGAGAAGTAGCAGTATCTGTGTTAATGGATGGTTTGAAAGAAGCATTAAAAACAAGGGTACAGACCACGCAACCATGTTGGCGAGGTCTGTCGGTGGCTACTTTGAGAGAGGCAGCTATTGATCACGATCGGGATATCACCAGACACAGGGAATCACAAGGTGATAAATTAATGGCCATAAGTATACAGGCCCTGACCACAAGGCAGCCTTTGTATAAATCACCAAACCCTGTGGGTAAGTCAAATGTGGTAACTTGTTATTCTTGTCATAGACAGGGACACATGGCACGAGACTGTAGAGTGAAAAATTCACAAAAATCATACCAACCCCCTAGACCACGACATGACACACGAAATTGGGATCAGGGTCCACAAAGACGGAGTTATGAGCCACATGCAGGGGAAACAAAAAGATACCCCCCGAACAGAGACTGGCAAGCCTCTGCTAGTTCCCAGTTAACTCCTTCACAAGTAGTTGCTGCCAGCGGGATTCAGGGAAGTCACCATACCCAATAGGGGTGTGGCCATACCTGTAATCTGCAGCCAGTAAAATTGATTGCAAGTCTTGGAAGTGAACCCGAAATTGCAATTAATGTAGCTGGTAAATCATTAAACTTTCTTGTAGATACGGGGGCGGCCAAATCAGTGATAAATTCGACAGTGGGCATGAGAACCACTGGTAAGACAATTCCACCCATGGGAGTAACGGGAGTAGTCCAGCATTACCCTGTTAGCAAACCAGCCGAGATTACTATAGGGCCTTTACACACCAAGCATTCCTTTTTGCTGGCTGCATCGGCACCGACTAATCTCCTGGGAAGAGACTTATTGTGTAAAATGGGGTGCGTCATTTATTGTACTCCTGAAGGTGTATTCTTGGACATACCTGAGAATCACGCTCAGGAAGTGCGAGACATGTTAGACTCCCCATCAAAATTAATGTCACATACCATTATGACAAATAGGACTCCCTCCCAAGTAGAAGAAATGACATCCCAGATACCAGAGTCACTTTGGACTAAAGATGGACAGGACACTGGATTAATGGCAAATGTAGCTCCGGTAGTTGTACAAGTAAAAGATGGTAGGATAGCTCCAAAAATCCCACAGTACCCTCTGAAGCCAGAGGTGGAGTTAGGAGTGTACCCAGTAATAGAGCGCTTGCTACAACAGGGCATTCTGGTAAGAACATCCAGCACTGCCAATAGTCCCATCTTCCCTGTGAAAAAGAGTGGGGGGAGGGGTTACCGGCTAGTGCAGGATCTAAGGGGGATTAACAAAATAGTTGAGAGTCAGTTCCCCGTAGTGCCAAATCCAGCTGTCATCCTTATGCAAATCCCTCCCACTGCGAAATTTTTCACTGTTATTGACCTCTGCTCCGCTTTCTTTTCGGTACCTCTGCACCCTGACAGCCAATATTTGTTTGCATTTACATACAGAGGAGTCCAATACACCTGGACTCGATTACCACAAGGTTTCATAGACAGTCCAAGTATATTTTCCCAAGCTTTGCATGATTGTTTACAGTCTTTCCAACCAGAGAATGGATCAATATTGATACAGTACGTGGATGATTTACTACTGTGTTCAGATTCATTGGAAGCGTCCCTGAAGGATACGAAACAGCTCCTGTTTCATCTTTCAGACACAGGACACAAGGTTTCCAAAGACAAGTTGCTATTATGCCAAACTAAAGTAAAATACTTGGGACACTGTCTAACACAAGGACTGAGACACCTGACCGCTGATAGAATTCAAGCAATTAGAGACATGACTCTGCCTCAAACCCAGCAACAGATCAGAACGTTTTTAGGAATGTGTGGGTATTGCCGTAACTGGATCCCAGGATTTTCCATTCTAGCATTACCATTGCAGGAGATGGTCTCCTCAAACAAACCTGATCGGATTTCGCATACAGACGAGTCCGAAATGGCATTTGAGAGACTTAAACAGTGCCTAACGCAGGCGCCAGCATTAGGTATGCCAGACTATGGGAAACCCTTTGAGCTGTACGGAACAGAAAGTGCTGGTTGCGCGGCAGGCGTCCTAACCCAAAAGCATGGTGATGCCAGCAGGCCGGTAGCATACTACAGCGCTCAGCTAGATACGGTAGCGCGATCCTTCCCCACATGCTTGCGAAGCGTTGCTGCGATAGCATTGCTAGTAACAAAAAGCGAAGATGTAGTGCTAGGTCACAACCTCACAATTCATACACCACATGCAGTGTCAGCCTTGTTAAATTCTGCCCAAACCAGGCACGTCTCATCAGCGCGGTTTACAAGATGGGAATTGGCACTAATGGCCCCCGTAAACATCACCATAAGGAGATGCAGTGCATTAAATCCTGCAACATATCTCCCAGGTGTGCCTGGACAGGCACAAAGGGTGGAGGATGAGAGTGATGGGGAAGGAGGATTTAATACAAAGGAGGACACACATGATTGTATGGAATATTTGACCCAAAATTTTACCGCAAGGCCTGACACCAGTGACAACCCACTGGAAGATGTAGATCTTACCTTCTACACGGATGGTAGTTGTCACAGACAGTCAGACTCGGGAGACTTGTGTACTGGATACGCAGTCGTAGACGACCAAGGCACCATAGAAGCTGAACCGCTAGGCCCACCTCACTCAGCCCAGGTTGCTGAACTGGTCGCCCTAACCAGAGCATGTGAATTGGCTAAGGGCAAGTCAGCCAATATCTACACCGACTCCAGATACGCATTCGGGGTAGTCCATGATTTCGGAGCCCTTTGGCGCCTCAGAAATTTCATGACGGCAGCTGGTACACCGGTAGCGCATGCAGCTCACATCAAAAGGCTTCTAACAGCGATACAGGAACCCGACAGAGTGGCTGTTATCAAGTGTAAAGCACACACATATAGCCAGGACCCAGTATCACTTGGTAACAGCCGAGCAGACGAAGCTGCTAAGTTAGCAGCTGGTACACCCAGACAGACAGACACCACACAATTGATGGTATTTAATATTATCAACACACAGAAGTTGTGTGAAATGCAAAATTTGTGTTCCACACAGGAAAAGGCAGTCTGGAAGGCAAAGGGATATGGCCAGGAGTCCTCAGGACTCTGGACGGATGGACAAGGTAAACCAGTGGCCCCCAGAGCATATCTTCCATGTTTAGCTGAGGCAGCACACGGGCTGACTCATCTGGGCAAGGAGGGAATGTGCAAGTTGGTAAGAGCATATTGGTGCGCCCCAGGATTTACATCTCATGCGAGTAAGAGAGCAATGTCATGCCTTACCTGCTTGAGAAAGAATATCGGAAAGGCAATACCAACAGAACCATCTCATATCCCACCTACAGGTGGCCCTTTTCAGGTAATACAGATTGACTTTATTCAATTACCCCCTTGTCGAAATTTGAAATATGTACTTGTTTGTATAGATGTATTCTCAAATTGGGTCGAAGCATTTCCTGCGGCCACAAACACCGCTATGTTTACTGCTAAGAAAATTGTGCAGGAATTTGTATGTAGATATGGTATCCCTAGAATAATTGAAAGTGATAGGGGTACCCATTTTACAGGTGATGTCTTTCAAGGAATGTGTAAGTTGATGGGAATTGATAGCAAGCTGCACACTCCATACCGTACCCAGGCGAGTGCGAAGGTGGAAAGAGTGAACAGCACTATTAAAAATAAACTGAGCAAAGTTATGGCAGAGACAGGATTGACATGGCCAGAAGCTTTACCCATTGTACTATACAGCATCAGAACCACTCCCAGGTCCCCTCTTAATCTGTCTCCCTTTGAGATCTTATTTGGTCGACAACCGCATGTTATGATTAACCCTCAGGATGATTTGAAGTGTAACAATGAAGTGACTGTAAAGTACCTGGTTAACATGAGTAAACAGCTAAGGAATCAAAATGATAATTTGAAGTTAGTGATTCCTGATTTACCAGATAGTAATTGTCATGACATTGAACCTGGGGATTATGTAATGATACGGAATTTTCTACGCTCAGGTTGCCTTATTGACAGATGGGAAGGACCATACCAAGTCTTATTGACTAGCACTACAGCATTGAAGGTTGCCGAGAGAGAGACTTGGGTTCATTCGTCCCACTGTAAGAAGGTTGCTGATCCAGAGAGGTCCCGTGATAAGGAACAGACGGTAGAGGAAGTTGTATCACTGGAGTGCCTGTTCCAAGAGGACTGAGGCGGCACCTGAGCATTGAAGATCACAAGATCAAAAGCAGTTGTCAATTTCCTGTTCCCTTTTATTGTTTTTCTCCACTTCCCATCCCCTCTCCCTCAACTATTTTTTTTTCCCCCTTCTCATTCTTCTCCGTTTCCTCCTATAAGATGGACTTGCCCCAAGAGACTGTGATCCGGATTTTCCTGTTGACCATGATGTTGACCAGAGCAGTCTGTTCCGGCGAGAGTACCATGGAGGTCGAGAGAGGTTCTGGAATGGGTTCTGATGATAAAGATGGAGGCGTAGTTTTCCAAGAACAACTTAACCAACAAGTAAAGGCGAGTATCAGAAAACGATCCGATAGCATTGACAATAGAAGGAATTGTGAAGGATTGTTAGCTGAAGAAAACTGTATCTGTAGGCTCTGTGACAATGTAGTTGAGGATGGGTGCATCAAGAAATGCCAATCCAGTTTTAATATCCACATGGACCGGCATCCATTGAGTGACTATCACTCCTTAGTGGGTAGTGTGTTAAATCAAACAGATTGTTGGGTATGCTCTCAAGTACCTCAAGGTCATAGCAAATCAGGACTAGTACCATTCCCTTTAACGGTAGGAGAGGTACTTGAGCTAAAGGGTGGGAGACCGGTGGACAGGAGGTTTAATATCTCCAGTCCTCCTAGTTTGAAGCTCCACCAATATCATGTGGATAGATCCCTAATATGTTTTAACATTACCAATCCCCGAAAGCCGGGAAATTGGGAAGTGTCATGGAGTAACCAAACCATGACCTTTTCATATAGAGCAGATAGAATGCCTACAGATACAGAGCTTATACGCCACATAGCCAGTAGAGAAAAATCTTTCCGATATAGGTATACCCTAGGAAGTAGGATTACGAGAGTTGGAGAGGTATCACCAGGATACTGTGCACATATCGTACAGACGGATACGTGTACTAGACAGATGGGAGAATTAGGGGTAGGAGATTTCACATGGAAGATGTGTAATATGGTTATGTCCTACTCTGTCCCATATGTTCTCCCCGATGATGCATATTTCATATGCGGGAGGAAGGCGTATAAGTGGCTTGCCCCAAACTCTGAAGGATTGTTATATTGGAAAAGTACTGCCTGAAGTAATGACTGTATCACATGCCAAAATGAAAGATATACACCGTGGTGCCCAAGCTCCTTATACTCACACCCACTACGAGCACGTAGTTAAAAGGCAACTGACAGAAAGGACAGAGCATTCGGCCTATGACATGATCCATGAATCCACCGGGATTCAGGTCCTACTTGCGTTAGATTTCACTAGCACCGCTAGAGGAGTGCTGAACTATAGATACATATCTGCGCTTGCAAATTTGTTAGACAATATCACAGAAATGTATGATGACACTTTTAGGTATACTGGAAGAGAGCTTCAAGCTTATAAAACAGAACTGGTTCAGTATAGAATGGTTCTTAATTATCTCACAGCAGTGACAGGTGGATATTGTGTCACACTGGCAACGCAGTACGGCGTGAAATGCTGCACATATATTACGAATAGTACAGAGGATCCGGTCGAGGTCATAGACCAAAAGATGGACGACATTCTCCAATTAAAGTGGGAATTTCGCAGGAGACACAATCTCACCCTTGCTGCTGTGGGTAATGAGCTGACTGGTTGGGTGTCATGGTTGAACCCGCGAAATTGGTTCTCTGGTTTAGGAGAATGGGCTCAAGGAGTCATAATGGATGTAGGGAAGTTTCTCCTATGTATCTTAGGTGTTGTCATATCGATTGGCTTGATATTTAGATGCGGTCAGGCTTTAACGAAGTGCAAACGTAGTACCAGGGTAATGAGTCTAAGGAGTGAGGAAATTGTAATTCCAATGGATTTGATTTATGACCCAACGATAGAGACAATGATGTGATGAAAATGCGATTATACGGTCCATTTCTTTCACCTGTTTTTCCGTTTTCTCCAAGGTAAAAAGACCCACTTGGACATGGAATTTGATGATCCTGTATACAGACAACTGATGGATTAAAGAAGAAGTTTTGACAACCTTATACACAGATATTTGATGAACTATGCCATAGACCCCCAGTTTCCCTAGAAATTTTAAAATTACGCTAGCCCAACACCTTTGTAAGTCTATGGACATTGACAAAGCTTTTGCCCACACCTTTTTGGCAAAAGCCCAAAGAAGACTGCATTCAACAGACACCGAACAAGACTTCAACCGACAAATGTTCATTAACCTGACATAGAATACCACTGCATTTACCATAATTGTTCTTTATCTTCATCTCTACAACCTTCAGGTAATGACACACATAGTCGATAGGGAATACAGGCACAGATATCAGCAATCACATATTACCCCCCATTCATGTATCATCAACTAAAATGTGCTCCCCCATTTTGTTGCAACCAAAATCCGAAAAGAGCTCGGGAAAGTTTGACAGCCCATCCACAGACCAGCACCGCGGGATAAGAAGGAATTTAAATGTATACTTCGCAATACCTCGAAGCTTGATCTAAAACACGTACGGCACGATGATACATGACCCCCCAAACATGGATTCATACACACATGCTACTGCTATCTCACTAGGTCATACCCTTTTCACAGCTTCTACTCTCCTCCCTTACCCAATCATGGAAATGTATTTACACCTGACATATATTTTTCTCGTTTTGAAATGTTTTAGGAAGTGGCAGTTATTGTTGACTGCCAAAGGGTGGACTGTCAAAGTCAGAAAAATATCACTATGCACACTGCCATATTTGCACCTCATGCGAGCTCCCGCTGCGCGTGCAAGAGCTCTCCCGTGCGTGCGCATACTCGCAGTCGCGTGCACCCGCAGGCGCACGATATGCGGATTTACGGTAGAGTTTGTATGCGTCTAGCGGGCGACTCAATCGTTACATATTTTAACTATATAATGTATTTTGTAGATCATGGTCCCCTTGATAGATTCTAAAAGTTTAGTTAATATAGCATGTTCATGGACAGAGAGATCCCTCTTTGTTTGATACGAAGGGTCAGACATGGGTCATACAGTGGTGTTTAGTATCCATCGGAAGAGTATTTAATTAGCAATATTCCGGTGTTGGTTTGAAGCGGATTAATCGCTCGTGCGAATAGTTATGGACATAAGAAGTTTATGTCCATTTACTATTATTTGTACTTACTTATCCATGCGGCGGGAAACCTAGTTTCCCACCCACCTGAGCAGTTGGAAATGGTCTCAGCCCACCTGTATGAATCAACCTATGACCTTTTGTTATAATGCGAAGACGAATTCCTGTGTCCAATGAACAATGAGATTGTAGGGACCATTGAATTGTATTGTGTGTGGGGCATAAATAGACAAGCCGACCTGATCCAGCGCACTCTCTTCAACGGTTCTCATCACTGATAATCGGGAGCTGGATATTCAGAAAGGCGCATGCGATCGTTCCCTTTGTGCGTAAGTTTTCTCCGCAATCATATTGTCTTTATTGTTATTGTGAGCCATATCTCTCTCTCTCTCTCTCTCTCCTCCTCTTTCTCTCTCATTTTCCCTTAAACGTAATTGTATTGTATTGTATTTCCTGTGTAGTTATCTGGTTAGTTAGTCTATGTTATATTGTAGTGTATGACTTGTATTGTATTATTCTTTTTCAAGTATAACATTCATATAAGGCGTTAGACCCTAAGCCCGGTATTGGTGTATTTCTTATAGTGTTAAGTATTCTCAGAGCGTCGGTGACGCTCGAACAGCTTTTAAGTTAATAAGGTTACACTGTGTTGCATCTACACTCTATCACTACACTAAGGTTTTCCTGTATAATACATTGTTCATGGTTTACACATAAAGGTTTAACATTGTGAGCGTTAGCGCCGCTGGTGATCTCCTCGTGGTCCCGAGCGTCCGCTACGCTATAGCGAACCATTACGTTAGTCGGCAGCCAATAGCGTGCCTGCCTGTGATCTCTTGGCCGTGAGCGAACGTGACGCTTGAGCGTCTCGACTACGGCTAAGCGATTGCTATGCAACGTGCGTACCCTTACGGTACTCCATACGTCAATAGCGTACAGTGTTCTTAGACCTCTTAAAGGGTTTTAATTAAGATAAATATTTAGCTTTATCAAAGCCTATCAGGAAACAAGAACATATACCAGAGATCAACTACTTATTCCTAAAACAAAAAAGAAGGAAGGGGAGAAAGTGAGATTTATTGGCACTTTCTGCCAGGAGTGGCAGGATGTTTGGGGAATTTTACAAAAACACTATCAAATCCTCCGTACCGATCCGGATTTGGAAACAATCCTGGGGGAAGACATCACAGTCAATTGGAGAAGATCCAAGAATCTCAGGGACATGTTAGTCCAAAGTCATCTGGAAACCACTAAGAAACCTCTATACAATAAAAAGGGATCCAACAGATGTGGCACGTGCAAAGCATGTTCGATTATGATTCACACAACAGAATACACGGACAAATTTAATAGGGTCTGGCAGATTGGAGAATACATCAATTGTGAAACCCCTGCCGTGATATATAATCTAAGATGTCCATGTAACAAAACTTATATAGGAAAAACCAAAAGACCTCTAAAGAAAAGAGTACTTGAACATCTTGGAAATATAAGAAATGCCAAGAGGGACAAAGAACTGATGAAGACACTTACACCAGTGGCCCGGCATTTTTTGAAACATCATCAAGGCAACTCCAGGGGCCTGACAGCCTTTGGCATGAAGAGAATCATTTTGAATATTAGAGGAGGTGATATTGATCGGGAGCTTCTGAAACAAGAGACTAGGTTGATTTTCTTGATGGATACCCTCACACCCAAAGGATTAAATGAGGAAAACAACTATACATCCTTCCTGTAACCTAGAGATGACTATGTAATCCTTATGTAATAGAAGAACTGCAAACAACTACACCCTAAGGACCCCCTATAACTCACTAAAATGGACCTATAAAAATCTTTTTCTTAAAAAATTTTTGGGGAGTGCTCTCTCATCTACATGTAATCATTGGATAGTGTTCCCAGGTCATAATATACTAGAAGGGTTTTATATATTATTAGAAAGGAATACCTATATATAATAATTACTTTCAGACATTTATTTTCAATATTTTGAATTTGTCACTGCACATTTTTTAATTTTATTTTATTTTACTTTTTTTTGTGTGATCATTTTTTTATAATCACTTGTTTGTTCCTTAACCAAGACTAACTCTCCCAATATTGTCACCAACGTACAACTAAAAATCAGTATTCTATAATGATTTCAGAGATATGAGAGATTACTCTCGATCACACATGTTTGTGGGAGCAATTATTTGCTCTTTAATAAGGAGTATTTATTTCACATTTACTATTAAAAATTCTTTCTTACACATTTTTTCACATTTTTTCACATTTAATATTCTTTATTTATGGTGGATTCCTACCACACATATATTTACTCACAGATATCGAAAATAAGAGATTAAGTATCCCGATCTAAAAGTTCACATATTCACAATGATTACTAGTTGGGATTCATATAATCCAACAGGCTAGAAATTATCTGTTGGTTATTTATTATTATTTTTTATCACATATCTTTTCCTTTTTTTTCTTGGATTAATTCACTGCACATCAATTATTTTGTAATTTGGTTATTATATATTAATTGGATTCATTACTATATTTGATTTATAATTTATTTGGAAATCTCAGTCTACATAATGATATACACCCTAAGGATATTAAAGAGCACTCCAGATTTTACTGAGGTCACTATGAATTATTATCTGCTCCAGAATGTCAGCAGTTATTCAATATTATCTTTAAAGATATTTATTCTTCAACATTTTCAGCATAATATAATCATGGACTGATTCACATAGATACAAACATCTGTTTGAAAATTATCTTTATTTATCTATTTATTAAAAATTCGAATTATCATAGGGACCACTTGTCACAAGACAATAAAAATGAAATACTGAACTAATTTTTTATTATGTGTTGCTTAGTACATTTAGTGGGTAAAAAACCCAATATGTGCATAGTCTAATACTAGGGCTCCTCTGGGGGTATATGCTGCTATACGGACCTGACACTGTGATTAGAAATACAGGCTATTTTGAGCCTGATGTCTCCCCACATAGATAGGCACTCGCAGCATTCAGTCTGAATATCGGATCCAGCCTATCTCACTTCGATCGGTTGAGACTCCCTGGGATGACGGTGCAGGGAAACTTAGTAAAGGCAGATCACGTGACTTGCACAGTGACAGACGAGCTCCCATTACGTCACGGGTTACTACATTAAGATAAGTAATTTCTATTGGTGGATCGCGGCAACCGCCGGCATTTAAGGGCGAACCTGGAGGCAATCTGGTTTTGCCTCTGATGAAGCGAACAGCGAAGCGTGCGTCAGGCTAGCTGCGCACTGCAGATAGTCACCAGACACTATGTTAGATTAGATAGCATTGATCTAATGAAGAGTGTTTATCCCATGCAAATTGCGGGGAGAGGTAGAGAAAACAGTTAGAAATGTCAGACTCCTTTGTGCATATTGAAATATACTGTGTGCAGCAAATGTGAAAGGTGTTCGTGCAGATTGTAGTACTCAGTCCTTATACAAATGTGAAAGGTGTTCGTGCAGATTGTAGTATTCAGTCCTTATACAAACAACATCACACATCTGACATACACGTGCATATACTGAAAATTACTGAATAAAGGACTAGATATACTTCATAACACAGTGACACGGTTCACATTTATAATAATCTCTCAGCTATTATAAACCTATTGAAAGCACATGTTAATGAAACTCTTTTTATGAACATCACAATAAATGTTTAAAAACTGTGACTTTGTGGGCGTATAATATATCAAGGTATCAGAATTTGATTATGAAGGTTTGACCACTTGTGCATTTCTCTGAATCATTTAAATAAAGGAATAAACAATGCACATAATATTTTAAGCATAGAGTGAGCGCTCACTATCTTCTGTTACAATAGGAGATATTAAATCCTTAATGGTCTCATATGGACCACATAAATAAACAAATAATATAGCCACATAAAGAGATAAAGTGCTAAGTAAATAACTTTGTGACTAGGAACTGCTGATTTATTTCTATCAGCAGCGACGGCAGCTATAAATAAACTCTTTACCTTGTTACATTTAAACAAGACAAGATCATCACGTATTAACAGCTAAAAGACATCTAGCTGCCAGAGTTCAATCTGTGAACTGACAGCAGCTGTTTCTCTCTTATGCGATACAAATGTATCATATGTTTACTGGCTCTCCTCTAGAGGATGTAACAACATTTATGAAGTGCATGAGGGCACTCAGATACTTTTGAGATACATTCAAGGTCTAACCAGATTTCTGTTACCATTTTTATGATACATTAAAAACATAGCTCACAGCTTTGGGAGATTAAGTTTATTACTGCTATTACTGAAACACAGTAAACTATTAGAGTATTATTATCATTCTATTATAGCACATACTATGAAAACTGGAGTCCTGTTTTCACAATAGTCTCGTCTTATGAATCCTGGGAGGGATTAGAAAATTTTGAGACACTTTTTGAAGGAGTTCCTCTATGGCTAGCAGAAACACAGCTATATAGGAATTACATACTCCTGATACACTCTTCATTAATCTATAACCTTATAAATGAGATAAAAGTCGTTTGGGTGACATCTGGTGCGCAGCTTTCTTAATTTTAATCACTATTTCTTTCTTATTTACACTACTTTACTTTTCCTTTTAATATTCGCTGGTTTTACCATATATTACATTAAAAGTTATATTTTAATTAAACTTTGTGTGCACCACTTTAGGGCATTTCGAACCCTTTCTCTCTCTTTTTCATGCATTTTCCAACTAATCACTGCATTGCGAAAAACGGTAACGAGCGAACAACTCGGAATGACCACAATACAATATATACAGAATGCGCTTCAACACTGGATAAATGGAATGCTTCAGACCGTTTTTTCCCCCCAAAGGTTTAGTCTCTGATCGATGTCTCTGGGAATTTTCTCCGAAAAGCAAGTACATAGAGGAAAAGACAAGAGAAAATTTCCAATGTGTGGTAATTTCTTTCAGATGTGACAGATATCATACGGAGGAACTATGGGATATAGAATTTCCCCTCCTTGGTGTCTTTATAGAATGTTCTGGGATCACCCGGAGAGTGTGTCAATCATAAACGCAGAATGCTCACTTTCTTGCTTACTTCAACATACGTGTGTGGACTCCTATAAAGGTATCTTTTGGATTTTCAAGTAAAACTTCACTCCAGGGGGTTCCTAATTCACCAGTTTTTTTCTCCAGCATATGGGACATGGCGGGGGGGGGGACAAAGAGAGAAAATCCAATATGTAGTGGTTCTTTACAACCGTGAAAATGAGGATATGGGGGATATATATAGATGAATAAAAATTGATCCCTTCTCCTCTGTGTCATAGTATCACGTTAGGGGACCACCCAAACAGTTGTGTGCTGATCACAAATAGGAGATGCTCACTTTGAGGCTTACATAAAATACGGCCTTTGTAAACATGTAAAGGTATCTTTCAATGCTCACTTTCTTGCTTACTTCAACAAACGTATGTAGACTCCTATAAAGGTATTCCATCCTACACCTGTACTACTCTAGTAATGTTGATTATTTACTGTTGTGTGCATTTACTAAATGGCTAACTATTAACATTTGTTTTGGTCTCACACTCATTATATTGATCTCAGCGGTGTTGTACGCTGTGCTCCAAAGAAGGGAGGAAATGATGAGTGTGAAGGGGGTGAGTTGCAGTGAAATTGCAGAGTTCACTGATAAGTATGAAACACACACAGTGGTACTGTACAGCAGCAACTCAGAATAAAAAGCACACTTACTTTTTTCTTTTCTCTGATTACTGTTTTTTAGGAAATATTGCATTAATGATACCCTATAAATAATGTATTGATATAGGAACTTCTATCTATGTGCTTGCATTTTAGGTAAAAGGATGGTTTTTTTAGCTGCTCCTCTGAGCCTAAGGTCAGGCACACTTGGGTGCAAACATTTCAAGGCTACGGACAATAATTTGGCTAATGTCTTGTGAGACAGGCAGCCATGTTACAGTTATTAAAGACACCCGTCTGTTAGGTGGACATAGGGCCCCAAGTGCTAAGGAGAAACAGACACGCTTGTCAAAGTTCCGATAGCAAAGCCTCAGAGTGAGACGTAAATTAAGAAAAATGACAGAGTGGTGTCTGGAAGAAAGCGCCTTGTCTGCCAACAGTCACTAGCAGATGCCCAAAATATATATGGCAAGACAATATGTGTATAACGACACTTACAAAGACATAATGAGCTGGTAGCATAAGCAATAAAAAAAAATAAGAATTTACTTACCGATAATTCTATTTCTCGTAGTCCGTAGTGGATGCTGGGGACTCCGTAAGGACCATGGGGAATAGCGGCTCCGCAGGAGACTGGGCACAAAAGTAAAGCTTTAGAACTACCTGGTGTGCACTGGCTCCTCCCCCTATGACCCTCCTCCAAGCCTCAGTTAGGATACTGTGCCCGGACGAGCGTACACAATAAGGAAGGATTTTGAATCCCGGGTAAGACTCATACCAGCCACACCAATCACACCATATAACTTGTGATCTAAACCCAGTTAACAGCATGATAACAGAGGAGCCTCTAGAAAAGATGGCTCACTACAGCAATAACCCGATTTTTTGGTAACAATAACTATGTACCAGTATTGCAGACAATCCGCACTTGGGATGGGCGCCCAGCATCCACTACGGACTACGAGAAATAGAATTATCGGTAAGTAAATTCTTATTTTCTCTGACGTCCTAGTGGATGCTGGGGACTCCGTAAGGACCATGGGGATTATACCAAAGCTCCCAAACGGGCGGGAGAGTGCGGATGACTCTGCAGCACCAAATGAGAGAACTCCAGGTCCTCCTCAGCCAGGGTATCAATTTTGTAGAATTTTACAACCGTATTTGCTCCTGACCAAGTAGCTGCTCGGCAAAGTTGTAAAGCCGAGACCCCTCGGGCAGCCGCCCAAGATGAGCCCACCTTCCTTGTGGAATGGGCTTTTACCGATGTTGGCTGTGGCAGGCCTGCCACAGAATGTGCAAGCTGAATTGTACTACAAATCCAACGAGCAATAGTCTGCTTAGAAGCAGGAGCACCCAGCTTGTTGGGTGCATACAGAATAAACAACGAGTCAGATTTTCTGACTCCAGCCGTCCTGGAAACCTATATTTCCAGGGCCCTGACAACGTCTAGCAACTTGGAGTCCTCCAAGTTCCTAGTAGCCGCAGGCACCAAATAGGTTGATTCAGGTGAAACTCTGAAAACCACCTTAGGGAGAAACTGAGGACAAGTCCTCAATTCCGCCCTGTCCGAATGGAAAATCAGATGAGGGCTTTTACAGGATAAAGCCGCCAATTCTGACACGCACCTGGCCCAGGCCAGGGCCAACAGCATGACCACTTTCCATGTGAGATATTTTAACTCCACATATTTAAGTGGTTCAAACCAATGTGACTTTTGGAACCCAAAAACTACATTTAGATCCCAAGGTGCCACTGGAGGCACAAAAAGAAGGCTGTATATACAGTACCCCTTTCACAAACGTCTGAACTTCAGGGATTGAAGCTAGTTCTTTTTGGAAGAAAATTGACAGGGCCGAAATTTGAACCTTAATGGACCCCCATTTCAGGCCCATTGTAGGAATCGACCTAGTTGAAAATTCCTCCGTCGGGGCCTTACTGGCCTCGCACCACGCAACATATTTTCGCCAAATGCGGTGATAATGTTTTGCGGTTATATCTTTCCTGGCTTTGATCAGGATAGGAATGACTTCATCCGGAATGCCTTTCTCCTTCAGGATCCGGCGTTCAACCGCCATGCCGTCAAACGCAGCCGCGGTAAGTCTTGGAACAGACAGGGTCCTTGCTGGAGCAGGTCCCTTCTTAGAGGTAGAGGCCACGGATCCTCCGTGAGCATCTCTTGAAGTTCCGGTTACCAAGTCCTTCTTGGCCAATCCGGAGTCACGAATATAGTGCTTACTCCTCTCCATCTTAAAATTCTCAGTACCTTGGGTATGAGAGGCAGAGGAGGGAACACATACACTGACTGGTACACCCACTGTGTTACCAGAGCGTCTACAGCTATTGCCTGAGGGTCCCTTGACCTGGCGCAATACTTGTCGAGTTTTATAAACATGTGGAAGACTTCTGGGTGAAGTCCCCACTCTCCCGGGTGGGGGTCGTGTCTGCTGAGGAAGTCTGCTTCCCAGTTGTCCACTCCCGGAATGAATACTGCTGACAGTGCTATCACATGATTTTCCGCCCAGCGAAGAATCCTTGCAGCTTCTGCCTTGCCCTCCTGCTTCTTGTGTCACCCTGTCTGTTTACGTGGGTGACTGCCGTGATGTTGTCCGAATGGATCAACTCCGGGTGACCTTGAAGCAGAGGTCTTGCTGAGCTTAGAGCATTGTAAATGGCCCTTAGCTTCAGGATATTTATGTGAAGTGATGTCTCCAGGCTTGACCATAAGCTCTGGAAATTCCTTCCCTGTGTGACTGCTCCCCAGCCTCGCAGGCTGGCATCCGTGGTCACCAGGACCCAGTCCTGAATGTCGAATCTGCGGCCCTCTAGAAGATGAGCACTCTGCAACCACCACAGGAGAGACACCCTTGTGCTTGGTGACAGGGTATCCGCTGATGCATCTGAAGATGCGACCCGGACCATTTGTCCAGCAGGTCCCACTGGAAAGTTCTTGCGTGGAATCTGCCGAATGGGATTGCTTCGTAGGAAGCCACCATTTTTCCCAGAACCCTTTCATTGATGTACTGAGACTTGGCTCGGTTATAGGAGGTTCCCGACTAGCTCGGATAACTCCCTGACTTTCTCCTCCGGGAGAAACACCTTTTTCTGGACTGTGTCCAGGATCATCCCTAGGAACAGAAGACGAGTCGTCGGAATCAGCTGCGATTTTGGAATATTGAGAATCCAATCGTGCTGCCGCAACACTACCTGAGATAGTGCTACACCGACCTCCAACTGTTCCCTGGATCTTACCCTTATCAGGGAATCGTCCAAGTAAGGGATAACTAAAATTCCCTTCCTTCGAAAGAGTATCATCATTTCGGCCATTACCTTGGTAAAGACCCGGGGTGCCGTGGACCATCCATACGGCAGCGTCTGAAACTGATAGTGACAGTTCTGTACCACAAACCTGAGGTACCCTTGGTGAGAAGGGTAAATTGGGACATGAAGGTAAGCATCCTTGATGTCCCGAGACATCATGTAGTCCCCTTCTTCCAGGTTCGCAATCACTGCTCTGAGTGACTCAATCTTGAATTTGAACCTCCGTATGTAAGTGTTCAAGATTTTAGATTTAAAATCGGTCTCACCGAGCCGTCCGGCTTCGGTACCACAACAGTGTGGAATAATACCCCGTTCCCTGTTGCAGGAGGGGTACCTTGATTATCACCTGCTGGGAATACAGATTGTGAATGGCTTCCAAAACTGCCTCCCTATCAGAGGGAGACCTCGGTAAAGCCGACTTTAGGAAACAGCGAGGGGGAGACGTCTCGAATTCCAATTTGTACCCCTGAGATATCACCTCAAGGATCCAGGGGTCTAATTGCGAGTGAGCCCACTGCGCGCTGAAATTCATTGATACGGGCCCCCACCGTGCCTGATTCTGCTTGTAAAGCCCCAGCGTCATACTGAGGGCTTGGCAGAGGCGGGAGAGGGCTTCTGTTCCTGGGAACTGGCTGATTTCTGCAGCCTTTTTCCTCTCCCTCTGTCACGGGGCAGAAATGAGGAACCTTTTGCCCGCTTGCCCACGAAAGGACTGCGCCTGATAATACGGCGTCTTCTTATGTTGAGAGGCGACCTGGGGTACAAACGTGGATTTCCCAGCTGTTGCCGTGGCCACCAGGTCTGAAAGACCGACCCCAAATAACTCCTCCCCTTCTTCCAAATGCCGTTTGGAATCCGCATCACCTGACCACTGTCGTGTCCATAACCCTCTACTGGCAGAAATGGACAACGCACTTAGACTTGATGCCAGTCGGCAAATATTCCGCTGTGCATCACGCATATATAGAAATGCATCTTTTAAATGCTCTATAGGCAATAATATACTGTCCCTATCTAGGGTATCAATATTTTCAGTCAGGGAATCCGACCACGCCAACCCAGCACTGCACATCCAGGCTGAGGCGATTGCTGGTCGCAGTATAACACCAGTATGTGTGTAAATACATTTTAGGATACCCTCCTGCTTTCTATCAGCAGGATCCTTAAGGGTGGCCATCTCAGGAGAGGGTAGAGCCCTTGTTCTTACAAGCGTGTGAGCGCTTTATCCACCCTAGGGGGTGTTTCCCAACGCACCCTAACCTCTGGCGGGAAAGGATATAATGCCAATAACATTTTAGAAATTATCAGTTGTTATCGGGGGAAACCCACGCTTCATCACACACCTCATTTAATTTCTCAGATTCAGGAAAACTACAGGTAGTTTTTCCTCACCGAACATAATACCCCTTTTTGGTGGTACTCGTATTTTAATACTGCGCGTAATTAGTGCCCCCCTCTCTTTTTTAACCCTTTCTGTAGTGTAGTGACTGCAGGGGAGAGCCAGGGAGCTTCCCTCCAACGGAGCTGTGAGGGAAAATGGCGCCAGTGTGCTGAGGAGATAGGCTCCGCCCCCTTCTCGGCGGCCTTATCTCCCGTTTTTCTGTGTATTCTGGCAGGGGTTAAATTCATCCATATAGCCCAGGAGCTATATGTGATGCATTTTTTGCCATCCAAGGTGTTTTTATTGCGTCTCAGGGCGCCCGCCCCCCAGCGCCCTGCACCCTCAGTGACCGGAGTGTGAAGTGTGCTGAGAGCAATGGCGCACAGCTGCAGTGCTGTGCGCTACCTTGTTGAAGACAGGACGTCTTCTGCCGCCGATTTTCCGGACCTCTTC
The DNA here is from genome assembly GCF_028390025.1 of Pseudophryne corroboree. Lineage (NCBI taxonomy): Eukaryota > Metazoa > Chordata > Amphibia > Anura > Myobatrachidae > Pseudophryne > Pseudophryne corroboree. Next base: position 315,306,113 of record NC_086452.1, read on the forward strand.
TGTCTTCTGGCTCTGTAAGGGGGCCGGCGGCGCGGCTCTGGGACCTATCCATGGCTGGGCCTGTGATCGGTCCCTCTGGAGCTAATGTCCAGTAGCCTAAGAAGCCCAATCCACTCTGCACGCAGGTGAGTTCGCTTCTACTCCCCTTAGTCCCTCGATGCAGTGAGCCTGTTGCCAGCAGGTCTCACTGAACATAAAAAACCTAAAACTAAACTTTTCACTAAGCAGCTCAGGAGAGCCACCTAGTGTGCACCCTTCTCGTTCGGGCACAAAAATCTAACTGAGGCTTGGAGGAGGGTCATAGGGGGAGGAGCCAGCGCACACCAGGTAGTTCTAAAGCTTTACTTTTGTGCCCAGTCTCCTGCGGAGCCGCTATTCCCCATGGTCCTTACGGAGTCCACAGCATCCACTAGGACGTCAGAGAAAACAGAGTTTGGCATAAGCCTTTGCATCAGGCTGCATTAGATGTGCATAATAGAACCTGGGAAAAGCTGTGAAAAGTGCCCCCTGAGAGTATGCTTTATACAATGTATCCACCCTTTTTAAGGAAAGCAAGTGAACTTCCTGGAGCGGTTTTAGGTGCGAGTAAGACAGGCGGATGCCTTGTCGCTGTGGCCTGCGGGCACGGCCACAGTCACCCAGCACACCGGCACCCTGGCTGCAGCAGTGGCACTACTAGGGGGCATAACTACAGGGGGCACATTTACAGGGGGCACAACTACTGGGGGTATATCTACAGGGGGCATAACTGCTGGGAGCATATCTACAGGGGACATGACTACAGGAGGCATGACTGGGGCACTACTAATGAGGGCACTACATAAGGGGCACTTAATAAATGCAATGTTTATAAGTGTCTACCTGGTGCAATGTGTCTAAGGGTCTACCTGTCACAGTGTGTATAAGGGGCTACCTGTTGCAGTGTGTATAAGGGGCTACCTGGTGTAATGTTCATAAAGGTCTACCTCGTGCAGTGTGTGTAAGGGGCTACCTGGTGTAACGTGTATAAGGGGCTCTCCTCTACTATGATGTAATGTGTGTAAGGGGTTCTAACATGGTATAAGGGGTACTACTGTGTGGTGTAATGTGACTGACAAACACTACTGTGTGGTGTAATGTGACTGACGGACACTACTGTGTGGTGTAATGTGACAGACGGACACTACTGTGTGGTGTAATGTGACTGACAAACACTACTGTGTGGTGTAATGTGACTGACGGACACTACTGTGTGGTGTAATGTGACAGACGGACACTACTGTGTGGTGTAATGTGACTGACGGACACTACTGTGCGGTGTAATGTAAATCAGTACTATACTGTGGACATGCCACTTCCCTATTCCCTGTGAAGCCACGCCCCTATTTTTTTTGCTGCACTAACCCTATTTTGCCTGGGGGGGGGGGGGGCCCAAAAAAACTTTTACCCTTGGCGCCACAAGGTCTAGAACCGACCCTGTGATCTTCACCCAGTTGCCCAAAGTCTTGAGATATGAATTTGTCCTTGTGTGAATACAGAGAAATTACCCCACTGGTTGGAGACGTGGCCTTACAAGTCAGCAAACAGCTGATACCATATGAGACATAATTTGATTCTCATTACAGTCTAGGATGTAATTTTTTTTATCTGTAACTGTTATATTCACTTGGTGACCTAACTGAATATGTGATTTGGTTGTAACAACAACTAACTAAACTCCACCATCAAGTATTTTCCTCCATTCCAGATCCTAATGCAGATATGAGTACACGCTGCAACTTGGAGACTAGTTATAAAGGAAATACTTCAGAGAAAGCTCTTGAACCCTGATTCAAAAGTCCATGCCAAGTTCTACTGACCACACCAATATCAGCAAAAGTGGCAAATAAGGACACTGGACAAGAAAGTCTTATCCAATCATTACACTGTTCCATGCATAAATATGGTTTAATAGACTCAAAATCTGTCTAGGGTCTTTGGGGATGTATAATGTGTTCTGCTATGATAACGGTGATTATTGTGACCCTCATTGGTCATTAATAATTGATCCAATAAAGTGTGACAACTGCCAAAACTGTACATAAACAGTGAAACACAAGCATTGACAGCACAGTTAAGAGGGAGCTCTTTAAGCTGTAGCTAAACTCTTTTGTACAGTCACACTACAAAGCAGCCCAGATTTTGGGATTAAGGAATTCTATAACAAGGAACTCATGGATTTGTACACAGTCACCAATAGCAGCTTCATCCATGAATTGGCTTCGAGTTCCTCTTAGGGGTATATGCAATTGCGGTCGAATTGCCGCAAATGTTGAAAAAACGGGGCATTTTCGACACACAAAAAATGATTCGACAATGCAATACAGTACTTTTCGACAAAAAAACTGACTTTTTAGATTCGACTTTTTGAAATTCGACAGGTGACAAATTCGACATGTCTGCAATGGTAAAAATGCGGCTTTACGACAAAAGTATATTCAATTGAAAATTGTAGATTCGACAACAGTGCTTTTCGACAGTAAATTCGTCTATTTCATTCCGCCTCACTTTGCTGGCGGAATCTAATTAAAAAAAATGTAAAACATGTTTTTTTGTGTTTTTTTTTATTGCTAATAGCATATCTATTTATATTAGAAGGGATTAGGTACTTGGTTTGTCTATTAGGAGACACAACTATTATTTATATATTTTTTTAAATAATATTTTTTTTTAACTGACTAAAATTGAGAGAGCATGGTTTTCAGTGGGAAGGGGCGGGAATGGGTTAAAATTCTGAAAAAAAAATGCGTGGGGTCCCCCCTCCTAAGCATAACCAGCCTCGGGCTCTTTGAGCCGGTCCTGGTTGTAAAAATATTTTTACAACCAGCACCGGGCTCTGCGTCTGGTCCTGGTGCAAAAAATACGGGGGACAAAAAGCGTAGGGGTCCCCCGTATTTTTTGAACCAGCACTGGGCTCCACTAGCTGGGGAGATAATGCCACAGCCGGGGGACAGTTTTATACCGGTCCCTGCGGCCGTGGCATTAAATACCCAACTAGTCACCCCTGGCCGGGTTACCCAAGGGCCAGGGGTGAAGCCCGAGGCTGTCCCCCCCATCCAAGGGCTGCGGATGGGGGGCTGATAGCCATGTGTAAAAATAAAAGAATATTGTTTTTTGCAGAAGAACTACAAGTCCCAGCAAGCCTCCCCCGCAAGCTGGTACTTGGAGAACCACAATTACCAGCATGCGGGGGGAAACAGGCCCGCTGGTACCTGTAGTTCTTCTGCAAAAAAATACCCAAATAAAAACAGGACACGCACACCGTGAAAGTAAAACTTTATTACATACATGCCGACACACACATACTTACCTATGTTCACACGCCGACTGTGTCCATCTGTCGACGTCTCGGAATCCGGGGTACCTGAAAATAAAATTATACTCACCTAAATCCAGTGTCCTGTTATTATTTGTAATCCACGTACTTGGCAAAAAAAAAACGCATACCCGATCCACACGGACTGAAAGGGGTCCCATGTTTACACATGGGACCCCTTTCCCCGAATGCTGAGACCCCCTGTGACTCCTGTCACAGAGGGTCCCTTCAGGCAATCAGGGAGCGCCACGTCGTGGCACTCTCCTGATTGCCTATGCGCGTCTGAGCTGGCAGACAGCGCATCGAACAGCCCCTCCATTATATTCAATGGTGGGAACTTTGCGGTCAGCGGTGAGGTTAATATGAGAACTACTGAACCTTGATTTTGAAAAGACAAAACAGTTCAATAAGGCGTTTGCCCAGAGGTCTGTGCCATTTATGATAACTGCTATGGCACAAGATCCAGAATTTTGTTTTGATTTACCCACAATCAAAGCAAATGACACTCTTGTTGGAATGAGTAATATAAATGAAGAGATGATAAGTTTAAAAGCAATATCCAAACAACTGGCAAAGGTAAATTGTGACCATTCCAAAATAAATGTTGCTCAGACCCGTGGCTATAATTTTTATAGCTGTCATGATGTTGACAACGATACTGCACTAATAAGTGGAATGCAAATACAGATAGCAGAGACTACCTGGGCATGGTGGAGTAAGATAAATGTACTGTAACTCCCAGGTGTGAGCATACTCCAGACAAAGCAGGTATAACTCCAGATTCACAGGTGGAATAAAATACATTAATGAGTTTATGGACAGTAGTGCATAACATTACAAAACATACATGTTACCAGAAAATGTATATTATCTAGGTGGGAGATAGGCATACAAGTGGCTCCCATATGGAGGATATGGTAATTGTACCTTAGACCAGCTAGTGCCTATGGGCCTAATTCTGAGTTGATCACAGCAGCAAATTTGTTAGCAGTTGGGCAAAACCATGTGCACTGCAGGGGTGGGGGGGGGGGGGGCATGTAACATGTGCAGAGAGAGTTAGATTTGGGTGGGGTGTATTCAAACTGAAATCTAAAATGCAGTGCAAAAATAAAGCAGACAGTATTTACCCTGCACAGAAACAAAATTACCCACCCAAATCTAACTCTCTCTGCACATGTTGTATCTGCCCCCCCCCTTTAGTGCACATGGTTTTGCCCAATTGATAACAAACTTGCTGCTGCAATCAACTCAGAATTACCCCCTATGACCTTTTATAAAGATTTTATCTCACCTGATGATGGCCCTCATTCCGAGTTGATCGGTCGCAAGGCGAATTTAGCAGAGTTACACACGCTAAGCCGCCGCCTACTGGGAGTGAATCTTAGCGTCTTAAAATTGCGACCGATGTATTCGCAATAATGCGATTACTAACTACTTAGCAGTTTCAGAGTAGCTCCAGACTTACTCTGCCTGTGCGATCATTTCAGTGCTTGTCGTTCCTGGTTGACGTCACAAACACACCCAGCGTTCGCCCAGGCACTCCCACCGTTTCTCCGGCCACTCCTGCGTTTTTTCCGGAAACGGTAGCGTTTTCAGCCACACGCCCCTGAAACGCCGTGTTTCCGCCCAGTAACACCCATTTCCTGTCAATCACATTACGATCGCCGGAGCGAAGAAAAAGCCGTGAGTAAAAATACTTTCTTCATAGTAAAGTTACTTGGCGCAGTCGCAGTGCGAACATTGCGCATGCGTACTAAGCGGATTTTCACTGCGATGCGATGAAAAAGAACGAGCGAACAACTCGGAATGAGGGCCGATATACAAAAGCCACAACAGTGGCCAAAGAGAGCTGTCCCAAGAAACTTAAGAAACATACCATGGATCAACAGGTGTTACATAAAGAAAGTGTTTTCATTTGTTACAGATTTGTCCAAACTATTAGACAATATTATTAAATTGTATGATAAAACTCTTGAACTTGTTGGACAACAGTTGAAAATGAAAAAAACGTAAGGTGTAGTCTCACAGAATGTTTACAGACTTCCTGACAGCAAAAGAATAAGGTATGTGCATGACTGTAAAAGAAGTTTGTTGACCTTACATTAATGACACATATGAAGTTGTTGAGGCCATTGAGGACCATCTATCTTAAGTTAAAGAGTTAAAATAGGATTTGAATTACTTACCGGTAAATCCTTTTCTCATAGTCCGCAGAAGATGCTGGGGTCCACATTAGTACCATGGGCACCAGGAGCCATGGGCACATTAAAAGTTTAATAATGTGGGCTGGCTCCTCCCTCTATACCCCTCCTACCAGACTCAGTCTAGAAACTGTGCCCGAGGAGACGGACATACTTCAAGAGAAGAAAATACACAGATAGTGGTGAGATACCAGCTCACACATAACAAGGTACACCAGGCTCAACAGCCTGAACAATCTCAGCAAAAGCTAAACACAATACTTAAACAAGTAACAACACAGTACTAAACCAAGAAACAAGACAGTATTGAACCAAGTTACAACTGCAGGAAAACGAAGCGCTGGGAGGGGGCCCAGCATCCTCTACAGACTACGAGAAAAGGATTTACCGGTAGGTAATTAAAATCCTATTTTCTCTTACATCCTAGAGGATGCTGGGGTCCACATTAGTACCATGGGGATGTACCAAAGCTCCCAGTACGGGAGGGAGAGCGCGGAGGCTCCTGCAGAACAGATTGACCAAACCTTAGGTCCTCAGAGGCCAAAGTATCGAACTTGTAGAACTTAGCAAACGTGTTCGACCCCGACCAAGTAGCCGGTCGGCAGAGCCGCAAAGCCGATACCCCCCAGGCAGCCACACAGGAAGAACCTACCTTACAAGTAGAGTGGGCCTTAACAGATTTTGGACACAGCAAGCCTGCTGTAGAATAAGCATGCAGGATAGTGAACCTGATCCGGCGAGAAATCGTCTGCTTAAAAGCAGGACACCCAGTCTTGTTGGGATCATAAAGGACAAACAGAGAGTCCGACTTTCTGTAACATAAAGTCCTCTTCACATAAATCCTCAAAGCCCTCACAACATCCAAGGACTTTGAGGTAATTGAGGAGTCAGTAGCCACTGGCACCACAATAGGTTGGTTGATATGAAATGCCGACACAACCTTTGGAAGAAACTGCTGACGCATCCTGAGCTCAGCTCTAGCTGCATGGAAAATCAAATAGGGGCTCTTGCAGGACAATGCCCACAATTCAGACACACGCCTAGCCGAAGCTAATGCCAACAGTGTGACAACCTTCCAAGTGAGAAATTTGACCTCAACCTCCTGGACAGGTTTGAACCAATCCGACTGCAGGAACTGCAACACCACGGTAAGATCCCAAGGTGCTGTAGGAGGCACAAAGGGTGGCTGGATGTGCAGCACCCCTTTCAAGAAAGTCTGAACATTAGGGAGGGAAGTCAACTGCTTCTGGGAGAAAATGGACAAGGCCAAAATCTGGACCTTTAAGGAGCCCAAATGTAGCCCCACATCCACACCTGCTTGCACGAAGAGGAGAAACCGCCCAAGGAAACTTCTTGGATTCACACCAAGACACATACTTTTTCCAAATGCGATGGTAATGTTTAGACATTACTCCTTTCCTAGCCTGGATCAGGGTACGAATAACCTTTTTTGGAATGCCTTTCTGAGCTAAGATCTGGCGTTCAACCTCCATGCCGTCAAACGTAGCCGTGGTAAGTCTTGATAAGAAAACGGCCCCTGTTGTAGAAGGTCCTCTTGAAGAGGAAGAGGCCTTGGATCTTCAAGCAGTAATTCCAGAAGATCTGCATACCAAGCCCTTCTTGGCCAGTCTAGAGCAATGAGGATCGCCTGAACTCTTGTTCTTTTGATTATTTTGAGAATCCTTGGAATGAGCGGAAGCGGAGGGAATATATACACTGACTGAAACTCCCACGGAGTTACAAGGGTGTCCACCGCCACTGCCTGTGGGTCCCTCGACCTGGAACAATACCAAATTCTTGTTGAGGCGTGAGGCCATCATGTCTATTTGAGGTACGCCCCAAAGATTTGTCACCTCTACAAACACCTCTAGGTGAAAGCCCCACTCTTCCAGATGGAGATCATGTCTGCTGAGGAAGTCCGCTTACCAGTTGTCTGTTCCCTGAATGAAGATTGCTGACAGCGCCACCGCGTGTCTTTCCGCCAAGAGGATGAATCTTGTTACCTCTGACATTGCAGCTCTGCTCTTCGTTCCACCTTGTCGGTTTATGTAGGCCATCGTCGTTACATTGTCTGGCTGAACTTGAATGGCCCGATCATTTAGAAGATGAGCTGCCTGTAGAAGACCGTTGTACATGGCTTAGTTCCAGAATAGTTATTGGAAGGCTGGATTCCAGACTTGACCACCTTCCTTGGAAGTTTTCCCCTTGGGTGACTGCTCCCCAACCTCTGAGATTTGCATCCGTGGTTAGAAGGATCCAATTCTGAATCCCAAACCTGCGGCCCTCCAGTAGGTGAGAAGTTTGCAGCCACCAGAGGAGCGAGATTCTGGCTTTCGGTGACAGATGTATCCTCTGGTGCATGTGAAGATGAGACCCTGACCATTTGTCCAGGAGATCCAGCTGGAAAGACCATGCATGAAATATTTCGTACTGTAGAGCCTCGTAGGAGGCAACCATCTTCCCCAGAAGGCAAATGCACTGATGAAACGATACTCGGGCTGGCATCAGGACATCCCGTACCATTGATTGGATCACCAATGCTTTCTCCACCAGTAGAAACACCCTCTGCACTTTCGTGTCGAGAATCATCCCCAGGAAGGACAGTCTTCTCGTCGGTTCCAAATGTGACTTTGGAAGAATCAGAATCCAACCATGATCCCGGAGCAGTCAATTTGTGAGAGCAATGGACTGCAACAACTTCTCCCTGGGCGATGCTTTTATCAGCAGATCGTCCAGATATGGAATTATGTTCACACCCTGCTTGCGGAGTAGAATCATCTGCCATTACCTTGGTGAATACCCTCGGTGCCGTGGATAGGCCGAATGGCAGCGCCTGGAACTGATAGTGACAGTCCAACAGCGCAAACCTGAGATAAGCCTGTTGTGGCGGTCAAATAGGAATGTGAAGGTATGCATCCTTGATATCTAAGGATACCAGGAATTCCCCCTCCTCCAGACATGAGATCACCGCTCTCAGAGATTCCATCTTGAACTTGAATCTCCTCAAATATGGATTTAACGATTTGAGGTTCAATATTGATCTGACCGAACCGTCCGGCTTCGGCACCACAAAAAGGTTTGAATAGTAACCCTTGTTTTCCAGGTGAGATGGAACTGGAACAATGACATTTGCCCTTTCCAATTTTTGAATGGCTTCTTGTAAGATAGACCTTTCTGTCAGCAAAGCTGGTAAGCCTGACTTGAAAAATCTGTGAGGTGGGAGCTCTTGAAACTCTAGTCTGTACCTCTGAGATACAATATCTTGTACCCAGGGGTCCAGGCCTGAGGACGCCCAGACCTGTCTGAAATTTTGTAGACGTGCTCCCACTTGCCCGACCTCCGGGCTGGGAGCTCCACCGTCATGCTGAAGATTTTGAGGAAACAAAGGATGACTTACCCGCGGTTGCCGTGGAGCTCCACGCATCCAAAGCCTCCCCAAATAGAGCCTGACCTGTGTAGGGTAGGTTCTCCACACTCTTCTTTGATTCCTCATCCGCAGACCATTGGTGCAGCAAGAGTCCCCTGCGTGCCGACACAGCCATGGAAGACATCTGTGCAGTCAGATTACCAAGGTCCTTCATGGCCTCCACCATGAAACCCACAGAATCCTGTATGTAGTATCTAAATCCTCTAGTAATGTGCCTGACCACTTAACTATGGCTTTAGAAATCCATGCACAAGCAATAGTGGGCCGAAGCGCCACGCCTGAAGCAGTGTATAGTGATTTGAGTGTAGTCTCAATTTTGCGGTCTGACGGTTATTTCAAAGCGGTAGACCCAGGGACAGGTAAAACCAGCTTTTTAGACAATCTAGAAACAGAAGCGTCTACTATAGGAGGGTTTTCCCACTTTTTTTCTATCCTCTTCAGGGAAAGGAAAAGCAAGCAGAACTCTCTTTGGGATCTGGAATTGTTTCTCTGGGTTTTCCCAGGATTTTTCAAATATAGCGTTTAATTCCCTAGATCAGAGGTTCTCAAACTTGGTCCTCGTGGGCCCACACAGTGCATGTTTTGCAGGTAACTCAGCAGGTGCACAGGTGTATTAATTACTCACTGACACATTTTAAAAGGTCCACAGGTGGAGCTAATTATTTCACTTGTGATTCTGTGAGGAGACCTGCAAAACATGCACTGTGTGGGCCCATGAGGACCAAGTTTGAGAACCTCTGCCCTAGATGCAGGAAAGGTAAGGGAGACTTTCTTATTGTCAGTAAAATCAGCCTCCTCGACCTGTTCAGGAACTTTGCCAGTAATGTGTAAAACATCCCTAATGGCCTCAATCATTAGTTGTACCCCTTTAGCAAGGAATGCCTCTCCCCGCAGTATGTCCCCATCACCGTCACCCGTATCAGAGTCGGTATCCGTGTCGACTTGCATTACTTGGGCAAGAAAATGGTTTTGGGTGCATAAACCTGGGGACCATGAGGTAGTGGAAGCATAAACCATGAGGTAGTGGGAGCTGAATATGACAAAACCTCCACAGATTGTTTTAAAACATGTGTTTCAGTCTCATAATGAGCTATCCTAGATGAAATCTGGGATATCATACCCTTAATAGAAGCCACCCACTTGGGTTCGGGTTTAGAGGGCTGAGACACAGAATAGACTCTTCTGGAGAAGATACATACTCTGCAGCACAAGATACAGAGTCCCTAGACATGGTAATGTGGGATATATAGCATACACACACACAGGAAAATGTCAGACACAGTTTCCCCCAGTACCTTTAGAGAGACACAGAGTTATGGAGCCAGCCCATACAGCGCCCCAGTAGACAGATATATAATAAATGCCTGGCACTGACTGTGCAACCTTAATAGACAACACAGTAATGTTAATAACACTCTTCCCCCCTTCTATAACCCCCTGGTAACGCACAGGTTAGCTGGAGTTATGTGGAGGGTCAGCGCTCCCTGTCTGCGTCTCAGTAGTGTGATCTGCAGGGAGAAAATGGCGCTGGTGAGTGCTGGATCCCCTCTGAGGAGAAGCTCCGCCCCCTAAAATGGCACGTCTTCCCGCACTTTGTAAGATTATACTGGCCTGAGGTAAATGTTGCTAGCAGTAGTACAGTGTCCCTGATAGCTGCTGTGACCAGTTTAAGGGTGTTTGCGCTGGCCCAGGGTGCCCCTCACAGTGCCGCACTCTGTACTTCTGAGCCCTCTGAAGCGCAACCTCAGCGCTGCGCTCCCACCCTGATGCCGCCATTCTCACTGGATCCCCGCTTGTCGGGTCGCCGGTGTCCAACTCACCACTGACGTCTTCTGGTTCTGTTAGGTGGTGGCGGCAGTGCTGCAGTAGCGAGCGGTCACCTTGTGGGCTTTCTGATCGACACCCTCAGGAGCTCAGTGTCCTATCAGCAGAGCTAGTGGCCATTAACCTCAGAGGGTATAACACTACTCCCCCCTAAGTCCCAGGAAGCAGGGAGGCTGTTGCCAGCACCCTCCCTGTGCCTAACTCTAATAAAAATAAGAAAACTAGAAAAACTATGGAGCTACCCTAGCTGTGATTGGCTCCTCCGGGCACATTTTCTAAACTGAGTCTGGTAGGAGGGGCATACAGGGAGGAGCCAGCCCACACTATTAAACTCTTAAAGTACCCATGGCTCCTGGTGGACCCGTCTATACACCATGGTACTAATGTAGACCCCAGCATCCTCTAGGACGTAACAGAAAGAGCCAATTTGACAAAGCTCATCATGAAGATAAATGGCTCTCTGGGCGGTACTCATGGGTAAATCCAGTGAACTGGATTAAAGGTTTTGCAGAATTGTTCTCTGGTATTTTGTTAGTGATTACTGGATTAACCTTGTTACTAATTATCTATGTTGTGACAAAGTTGTAGTATGTCTGATAGGCAAAATACTCACACTTGATTGTTGTTCCAGGGACAAAGAAAAACAATCACACCCTGTGATGTTGACAAGATTCTATCAATCACATGAACTTTAATTATCGATGTGTTACAAAATGGTGTCACCACAAGATGGACAAGATGTTTGTGCTACTTGCAGCAATGTACTAGAAGGACTAAGCATGTGTTATGTACACCAGTGCCTGCAGGAAAGTACTGGTGTCAGAACTGTTATGCAAAACAAATGGACTCACAGACAGACTGGGGAATATGACATAACGTACACAGAAGGTGATAGGGTAACAAAATACACACAAGGTGAACAGAGAAGCCCAGAGGCTAAGGAACTGGGTATCTCCCTTGTATTAGAACTGCTCAGATGGGAAAAGCAAGATGTTGTGTTTTAATATGTAGAGAACCCGAAATGCTGTTGCTAAGGGCAACAGCAAAACCCTAAAGGGTTACCAACGGGTGTGGCAGTAAACTCCTTGGTCAGAGATGGAATGATAGACACAAGGAGAGCCTCCACAATCCTAATTCTCACTTGCAGTGCACAGGTTCAGTTTACTGCCACTAAACTGACCCCTGACACCTAGCACAGTGAGACAGGATTAGACAGGCAAGTCTTAGAATACAGCCGCAAACTTGCTAAGTTCACAGAGTAGTAACAGAACCCCAGCAAGCTAAACGACTGACTCCAGTCTTACTGCTAGGTCTGGATTGGCAGAGTGTAATACCAAATCCCCAGGCCAATTTGCAGTAAGCAACAAACAAATACAAAGCTACACAGTACTGGTTAACTTTCAGGAACTGACTAACCAACAAAGATTCAGCAGCATCTGCTTACCCTGAGAAGAGGCCTTATAAAGCAGGTGCTGTCCACGCCCCACTCAGACCTCACAGACTGTGAGCACAAAAACCAGCACCGTATCCCCTGCCGTGCACAGAGCCTATAACCACTGCACAGCAAAAGACCCGAACTGGAGTATCAGCTGCGCTCAGGTTACTCCGCTAGCACTTGTCTCCCGGTTGCCATGACGACGTGGCAGCACAGGGCAGGAGACCCTAACAGTACCCCCCCTCTGAGGAGGGGTCAAAGAACCCCTACCACCGGGTTTATCGGGGAACTGCGAGAAGAAAGAGCGTATCAGTCTGGGGGCATGAAGATCACAACTGCGCACCCATGACCGCTCCTCCGGGCCATACCCCTTCCAGTGCACCAAAAATGACAGCCGACCCCGAACCACCTTGGAGTCAAGAATCCTTTCAACAACAAACTCCCTCTGGCCACGTATCAGAAGAGGGGAAGGTCTTCCACTGGAAGAAGGATTACTAATCGCCCGTTTTAAAAGGGAACAATGAAATGTTTTATTGATATCCAAAGAACGGGGCAGATCTAACTGAAATGCCACCGGATTGATAACCCTGGTGATCTTATAAGGGCCGATGAACCGGGGGCCTAACTTATGAGATGGCTGTCTCAACTTCAAATTCTTGGTAGACAACCAGACGAAGTCTCCTAATTTGAAGCTGCAGGGTCTTTTCCGCTTATCAAAAACCCTTTTGGTCACTAATGACACAGACACAAGGGCTTTCTTCACTTTCCGCCAAACACCTCTAAGGACCGAAACCACAGAGGAACCACCAGGCGTGGAGTCCAGGGGGTCAAAAGAATTGGCCTTAGGATGATGCCCATACACACAAAGGAAGGGAGAGATCCCTGTAGCAGAGTGAGCCGCGTTGTTATAGGCAAACTCCGCCATGGACAGATGAGCAACCCAGTCAGTCTGACACTTGGAGACATAACACCTGAGGAACTGCTCCAAGGACTGGTTCACCCTTTCAGTCTGCCCATTAGACTGCGGATGGTAGCCTGACGACAAGCTGACCGAAATCTGGAGATCGGAACAAAATGCCCTCCAGAATTTGGCCACAAACTGGGATCCGCGGTCAGAGACCACATCAAGTGGCAACCCGTGGAGACACACAACATGCAGCATAAATAATTCAGACAGGCGTCTGGCCGATGGCAGCCCAACCAGTGGAACGAAGTGCGCCATCTTCGAAAACCTGTCAACGACAACCCAGATGGCTGTCATCCCCGAGGATTTGGGCAAGTCCACCACAAAATCCATTGAAATGTGGGTCCATGGCTTAGATGGGATAGAGAATGGATGTAATGGGCCAACAGGAACCCCTCTAGGAGTCTTATTTCGGGCACAGATGTCACATGCCAGAACCCACTGATCCACATCCTTAGCCACCGAGGGCCACCACACCGCCCTAGATAGCAACTCCCGAGTTCTGGCAATACCCGGGTGACCTGCCGACTTCTTGGCATGGAATTCCAGGAACACTCGCTGTCTTAACCTAGGAGGCACAAACAAAAGACCTACCGGAAGGTCTGGAGGAGCCTGCTCCTGTGCTCTAAGGACTAATGATAAGAGGTCCTGGGTAATGCCCACTTTAATACATGATGGGGAAACAATGGGCAATGGCTCCTCGGTGGTCTCCTGGATTGGAGCAAAACTCCGCGAGAGCGCATCAGCCTTGATGTTTTTTGACCCAGGGCGATATGTTATCAAAAAATTAAAGCGAGCAAAAAACAAAGCCCATCGTGCCTGCCTGACATTGAGATGCTTTGCTGACTCTAAATATGCCAGATTCTTATGGTCAGTGAGAATTGAGACCACAAACTTAGCCCCCTCAAGCCAGTGTCTCCACTCCTCGAGTGCATCCTTAATAGCCAACAATTCCCGGTTACCCACGTCATAATTCATCTCGGCAGGCGAAAATTTACGGGAAAAGTAAGCACAGGGATGAAGGCGATTATCAGACACTCCCATCTGAGAAAGCACTGCCCCAATACCCATCTCAGAGGCATCCACCTCCACCACAAAAGGACGCTCTGGATCTGGGTGTCGCAGCACCTTGGCCGAAACAAATGCCCTTTTGAGACGGGCAAAAGCCGCTTTAGCCTCACAAGACCAGTGAGCAACATCCGCCCCTTTCTTAGTGAGTGCCACCAAGGGCGCCACTATAGACGAAAATCCAGCGATAAATCGTCTATAAAAATTCGCAAAGCCCAGGAAACGCTGAAGCGCCTTCAAACTAGTGGGCTGCACCCAATCCAGGACTGCCTGTACCTTGGAACCCTCCATTTGGAAACCTTCTGGGGAGATAATATATCCTAGAAATGCGATTTGCTGAACTTCAAATTCGCACTTCTCCAGCTTCGCCCCAAGCCGGTGGTCTCTGAGTTTCTGGAGGACTAAGCGTACATGCTTCCGATGTTCCTCCAGGGAATGGGAGAAGATTAGGATGTCATCTAAGTATACAACTAAGAATCTATCCAAATATTCCCTGAGCACATCATTCATGAAATCCTGGAAGACTGCCGGGGCATTACAGAGCCCAAAAGGCATCACCAAATATTCATAATGCCCTGAGTGGGTATTAAAGGCAGTCTTCCATTCATCCCCCTCTCTTATTTGGATTAGATTGTACGCACCGCGTAGGTCAATCTTAGAAAAAATGGTGGCAGTACGAAGCTGGTCAAACAAGACCGAAATGAGAGGCAGTGGGTATGAGTTTTTAATCGTGATACGGTTCAATTCCCTGAAGTCGATGCAGGGTCGCAACGAACCGTCCTTTTTACCCACGAAGAAGAACCCCGACCCAACTGGAGACTGTGAAGGTCTGATAAATCCCTTAGCCAAGTTCTCCTGAATGTACTCTGCCATAGCCTGAGTCTCAGGACGTGACAGGGAGTACAACCTGCTCTTGGGAAGCTTAGCATTTGGCAACAAATCAATGGCACAGTCATAGGGGCGATGGGGAGGTAGTACCTCTGCAACGTTTTTGGAGAACACGTCCGCAAAATCTGCATAACACCCTGGCAATCCTGGCAAACTTAGCTGCGAGAGCCTGACTGGAAGGCTCAAGCAACTCCTGAAACAATCAGTACCCCAACTAAGAATCTCCCCAGAGACCCAGTCAAATTGAGGATTGTGGGCCCTTAACCAGGGTAACCCCAACACCAATGGGGCAAAAGTACAGACAGTCACATAAAAGGACAATTTTTCAGAGTGTGTGGCTCCAATAAATAAAGAAATCTGGCTAGTGCAAGAGGTAATTTTACCTTGGGATAATGGTTCCCCGTTTAACCCAAAAATCTCAATTTCCGATGCCAAGGGTACTAAGGGAACAGAGTGTTTCAGGGCGAATTGGCGGTCCATAAAAACCCCGTCGGCCCCACTGTCCACAAAGGCCTCAGTCTTGACAGTTTGACCGAGGATCTTCAAGATCACCGGAATGATAAAAGTCTTCTTGGGAAATTCTGACTTCTGGTCTGACAGGATATTTCCCATCACCCTCAGGCCCTGAAGTTTTCCGGCTTTTCTGGGCATGATACTACCACATGACCTTTATTCCCACAGTACAAACACAACCCCTGCTGTCTCCTCCGCGTCTTCTCACGCGAGGAGAGGCGGGTAGCCCCAATCTGCATAGGCTCCTCGGAAAATTCCTCAGAGTCTGAGGTTCCCTTGGGAAAGAAGGAAACCTCAGTCTCCCTTTCAAGCCTACGCTCTCTCAGCCGTCTATCCACCCGGATGGATAACTGCATGAGCTGATCCAAGCTATCAGGCAAGGGATATTGTACCAGTTGGTCCTTTATCTGGTTAGAAAGACCTCTTCGGTACTGGTGTCTCAGGGCTGGGTCATTCCACTGGGTATCATGGGCCAACCTCCGAAACTCCGTACAGTAAACCTCAACTGGCCTTCGCCCTTGCTTAAGGATCGAAATCTGAGCCTCGGCTGAGGCCGTCTTGTCAGGGTCATCATACAACATGCCCAGTGCTGTAAAAAAAGCATCAACACTTTTAAGCGACGGACAGTCAGGCTGCAACCCATATGCCCAGACCTGTGGGTCTCCTTGTAGCAAGGAAATCACTATGCCCACCCGCTGAATCTCCGACCCAGAAGACTGAGGCCTAAGCCGGAAGTATAGCTTGCAGCTCTCCTTGAAACAAAAGAACTGCGAGCGATCTCCAGAAAAACGATCCGGGAGATTTACTTTCGGCTCCTTAACCCCTGCAGGTGCTGCTGCTGCGGGAGCTCCGCCAGCAGCCTGGGAGGTGTGCATTTTAATGGACAAATCATTAAATTGTCGAGTCAGGACCTGCACCTGATCGACCACCTGTTGCAACGTATTTTGAGGGGTATGCTCCATATTCCCACAAAATTTCAACAGGAGTATTAGGCTGCTGAATATGTTATGCACACCAGTGCCTGCAGGAAAGTACTGGTGTCAGAACTGTTATGCAAAACAAATGGACTCACAGACAGACTGGGGAATATGACATAACGTACACAGAAGGTGATAGGGTAACAAAATACACACAAGGTGAACAGAGAAGCCCAGAGGCTAAGGAACTGGGTATCTCCCTTGTATTAGAACTGCTCAGATGGGAAAAGCAAGATGTTGTGTTTTAATACGTAGAGAACCCGAAATGCTGTTGCTAAGGGCAACAGCAAAACCCTAAAGGGTTACCAACGGGTGTGGCAGTAAACTCCTTGGTCAGAGATGGAATGATAGACACAAGGAGAGCCTCCACAATCCTAATTCTCACTTGCAGTGCACAGGTTCAGCTTACTGCCACTAAACTGACCCCTGACACCTAGCACAGTGAGACAGGATTAGACAGGCAAGTCTTAGAATACAGCCGCAAACTTGCTAAGTTCACAGAGTAGTAACAGAACCCCAGCAAGCTAAACGACTGACTCCAGTCTTACTGCTAGGTCTGGATTGGCAGAGTGTAATACCAAATCCCCAGGCCTATTTGCAGTAAGCAACAAACAAATACAAAGCTACACAGTACTGGTTAACTTTCAGGAACTGACTAACCAACAAAGATTCAGCAGCATCTGCTTACCCTGAGAAGAGGCCTTATAAAGCAGGTGCTGTCCACGCCCCACTCAGACCTCACAGACTGTGAGCACAAAAACCAGCACCGGATCCCCTGCCGTGCACAGAGCCTATAACCACTGCACAGCAAAAGACCCGAACCGGAGTATCAGCTGCGCTCAGGTTACTCCGCTAGCACTTGTCTCCCGGTTGCCATGACGACGTGGCAGCACAGGGCAGGAGACCCTAACAGCATGTTGGACAATGATGAAAACCATAAATACAAGAATATTGCAAAAATACTCACTAAAGAAACTTGTAGACAGATTGAACAATCTGTAAAATGGTTAGGGACAATGGGATCATGGGCTTGGTATGGGGAACAGATTGCCCTATGCATGAGTACTGGAGATGGCTTATGTGTAAAGTACCTATTGTTCAGCAAGACCGTGACCCAGTTAGGAAGGTAAGAGTAAGTCAGGAAGGTAAAAGCAAGTTATGAACAAAAGAAGGGAATGTCAGATATTAAGCTATCCATTGAACATGACTTCATTTTGTATCAAAATGGCGTAGTTATTCACAAGTGATGACGTTTTCAGTAAAAAGTATTTTTCAGCAATATAATGAATGTTTGAGAATTTCATCTACACCTAGAGCAAGAATGCTAAACATAGATAATTGTCGAAGTCGGAAAAAGAAGACAATACAAACTGCACACAGATTGGCGTTTCTCGGTGGTAGCGTAAGGACGCAATTGACGTGTATGGATGCACCATGCTTCTTTACAGTACATCATGCATAGAGTCGCACAGCGTGCGTGTTGCAGTGTGGTGGGTGCATATACGGTAAAAGGCGCAATCACTGAGAAACGCCATAAAGACACACACAGACACATATTTCATACAACACATAAATGACACATAGATAAAACTTGTCCAGCAACAGACTTGTACTAAATTGTATTTATATAATAGAGTGTAAAACCAGATATATATGTAGTATTGGGACGGAACAAGTTAATTATATCATTCTTAGTGTCAAAATGATCAGGATAATGTGTGGCTTAATTTGATAGCTATGGGTATATTGTAGCTCATTGCAACAATTAGTTATGAACAAATGTATGAAAATAGGATTTTGGTACTCACCGTTAAATCCTTTTCTCCTAGTCCGTAGAGGATGCTGGGGACTCCAAAAGGACGATGGGGTATAGATGGGATCCGCAGGAGCTTGGGCAAACTAAAAAGACTTAAGACTGGGTGTGAACTGGCTCCTCCCTCTATGCCCCTCCTCCAGACCTCAGTTATAGGAACTGTGCCCAGGAGAGACGGACATTACAAGGAAAGATTTTTGTCTTAACTAAGGGCTACCAAATTACCAGCCCACACCATAAACATACTGTACAACCGGAATAATGCCAAACCAGATAACAGTATGCATAAAACTCCAGCAACCAGCTGCAACAAACCAATATACAAGTCGTGTATAAACTAACTTAACCAGTAAGAAAATATATAATGCAAGTAATAGTCCGCACTGGGATGGGCGCCCAGCATCCTCTACGGACTAGGAGAAAAGGATTTAACGGTGAGTACCAAAATCCTATTTTCTCTTATGTCCTAGAGGAAGCTGGGGACTCCAAAAGGACCATGGGTTTTATACCAAAGCTCCAGAACGGGCGGGAGAGTGCGGACGACTCTGCAGCACCGACTGAGCAAACGCCAGGTCCTCATCGACCAGGGTATCGAACTTATAGAATTTAGCAAAAGTGTTTGAATCCGACCAAGTAGCCGCTCTGCAAAGCTGTAGTGCCGAAACACCTCGGGCAGCCGCCCAAGATGAGCCCACCTTTCTGGTAGAATGGGCTTTAACCGACTTCTGCACCGGCAACCCCACCGAAGAATGAGCTTGCTGGATCGTACTACAAATCCAGCGTGCAATAGTCTGTTTTGACGCGGGATGACCAACCTTGTTGGCCGCATACAAAACAAACAACGCTTCAGTTTTCCTAGTAACAGCTGTCCTAGAAACGTAAACTTTTAACGCTCTTACAACATCCAGAGATTTTGGAATCACCACTTCTTCCGTAGCTACCGGAACCACAATAGGTTGGTTAATGTGAAATGACGAAACCACCCTCGGTAGAAATTGTTGACGAGTCCTCAATTCCGCCCTATCCGCATGAAAAATCAAGTACAGACTCTTATGAGATAAAGCTGCCAATTCCGATACTCGCCTAGCAGATGCCAGCGCCAAAAGCATAACTACCTTCCAAGTGAGAAATTTTAATTCAACCGTCCGCAAAGGTTCAAACCAGGAAAATATGAGGAACCGTAAGACGACATCAAGGTCCCATGGCGCTACAGGCGGTACAAACGGTGGATTGATATGCATTACACCCTTTACAAAAGTCTGAACCTCTGGGAGGGCAGCTAACTCTTTTTGAAAGAAAATAGACAAAGCCGAAATTTGCACTTTGATGGAACCCAATTTCAGGCCTGCATCTACACCCGCCTGTAAAAAGTGGAGAAAACGACCCAAGTGAAAATCCTCCGCAGGAGCCTTTTTAACCTCACACCAGGAAACATATTTCCTCCAGATACGGTGATAGTGTTTCGCCGTAACCTCTTTCCTAGCCTTAATGAGAGTTGGAATGACCTCCCTGGGAATACCATTAAGAGCTAAGATCTGGTGCTCAACCTCCATGCCGTCAAACGCAGCCGCGGTAAGTCCGGAAAACCCGCATGGACCCTGTAACAACAGATCCTCTCTTAGAGGAAGCGGCCAAGGATCTTCCACCAGTAAGTCCTGAAGATTCGGTTACCAGGCCCTTCTTGGCCAGTCTGGGACGACGAGAATCGCCTGAACCCTTGCTCGACGAATGATCCCCAGCACCTTTGAAACGAGAGGAAGAGGAGGGAACACATACACCGACTGGAAGACCCACGGAGACACCAGGGCGTCTACCGCCGTGGCTTGTGGGTCCCTTGACCTGGAACAATACCTCGGGAGCTTCTTGTTGAGCCGAGACGCCATCATGTCTATCAACGGAATTCCCCAGCGTCTTGTCACTTCTGCAAATACCTCTTGGTGAAGAGCCCACTCTCCCGGATGGAGGTCGTGTTTGCTGAGGAAATCTGCTTCCCAGTTGTCCACCCCCGGTAGGAAAACTGCTGACAGATCGCTGATGTGTTGTTCCGCCCAGCGAAGTGTCTTTGTGGCCTCCGCCATTGCTGCTCTGCTCCTCGTTCCGCCTTGCCGGTTTATATGGGCCACCGCTGTGATGTTGTCTGACTGTACCAGGACCGGTCGACCCTGAAGAAGACTTCTTGCTTGGAGCAGGCCGTTGTAAATGGCTCTTAACTCTAGAACATTTATGTGGAGACAGGCTTCCTGGAGTGACCATTTTCCCTGGAAAAATTTCTTCCTTGGGTGACTGCGCCCCAGCCCAGGAGACTTGCATCTGTTGTCAGAAGTACCCAATCCTGGATACCGAATCGGCGTCCCCCCAGGAGGTGATGAGCTTGTAGCCACCACAGGAGAGAAATTCTGGCTCTGGGAGATAGACTTATCTTCCGGTGAATGTGTAGGTGAGACCCGGACCATTTGCTCAGCAAGTCCCACTGAAACACGTGGGCGTGAAATCTACCGTATGGAATGGCTTTGTACGCCGCAACCATCTTCCCCAGAACCCGAGTACAATGATGGATCGACACACTCGTCGGTTTCAGAAGTTCTCTGACCATCGTCTGCAATTCCAGAGCCTTATCTTCTGGAAGGAATACCTTCTGTAACTCCGTGTCCAGAATCATGCCCAGAAAAGGAAGCCGAGTGGTCGGAATCAACTGGGATTTCGGCAAATTAAGGACCCATCCGTGTTGTCGCAGAACCGATAGAGACAACTCTACACTTGTCAGCAATCGTTCCTTGGACCTCACCTTTATCAGGAGATCGTCCAAGTACGGGATAATTGAAACCCCTTGTTTGTGAAGAAGAACCATCATTTCCGCCATGACCTTGGTGAAAATCCTCGGAGCCGTGGAAAGCCCAAACGGCAACGTCTGAAATTGGTAATGAGAATCCTGTATCGCAAACCTGAGGAAAGCCTGATGCGGAGGTTATATCGGCACATGTAAGTAGGCATCCTTTATGTCAACTGACGCCATAAAATCCCCCCCCCCTCCAGGCTGGCAATCACCGCTCGAAGGGATTCCATCTTGAACCTGAAGACTTTCAAGTATGGATTGAGGGATTTTAGATTTAGAATTGGTCTGACCGAACCGTCCGGTTTCGGTACCACAAAGAGGCTCGAGTAGAACCCCTCCCCCCGCTGGGACGGAGGGACGGGAACAATGACCCTCTGTAGACACAATATTTGAATGGCCGCCCGGACCATCTCCCTGTCCGGAAGAACCACTGGTAATGTCGAAATGAAAAACCGGTGAGGGGGCCTCTTCTGAAACTCCAGTTTGTATCCTTGAGACACTATTCCTAACACCCAAGGATCCAGGTCTTATTGAATCCAGACCTGGCTGAATACCTGAAGACGGCCCCCCCCCACCGGTCCGGACTCCCCCAGGGAAGCCCCAGTGTCATGCGGTGGACTTGGCAGCAGCCGGGGAGGACTTCTGGTCCTGTGCACCTGAGGTTGCAGGAATTTTTCTTCCCCGTCCTCTACCCTTTGAGGCGAGGAAAGACGAACCCTTTCCTCGCCTGTATTTATTGTGACGAAAGGACTGCATTTGCTGATGTGGTGCCTTCTTCTGTTGTGTGGGAACATAAGGAAGAAAAGAGGACTTACCCGCAGTCGTGGTCGAGACTAGGTCCGCCAGGCCGTCCCCAAACAAGACCGTACCTTTAAAGGGTAGAGCTTCCATAGACCTCTTGGAGTCGGCATCAGCATTCCATTGATGGATCCACAAGGCCCTCCTGGCAGATATCAACATGGCATTGGTCCTTGATCCCAAGAGACAGACGTCCCTTGCCGCGTCCTTCAGGTAATCTGCAGCGTCCTTAATATAACCAAGAGTTAGAAGGACATTATCTTTATCAAGAGTATCCATGTCACTAGCTAAATTCTCCGCCCATTTAGCAATAGCACTACTCACCCATACCGACGCCACAGCAGGTCTGAGCAATGCACCCGTATTAGCGAAAATGGACTTCAGACACGTCTCCAACTTGCGATCCGCCGGATCCTTGAGAGCTGCCGTGTCAGGAGACGGAAGCGCCACCTTCTTAGACAAACGGGATAGAGCTTTATCAACGGTTGGAGATGTCTCCCATTTTTCCCTGTCATCAGAGGGAAAAGGATACGCCATAAAAATCCTCTTGGGAATCTGCCATTTCTTATCCGGCGATTCCCAAGCCTTTTCACAAAGACTATTCATTTCATGAGAGGGGGGAAACTTTACCTCAGGTTTCTTCCCCTTGAATAAGCAAATCCTTGTTTCCTGCACCGCAGGTTCATCAGAAATCTGCAACACATCCTTTATAGCCATAATCATGTACTGAATACTCTTAACCAAACGTGGATGTAACGCCGCCTCAGTGAAATCGACCTCGGAATCAGAGTCCGTGTCGGTATCCGTATCCCCCACCTGAGTAAAAGGCCTCTTATGGGACCCGGATAGGATCTGTACCTGAGATAAAGCCTCCTCCATAGATTTCTTCCACACCTGGGTCTGTGACTCAGACTTATCTAACCTCTTAGATAAAGAAGCTACATTGGAATTTATTGTAGTAAGGAGTGCTAGTAAATCAGGAGTCGGCTGCGTCGACAGTGCTAGCTCTAGCCCCGCATCCCCACCTCTTATAACCTCCTCTGGTGAATAACATTCAGGTTCCGACATGTCGACACGCAGTACCGACACGCAGTACCGACACCCACAACACCCAGAACCGTCCCAGCAAGGTGACAGGCCCACAATTCAGCCCAGAAGAGGAGACAGAGGGAGTATGCCAGCTCACACCCCAGCGCCTGTATTGGGACACAGAAGATTAAGTGTTCCCAGCGCTGCCTTATAATTCACAACTGGTACCCCACAGCGGTTCCCCACTGGAGATGCCCCCTATACTTGCAGAAAACGTGGAGGTCCCGGCAGCGTCTCTCCCTCGGTGCTGTGTAGGGAGAAAATGGCGCGCGAGTGAGCCGCAGACCGAAGCTCCGCCCCCTTGCCGTCGGCTACGGCCCGCCAAATTTGAACATACAAAAAATGCGTAATAAAGTGCCTCGGCACCTACGATCTTTTGCCGGCTCAGTAACCTCAGTAACATGCCCCCCAGGGCGCCCCCCCCCAGCGCCCTGCACCCAGTGACAAGCGTTGGTGATGTGTGTGTGGGAGCATGGAGCACAGCGTTACCGCTGTGCTTTACCTTCCGTCACTGAAGTCTTCTGCCGTCCTGAAGTCTTCTGTTCTTCTCATACTCACCCGACTTCTGACTTCTGGCTTCTGTGAGGGGGTGACGGCGTGGCTCCGGGAACAAGCAGCTAGGCACACCAAGTGATCGAACCCTCTGGAGCTAATGGTGTCCAGTAGCCGAGAAGCAGAGCCTTGAAACTCACAGAAGTAGGTCTGCTTCTCTCCCCTCACTCCCACGCTGCAGGGAGCCTGTAGCCAGCAGGGCTCCCTGAAAATAAAAAACCTAACAAAAAGTATTTTCCTAGAGAAACTCAGGAGAGCTCCCCTAGTGTGCATCCAGTCACTCCTGGGCACAAAGTCTAACTGAGGTCTGGAGGAGGGGCATAGAGGGAGGAGCCAGTTCACACCCAGTCTTAAGTCTTTTTAGTGTGCCCAAGCTCCTGCGGATCCCGTCTATACCCCATGGTCCTTTTGGAGTCCCCAGCATCCTCTAGGACGTAAGAGAAATATAAAGTCACATTCTATGAGAACAAAACACTTCCTGCATCTTCAAACTGGACATTGCTTGCATATGAATTGACCAATAACACACAAGGAATGAGAGACCTTCCTCTCCTAGGCCAATGGAAGGAGACCGAAACCAACAACCTGTTAACTCCCACTTTTTGATATAGGCAGTTTTGTAAGGCATACTAAGTTAGTTGCTGTGAGGAAGGCATGGAGACGACTGTGCACTGAGCATAGGGTGAAGTATGCTGGCTGTAACTGATTCTTATGTAACTGTAACCCTATCATATATATGTACATGTTATATTTAATGATATACTGTACATGTTATTTTGTATGCATAACTTTTAATATCAAATATATATATATATATATATATATATCCAACGGTTCCTAGCAATAATAACGTCAAACAGTGATAGCGAGTTTGCCATGGGTGATTCAGAAGGGCCCCCGGATACAGCAAGTGCCCCTTTAGGGACCTCCCCTGCCACCGCGGCAGGTACAAGAGCAAGAGGACGCCCACCCGCAGGGGCCAGCAAAACACAAGGATCCAAAAGTGCTTCTACAACAACGAAAAAGAAAGCTTAATCTACAACCTATCGGACCGACAGCTCAGTGATGTGGAAATCAAATTACTCAACAATGGTTTATCCTTTGTGCCGACCAACAAGTTTGACGAATTAGGATGGCAAATCGAACTTCACAAGTTCGCACGTAAGCTTCGGCTACAAGAATTTTTCCAACAACAGACTCCTTCATCCAGTCCGGATCCCCATCAAGCATACATCAGCTCCATGCGTAAATCCCAGTTTGACCCTACGTCGACGAACGCATCCATTAAGTCGTTCATCAGATTGATAGATGATTCAGTTAATAGATACATAGCCACACCACCAGTGGCACATTACAATCTATCCAGATCCGAATTTAGAGCAATGAAACAATTGGGTTCCTGTAGGGACATAGTCATCCGCCCCGCTGATAAAGGGGGCGGAATTGTCATAATGAATTTGGCAGACTATAAGTCTGAAATATACAGACAACTTTCGGACCAAATGGTTTATCAAGAATTGGCCCTTGATCCCACCAGGAATTTCAAACAAGAAATTGACAGCATTCTGGATACAGCGGAAAAAACTGGTAAGATTTCCAAGAACTTATGCATGGCTCTCAAACAAGAATTCCCTGTGGTACCGGTCTTGTTCACAGTGCCCAAAATACATAAGGACACAAAAAAGCCTCCAGGTAGGCCTATTATCTCTGCACACAAGTCACTTTATCAACCAATTTCAATTTTTTTAGATAGCATATTACAACCCTTGATTGGCCAACAACCCAGAATCATCAAGGACACCACCATGTTTTTAAACCAACTAATGGCGCTACCAGACCTTCCTGCTGATATCTTAATCTGCACCATTGACATATGTAGTTTATACACTAGCATACCCCAGTCTGCAGGCCTTAGTGCCATGAAGGAGTTCTTATCTCAAGTAGGCATGGATGCGCTGGATCTGGACTTATTTCTTACTTTGTTAGAACTGACCCTCACAAGAAATTATTTTTTGTTTGACGGTAAATTTTACCGCCAAACCAGCGGGTGTGCGATGGGCAGCAATGTGTCGCCGTCCTTTGCCAATACCTTTATGTTGCAGGAGGAGCAATCAATATTTTTTAATGATTTGAATATTTCCCAGCACATTTTTTACTACTCAAGGTATATAGATGACATATTTATTTTATGGTCGGGCGGCCAATCTAGATTTGACGCATTAATTGCCCACATTAATGAAAGGGAGTCCCCCATCAAAGTCACAGCAGCCAGTGATCCTGTCACATTGAATTATCTGGACGTGAGGGTTTCTATTGTTGATAATAAATTATCAACAGAAGTATTCTATAAGTCTACTGATAGGAATACATTACTCAGATTTAACAGTCACCACCCTGGTGCTTTAAAGAAAGGATTACCCAAATCCCAACTCATCAGGGCGGCAAGAATCACGAATGACCCCTCCAAAGTAGATGACGCTTTAACTAAAGTATCTACACGGTTCATTGAAAGAGGGTACGACTGTAAGATGCTTCAGGCATGCCAGCAGGAGGTTACATGTTTACGCAGAGAGGACCTATTGGTCCAAAAAACTAAGAAAGATTCCCAACTGATGCCGTTCGTTACCAGATACAATAGTGCCAGCCCTGTAGTGCCAAGGGCCTTACGAGGACTGTGGCCCATCATAGCCACCGACAAATCTTTACCATCGTTACACAAAAAAAGACCCATGGTGTGTCATACTAGGGGCAAAAGCATTAAAGACCAAATTGTACACACGGATATCACAGGGTTTGGGAACCCCACGTCCACCACTTTTCTATCCAGACCCTCAGGATGCTATAAATGTCTGGGGTGTGAAACATGTAGGTTCATGACCGCTGGTCCCATGTTTTCTTCTTGCTCTACTGGTAGATCGTATAACATCAGACATGTTCTTACCTGCACGAGCACCTTTGTGATATATCTGATTACGTGCCCTTGTAATTTACAGTATGTGGGCAAGACTATTCGCAGTGCCCGCGAACGTCTTGCACTACATAGGTCAGCTGTCAAATCTGCACTAGCGGGCAAAACGTCGGACCAACCAGTGGCTCGCCACTACGCTGAACAAGGTCACACCATGGGTGATCTGAGATTTCAGATTATTGATCACTGCACAAAGAGTTTAAGGGGTGGTGACAGAGCTGGGGACTTGTTAAGAATGGAGGCCAGATGGATATTCCATTTATCTACCATCAAACCAAAAGGACTTAATGATAAAATGCAATGGAGTGTGTTCTGAGAAACTGTTTTATGTGCCACTTATAGTAATGCATATTATCCTTATTCACTATACTATCCGTATTTGCTATATTTATTAATACCATGTTTTACATGTATTGATTCACAGAGCAGGGTAACACAACAGTGGGTTGTCTGCCAATTACAGATACCATCTGTATGTCACCTGGTTACTGCACAGTATATAAGCATAGTGTACAAGATATGCATGGTGTTTATGCATTGAGCAGTTCTGCATTTAGGGCTGCATGCTTTGCGATGTCAATATATACCCGGAGCATTTTAGTATATACCCGGAGCATTTTACTATTTGATGACATAAGTTACTATTAAATTATGCTGTTTTGCACATTGATCTCAAATCACTAAGTCACTTCACTATTTTATATGTTTACAGTGCCGACACTGGAGCCGCCGTGACTGGATTACCCGTAGTACTCTGGGTTGCCTTGGTTACAAGAACAGCTGCCAGTGAGGTCAGCGTTGGCGTAAGTGGTTGCCAGGGGAATACGGAGGTTCCACGCTGCGACGCCGGACCATGTGATCGGCACAGATTGATGACGTCACCTTAGTGCACACAGGGAAGCGTGGTAGCGTCTTCCCCTGATTGATTGCCGCACCTCACGCAGACGGGATTTCACCTCATATAAAGGTAATCATTTTTCTCACTCCCTCACTTTTCACTTGCTTTCCTTGAAGAAGGGGTGCTTGCGCCCCGAAACGTTGGATGGATTTATTTGTTTTGTGATATGGATTAAAACACTGTTCACCTTTTGATTACGCTTGAGTCAGTCCTTGAGTGCCGCTGCTTGCTAGGAACCGTTGGATACATCATTGTTACCAGAAGGCACCGAGGCATTAATACCTAAGGAAGGGTGAGTGCCGATCCGAAGCAGTATATATATATATATATATATATATATATATCTGAGTGTTGGACCTCAGTATACAATGTGTGCGACTGCTTGCTTTCTCTTAAGGGAAATAGTACTGCGACGTTCAGCGCACTATTATCGTATATGGTAAAAAGATGCACCTTGCGTCCACAGTATATATTAACGCTGGCATTCAAATGTTTATTTAAATTATGAAAATTTACATAATGTTATCAGCTACCAATTAAATATTGGGCAAAATTTTTAAGGATGAGGCTTGACAATCGATTAGAGGGCTATATGAACTCAGCAAAGGTATAAACATTAGATAAGGGAATGACTCCTTTTTATTCAATTAAAGTTAACTATTACATACACACAGGATGACACACGCACAATTTTCCTATGTATTTACACTGTTTTGGAACCACTATAAAAGAAGGCATACACGCCCTATTAAACTTCAGTGAATTTTGGAAACACAACTGACTGTGTCTATTCACTCTGATCGTGTCAGCATCCAGAGTCTTACGTTCGGTTCTGGTCCCTGCTGCCTTCCTGTTAACTGGCTGGTGTGGCTGCGGCAGATAGGAGCTGCGGCAGCGAGGTCGTCTGGTGCGGCTGCCGGGTGTCTGAAGTCCGGGGTCTGGGTCCTGGGGAACGGAGCATGGCAGCCGGAGGTGTCTGTTTCCAAGTGTTCTGTTGCTGGAGTGCAGCGTCTGGGAGGCTGAGGCCTGCGGTAGTGGCTGTGTGCTGGTTCCACATGTGTCCTCTGTGCAGGCAGTCGCCATGTTGTAGACCAGGGGTGGGGAACCTCCGGCCTGCGGGCCGTATAAGGCCCACGAAGCCATTTGGTTCGGCCCACCCGCTCCTCTCAGTGAGACACGCCGCCGCACAGTCCGGCGGCAGCGTGTCTCAGCTGTCACCACACGGAGGAGAGCGCGGCTATTGTTGGGCGGCGGCGACGTGTAGGACTTGAAACCAGCCGCCAGTTCGTGAGCCAATCAGAGCTAGCGGACCGGCAGCCAATCAGGAGCCGCGGCTGCCGGTCTGCGAGCTCTGATTGGCTCTCGAACCGGCGGCTGGTTTCAAGTCTTACACGCCGCCGCCCAACATAGCCGCGCTCTCCTCCGTGTACCCGCCGAAAGGAGCGGTAAGCGGGGGGGGTCATCTGTATACCTGGCACTGTGGGGGCATCTGTATACCTGGCACTGTGGGGACATCTGTATACCTGGCACTGTGGGGGCATCTGTATACCTGGCACTGTGGGGACATCTGTATACCTGGCACTGTGGGGGCATCTATATACCTGGCACTGTGAGGGGCATTTGTATACCTGGCACTGTGGGGACATCTGTATACCTGGCACTGTGAAGGGCATTTGTATACCTGGCACTGTGGGGGCATCTGTATACCTGGCACTGTGGGGACATCTGTATACTGGCACTGTGAGGGGTATTTGTATACCTGGCACTGTGGGGGCATCTGTATACCTGGCACTGTGAGGGGCATTTGTATACCTGGCACTGTGGGGGCATTTGTATACCTAGCACTGTGGGGACATCTGTATACCTGGCACTGTGAGGGGCATTTGTATACCTGGCACTGTGAGGGGCATTTGTATACCTGGCACTGTGGGGACATCTGTATACCTGGCACTGTGAGGGGCATTTGTGTACCTGGCACTGTGGGGGCATCTGTATACCAGGCACTGTGGGGACATCTGTATACCTGGCACTGTGAGGGGCATTTGTATACCTGGCACAGTGGGGTCATTTGTATACCTGGTACTGTGAGGGGCATTTGTATACCTGGCACTGTGGGGGCATTTGTATACCTGGCACTGTGAGGGCATTTGTATACCTGGCACTGTGGGGGCATCTGTATACCTGGCACTGTGAGGGGCATTTGTATACCTGGCACTGTTGGGGCATCTGTATGCCTGGCACTGTGAGGGGCATTTGTATGCCTGGCACTGTGGGGGCATCTGTATACCTGGCACTGTGAGGGGCATTTGTATACCTGGCACTGTGGGGGCAATTGTGGATCTGGCACTGCACTATTGGGGGCATATGTGTATCACGTCCCATTTTAACTGGTCACACCCATTTTTTTGGCGCGCGCAGGGGCAGACTTGTATGGCCCCCGAAGGATTTTATAAATATCCAAATGGCCCTCGGCAGAAAAAAGGTTCCCCACCCCTGTTGTAGACCAAGCCAAACCAATAGGTATCCCAGTTCACATCCAGCCAATCCGGTGTAGTATTCCCTTATAAAAAGGGGTTGATGCTTAGTCATGGTGTCAGTGCTTCAAGTTACTTGCTGCTGTAAGGTGCTCAAGCTCTGTGCTCCCATGTTAACCCCTGGTATCCTGGTTCTGTTGTGGCCGCCTGGTGGTAAGTTCTGTTATTGCAGTCATTTGCTCCCAGTCCACCTGCTCTTGAAGTTTATCCGCTGGTTCCTCTGTCTGGTAGAGGGTCTCCATTTGCTAACGGTGCTCACAGCGATCCTCTCTTCAAGATCGTTCTTCAAGTCGTCTCTTCATTCAGTGTTCTTCAGCATTGTTTACATATCACAGGTCAACTCTTCATTCAGTGTTCTTCAGCATTGTTTACAAATCACAAGTCATCGCTTCATTCAGTGTTCTTCAGCATTGTTTACAAATAACAAGTGATCTCTTCATTCAGTGTTCTTGAGCATCGTTTACAAACCACACGTCATCTTTTCATTCACAGTTCTTCAGCATTGTTTACAAATCACAAGTCACATCTTCATTCAGTATTCTTCAGCATCATTTACAAGTCACAAACATTTCGTCTTTCAGAATTCACTCAGATTTATCTCCTAGCACAGGGGTGGGGAACCTTTTTTCTACCAAGGGCCATTTGGATATTTATAAAATCCTTCGGGTGCCATACAAAAATTCTCAACTTAAAAATTAGCCTACCCCTGAGTAGTTATTCCCCCAGTTTTTATGCCCCTTAGTGGTACTGGGTGCGTGCGCCAAAAAATGGGTGTAGCCAATTAAAATGGGACGTGATACACATATGCCCCCAGTAGTGCAGTGCCAGATACACATACAGTATGCCAGTGCAGTGCCAGATACACAAATGCCCCACAGTGCCAGATACACAAATGCCCCACAGTGCCGGATACACAAATGCCCCACAATGCCAGTTACACAAATGCCCCACAGTGCCAGATATACATTGCCCCACACATCCCCCCCCCCTGCTGTGTGTCAGTAGAGGGGAGGAGAGCACAGCGTGTGCCTCTCTTGCCCCTTAGTGCTCCGTCCGGCGGTGGCGTGTGTCAGGGATTAGGGCAGGGAGGAGAGCCCAGCTATGTCGTGTTGCGGCGACGGCATGTAAGACCTCAAACTAGCCACCAGTTTATGAGCCAATCAGAGCTTATGGACCGGCAGTGGCGGCTCCTGATTGGCTGCCGGTCCGCAAGCTCTGATTGGCTCACAAACCGGCGGCTGGTTTGAGATCATACTCGCCGCTGCCGCCGGACATAGCTGCGCTCTCCTCCCTGCCCTGACAGCTGAGACACGCCACCGCCGGACTGAGGGGCGACATGTCTCGCTGACATACAGCAGCGGGTGGGCCGGAAAAAATGGCTTTGTGGGCCTTATACGTTCCCCACCCCTGTCCTAGTCATTGTGTATGATTGAGGTCTCAGTAAAGCTGAATTAATCTTTCTTCAGTGTATCATTCTCGTTCATTGTCCTCATTGCCTACCCCTCTACATACACTAGAACGATAGTGCCCGATTTCATCCAATTCGGTATTCGGTCCAGTATATTGGGTAAATCGGGCATTTTGGATGTGTTTCCAGTCCGAACCGATCCAATGCACGTTCCCGTGAGGGTCGGATCGGCTCCCCTAGATCGTTAGTGCTGCACTCGTGATATGTCGGTTCCCGCAGGCGTGGCTGGGATCGCATGCAAAATGTACCAAATCGTATGAAATCGTATGGAACCATTTCAAGGGAAATTGCCTCCGACTTCAGCCTCAGACATATCGTTGTAGTGTATGGGGCCCTTAAGTCTTCAATCCATGCGTAATAACTACATTCAGCCACCTCGTTTCCCTCCTTTGCCGATAGCTGCGCCCTCAGTCAATTATCAGTCGTCAGATTCCCAATTCAAGCCAAGCGTGACAGATTGGGGTAAATTTACTAAGAATCGTATTTTCCCGTTTGAGGTCAAAGTTCAATCACGAATGACATCGAAAGTGTAAATATGCAACTTTTTGAATTGATTACGACTAATTTACTAAACTGCCGTATTCTGCATTTTCGGTTTTTCCGATGTCGATGTCATTCGTTTTTTTAGGCAGTGTTTTACGTGAGTGACTTGTAAAACACTGCCGACTTCAATACAATGAATCTCGGCCGGATCTGTGAGATCCGTGCTGGGCTTCATTGTGCACCTTGTACAAAAAATTAAAAATGTTTAAACTTAAAAAAAAATTTTGCGTGGGGTCCCCCCTCCTAAGCCAAACCAGCCTCGGGCTCTTTGAGCCGGTCCTGGTTGCAAAAATATGGGAAAAAAATTGACAGGTGTTCCCCCATATTTAAACAACCAGCACCGGGCTCTGCGCCTGGTCGTGGTTCCAAAAATATGGGGGACAAAAAGCGTAGGGGTCCCCCGTATTTTTGAAACCAGCACCGGGCTCCACTAGCTGGACAGATAATGCCACAGCCGGGGGTCACTTTTATACAGTGCCTTGCGGCTGTGGCATCAAATATCCAACTAGTCACCCCTGGCCGGGGTACCCTGGGGGAGTGGGGACCCCTTCAATCAAGGGGTCCCCCCCCCAGCCACCCAAGGGCCAGGGGTGAAGCCCGAGGCTGTCCCCCCCATCCAATGGGCTGCGGACGGGGGGCTGATAGCCTTTGTTGAAAGTAATGAATATTGTTTTTAGTAGCAGTACTACAAGTCCCAGAAAGCCTCCCCCACAAGCTGGTACTTGGGGAACCACAAGTACCAGCATGCGGCGGAAAACCGGGCCCGCTGGTACCTGTAATACTACTACTAAAAAAATACCCCAATAAAGACATTACACACACACCTTGAAAGTATAACTTTAATGCATACATACACACCACCATATACACATACTTACCTTATGTTCACACGAGGGTCGGTCCTCTTCTCCATGTAGAATCCAAGGTGTACCTGTTGAAAAAATCCTACTCACCAAATCCAGTGTAGAGGGCTCCTCGGATAATCCATTTGTAATCCACGTACTTGTAAAATTAAAAAAACGGGACACCCGACCACGAACTGAAAGGGGCCCCATGTTTTCACAAGGGACCCCTTTCCCCGAATGCCAGAAACCCCCTCTGACTGATGTCTAAGTGGGTTTCTTCAGCCAATCAGGGAGTGCCACGTTGTGGCACCCTCCTGATCGGCCGTGTGCTCCTGTACTGTCTGACAGTGGGAACTTTGTGGTCAGCGGTGAGGTCACTTTCGGTCAACCGCTGACCACAAAGTTCCCACCATTGGTTACAATGGAGCGCATAGGCGCTACATTGTAACACTGCCGTGTGCTGCCTGTCAGACAGTACAGGAGCACACGGCCGATCAGGAGGGTGCCACAACGTGGCACTCCCTGATTGGCTGAAGAAACCCACTTAGACATCAGTCAGAGGGGGTTTCTGGCATTCGGGGAAAGGGGTCCCTTGTGAAAACATGGGGCCCCTTTCAGTTCGTGGTCGGGTGTCCCGTTTTTTTATTTTTAAATGTACGTGGATTACAAATGGATTATCCGAGGAGCCCTCTACACTGGATTTGGTGAGTAGGATTTTTTCAACAGGTACACCTTGGATTCTACATGGAGAAGAAGACCGACCCTCGTGTGAACATAAGGTAAGTATGTGTATATGGTGGTGTGTATGTATGCATTAAAGTTATACTTTCAAGGTGTGTGTGTAATGTCTTTATTGGGGTATTTTTTTAGTAGTAATACTACAGGTACCAGCGGGCCCGGTTTTCCGCCGCATGTTGGTACTTGTGGTTCTCCAAGTACCAGCTTGCGGGGGAGGCTTGCTGGGACTTGTAGTACTGCTACTAAAAACAATATTCATTACTTTCAACAAAGGCTATCAGCCCCCCATCCGCAGCCCATTGGATGGGGGGACAGCCTCAGGCTTCACCCCTGGCCCTTGGGTGGCTGGGGGGACCCCTTGATTGAAGGGGTCCCCACTCCCCCAGGGTACCCCGGCCAGGGGTGACTAGTTGGATATTTGATGCCACGGCCGCAAGGCACTGTATAAAAGTGACCCCCGGCTGTGGCATTATCTGTCCAGCTAGTGGAGCCCGGTGCTGGTTTCAAAAATACGGGGGACCCCTACGCTTTTTGTCCCCCGTATTTTTGGAACCAGGACCAGGCGCAGAGCCCGGTGCTGGTTGTTTAAATATGGGGGAACCCCTGTCAATTTTTTCCCCATATTTTTGCAACCAGGGCCGGCTCAAAGAGCCCGAGGCTGGTTTGATTTAGGAGGGGGGACCCCACGCATTTTTTTTTTTTTTAAATTAAAACATTTCCCACCCCTTCCCACTGAAAAACATGCACGGATCTCATGGATCCGTGCATGCCTATACAAACACGGGATAAAAAAGCAGGTCTGTTTTTTTTTAGCACTTTTTCACGATTTGTATTTCATCACGGCAGTGTTTGGCTATTGTCGGCAGTGTTTGTGTTTTGCACTTTTTAGTAAATTCCCGATTTCTACCAAATTGCAGGCGTATTTGACCGATGGTGTATTGATTCGTGATTTTTTACGAGGACTTCCAAAATATTACGAATGCCCTCATCACTGCCGTGATTTTTGCTTAGTAAATTACCGAGATGACACTTTGAAGAAAAAACGGCATCTCGGTCAAAATCGGGACCTTAGTAAATATACCCCATTGATTCTAAAACAAAGGTGCCTTCCTGAAATCATTCGACTCTGCCATTGAGCTTGATGCTTTGAATCTGACACTTTCCATAGATTGTCTCAGTCTTCTATGATGGATAACACACTGAGCATGAACAGTGCAATATGATACAAATATAGACATCATTGATTACAATGGTAATTAACATACAAAGATTTTTCACACAAATGACCAAACGTGTGGAGGAATTCACTAATGTGAGGGACATCTTGTAGTATAAGCAGGCTAATAAACTACTTGATATTTTGCAGACAGATGCACTGGAGTTAATTTACCAAGTGCACTCAGTATGCGCCACAAACTGGCTTTTTTTTTTTTTTTTACTGGTGCACATGATTTATCTGCACAGTATTTTTTTAAGGTACATATACAAGCTTCACTCCTGGGGAACAACTCTACAACCTAGAAGTGTGAAATTACATTGTCATTTACCTTGATATTCATATACAAACATGCAAAGGATGTCATTATTTGTAAGGGTATATTTGTGCATGAGGTATGGTGTGAGTTGTGGTTACTGAGGGGTATTTCAGTGGGTGAGGTATTGGGTCAGGGAGTGATGGGAATTATGCTGGCTGAGGTATGGGGTCAAGGAATGATGGGTCACTGAGGGGTATTTCTGTGGATGAGGTCAGGGATGGATTTAGAGGTGAGGGCACCCCTAGGTCCAACAGTAAAGGCTACCCCCTTCCCCTGTCTAATGTTATAATTTGTATTGTTGATTATAAGCCTTCATTTGATGATAGCCAATTTAATAGAAAAAAAAAGCCACTAACTATGCCATTTTTTTATTTTTATTTTTATTATGTATACATATTTACTAAGTGGGACAGCTTACATGGGCAGTATGTGTATGTTCTACACTCCATTCAAGATGGCATATGGTACAATATAGTGGAAATATTTTGCAGTTACTGGTACTTTTTGGGCTGATGTTAACAACACCAAATGCCGCCTCCAAACAAGTGCCACCCATAGGCATGTGCCTCAAGTGCCTATTTGGAAGTTCGCCACTGGATAAGGTCTGGTGTCAGGAAATGATGGGTGAGTGAGTGGTATTTCTGTGGGTGAGCTAAGGTGTCAGTGAGTGATGGTAAGTGAGGGGTATTTCAGTGGGTAAATCATTGGGTCAAGGCGTGATTATCATGAGTGAAATTAAAGTGGATGCGGTAAAGTGGTGCTTGAAAATTTGTGAACCTTTCAGAATTTTCTATATTTCTGCTAAAATTTGTCCTATAATTACCTCAGATTTTCAAGCCCTAAAACTAGATAAAGAGGACCCAATCAAATGAGACTAAAAAAAAAAATAGATATGCTCATTTTTTATTGAGGAAAATCATCCAATATTATATATCTGTGAGTTTCAAAAGTATGTGAATCTTTAGTTTTAGCAGATATTTTGAAGGTGAAATTAGAGTCAGATATTTCCAAACTATGAGATGATAATCAGTTGTGAGTGGACAACCTGTCTTTTTAAAAGAATATTGTCACGATCCGGGTATCTGGACGCCATTTCTTACCCATCAGATGCCTCCTAAGGCTGGCTCAGCGCTCCAGGACCGGATCCCATCTGTTATCCTAATGTTCACATTCCTGCATCCTCTCCTGTCTCTCTGAGACGCTGTCACAGTAACGCCTTATTACATCTGGCATGGCGTCTCCCGCGGCCTCCGCCGCCGTCCCTGAGCTTCTGCATGCAGAGTGTCAGAGTGGCGATTACGTCAGCCGCGGCCTCCGCTGTGTCCGCGTGGTTGGATGTGCACTTGTCAGCCTGGCGTCTCCTGTCTCCAGTGGCCGGCGCCGCCATTACTGTTTTCATTACCACATGGATTACAAACCAAACTTCCCTCCAAGTGTCTGCATGGGCGCAGCCATCTTGGATTCTGTCAGCTGATCATTTCCTCCAATCTGTTGTCAGTATTGTTAATCTGCATAATTGCCTAGCCAATCCCTTCCTTGCTGCAGGTATAAATACACTGTGCCTGAGCAAGGAAGGCGTCAGTGCTTTGGTTGTCAAACCTAGTTCCTGTTTGTCTCTCTCCTGTGATTGTCTTCCAGGTTCCAGCTCCTGTCTCAAGACTTCCACCATAGAGACCCGCACCAGCATTCCACCTGCGGTGTAGCCTGACTCTCCAATCCATTGTGGATTCATCTGTTTCCAGCTACAACATTACCTGCTTCCAGCTCAGCTTCCAGCAGAGTACAGCTTCCCTTAAAGGGCCGGTGTCCTTTCTACACTTTACCACTCTCCACCGGTATTATTATTTCTCCGCTCTCAAGTTCTACATTTCAGTTCATATTTCATCGCTCCCAAGTTCATTTATTATTTAACTGGTTCCAGCCAGTATCCACTCCGTGCTAACAACAGTCTGGTTCCAGCCAGTATCCACAGCAGCTGTTTTATCTTCAGCAACCCAGCTTTTCCTGGAACACCAGCTGGCACAATCCTGGGTTATCTCCATTGCTACAGTCGGGCCTGGTAAGGACTTTCCATCTAGAAGATCATAAGAACTATCTCACAC
Organism: Pseudophryne corroboree; assembly: GCF_028390025.1. Classification (NCBI taxonomy): domain Eukaryota; kingdom Metazoa; phylum Chordata; class Amphibia; order Anura; family Myobatrachidae; genus Pseudophryne; species Pseudophryne corroboree. The sequence goes on from NC_086452.1 coordinate 315,343,460, forward strand.
TACCAGTGCCCTGTGGCTCCTGCCATCCTGTAGTACCCAGGAACTGTATTTATTCTTTGCTGACTTTTACGTTTTCTTTTACTGCTGCTGTGTTGCGGAGTTGTCATAATAAACATCATTGACTTTTATCCAAGTTGTCGTGGTCACGCCTTCGGGCAGTTATTATTCATGTTACTTACATGTCCAGGGGTCTGATACAACCTCCCAGGTTCTGGTACATCTCAGCCCCTACAACTGAGGCTGCCTCCCGTCAGCTCAGGCCCTCAGTTGTGACAGTAAGCACTGACCTAATGAATCCAGCCGGAGACCAGGATCAAGCGGCCAGGCCGATGCAAGAACTGGCAGCCCGACTAGAACATCAGGAGGCTGCACAGGGCCACATCATCCGCTGTCTCCAGGATCTCTCTACTCGGCTGGATGGGATTCAGACAACTCTCCGTGGATCAGGCGCGTCTGGTGCGTCAACCACAGTGACTCCAGCTATAACCCCACCCACCTTACCCATTTCTGCTCCACGTCTTCATCTTCCAACGCCAGCAAAATTTGACGGATCTCCAAGATTCTGCAGGGGATTTCTCAACCAGTGTGAGATTCAGTTTGAGCTACAACCTGGCAATTTTCCCAGTGACCGTACAAAAATTGCCTACATTATTTCTCTTCTCAGTGGCTCAGCCCTTGATTGGGCATCACCGTTATGGGAGAGGTCCGACACCCTGCTATCTTCCTACACTGCCTTCGTGTCAACATTCAGGCGCATCTTCGACGAGCCAGGCCGGGTAACCTCAGCTTCATCCGAGATTCTCCGTTTACGCCAGGGGTCACGTACTGTAGGACAATATCTGATACAGTTCCAGATCCTGGCATCCGAACTGGCATGGAACGACGAGGCCCTGTATGCTGCATTCTGGCATGGCTTATCTGAGCGTATTAAAGATGAGTTAGCTACCAGAGACTTACCTTCTAAGTTAGATGAGCTAATCTCACTCTGCACGAAAGTTGATTTACGTTTCAGAGAGAGAGCAACTGAGCGTGGAAGATCATCTGCTCCAAAATCTTCTGCTCCTCCTCCTCGTCAACTGTCACCATCTAAAGATGAGCCCATGCAACTTGGCCGTTCCCGTTTAACTCCTGCTGAGCGCCGAAGACGTCTCTCCGAGTTTCTCTGTCTCTATTGTGCAGCTCCGTCTCACACCATTAATGCCTGTCCCAAACGTCCTGGAAACTCCAAATCCTAGCTCGCCAAGGAGAGGGCCGGCTAGGAGTAATGATCTCCTCTCCATCTCCTCAAGATTGTAATCTCCCAGTCTCGCTTCAAGTTGCTCAACGTTATCGGAACGTCATTGCCCTCCTTGATTCCGGAGCAGCTGGGAACTTTATTACCGAAGCCTATGTTAAACGGTGGTCCCTACCCACCGAGAGACTTCCTTCGTCCATTTCTTTAACTGCCGTGGATGGCAGCAAAATTTTTGATGCAGTCATTTCTTTAAGGACTCTACCAGTTCGTCTGAGAGTGGGAGTTCTTCATTCCGAATTTATTTCTTTTTTAGTGATTCCAAGAGCCACACATCCTGTGGTCCTGGGCCTTCCATGGCTCCGTCTTCACAATCCTACAATTGATTGGACGACTACGCAAATCCTGGCATGGGGTTCCTCCTGTGCTGAGACATGTTTGTTTAAAGTATTGCCTGTCTGTTCTTCCTCCCCCAGGTCGTCTGATGTTCCACCTCCTCCATATCAAGATTTCACGGATGTGTTCAGTAAAGCTTCTGCTGATATCCTTCCTCCTCATAGAGAATGGGACTGTCCGATTGATCTCGTTCCAGGGAAGGTTCCACCTCGAGGCCGAACTTATCCGTTGTCTCTGCCTGAGACGCATTCTATGGAGGAATATATTAAAGAGAACCTAGCAAAGGGGTTCATTCGACCTTCTTCTTCTCCAGCCGGCGCAGGCTTCTTTTTTGTAAAAAAGAAAGATGGTGGTCTGCGGCCGTGCATCGACTACAGAGGTTTGAACGACATTACCATCAAGAACCGTTATCCTTTACCCCTGATTACTGAGCTCTTTGACAGAGTTAGCGGAGCTACCATCTTTACAAAGCTGGACTTGCGAGGTGCATACAATCTCATCCGGATCCGTGAGGGTGACGAGTGGAAGACCGCCTTTAACACCCGTGACGGACATTATGAGTACCTCGTCATGCCCTTCGGATTGAGCAATGCTCCAGCTGTCTTCCAGCATTTTGTCAATGAGATCTTCAGAGACATTCTATACCGTCATGTCGTGGTCTATCTAGACGATATCCTCATTTTTGCCAACGATTTAGAGGAACATCGTTTTTGGGTTAAAGAGGTTCTGTCCCGTCTCCGTGTCAATCATCTCTATTGCAAATTAGAAAAATGCGTCTTTGAAGTCAAGTCCATTCCGTTTCTAGGGTACATTGTGTCCGGTTCCGGACTAGAGATGGATCCTGAGAAACTACAAGCAATCCAAAATTGGCCGGTACCCTTAACCCTCAAAGGGGTCCAGAGGTTCTTAGGGTTCGCCAACTATTACCGAAAGTTTATACGAGACTTTTCCACCATTGTGGCGCCTATTACTGCTTTCACTAAGAAGGGTGCTAACCCGTCCAAGTGGTCTGAAGAAGCCATGCAAGCATTTCATCTTTTAAAACAAAGGTTCATCTCTGCGCCTGTTCTGAAACAGCCTGACATCGACTCTCCTTTCATCTTAGAGGTGGATGCCTCCTCCGTTGGAGTAGGAGCGGTGTTATCTCAGAGGGCTAAAGATGGCCATTTACACCCTTGCAGTTTCTTCTCCCGGAAGTTCTCCCCAGCTGAGCGCAACTATGCCATTGGCGACCAGGAGTTGCTAGCCATCAAGCTCGCTCTAGAAGAGTGGAGGTATCTGTTGGAGGGAGCTTCTCATTCAATCACCATACTTACAGACCACAAGAACCTTTTATACCTGAAGGGCGCACAATGTCTCAACCCTCGTCAGGCCAGATGGGCACTTTTCTTTTCCAGGTTCGACTTTAAACTCCAGTTCTGTCCGGGCTCTCAGAATCGCAAGGCCGATGCCCTTTCCCGCTCATGGGAGCAAGAAAATGAGTCAGAGTCTTCAGACAAGCATCCTATTATAAATCCGTTGGCATTCTCCACGGTAGGGATGGACTCTACGCCCCCATCAGGGAAAAGTTTTGTGAAGCCGATGCTAAGGAAGAAGCTCATGCATTGGGCCCATGCTTCCCGTTTTGCCGGACATACAGGTATCCAAAAAACCCTGGAGTTTATCTCTAGGTCCTATTGGTGGCCAACTCTGAAAAAGGACGTCTTGGAGTTTATTGCATCTTGCCCAAAGTGTGCCCAACATAAAGTATCCCGCCAGTCGCCTGCGGGGCAACTGGTTCCACTATCCGTTCCCCGTCGACCATGGACCCACTTGTCGATGGATTTCATTACAGACTTACCCATGTGCAACAAGTTCAATACCATCTGGGTGGTAGTTGACCGGTTCACCAAGATGGCACACTTCATTCCTCTCACCGGTCTTCCGTCAGCTTCCAAGTTGGCTCAAGTATTCATACAAGAGATCTTCCGACTCCACGGTCTTCCTGAAGAAATTATCTCAGATCGAGGAGTTCAATTCACAGCCAAATTCTGGCGAAGTTTATGTCAAGTCCTCCAAGTCAAGCTAAAGTTTTCCACGGCTTACCATCCTCAGACCAATGGTCAAACCGAGAGGGTGAATCAGGACTTGGAGGCCTTCCTCCGCATCTATGTGTCCTCCTCTCAAGATGACTGGGTTCAATTACTTCCCTGGGCCGAGTTCTGTCATAACAACCAGTATCATTCTTCATCTGCTTCAACACCATTCTTCACTAACTTTGGATTCCACCCTAAAGTTCCTGAGTTCCAACCGCTTCCAGCAACTTCTGTTCCCGCAGTGGATATCACCTTGCATCAGTTTGCCAATATCTGGAAGAGCGTACGATCAGCTCTGCTCAAGGCATCGTTCAGGTACAAGAAGTTTGCGGATAAGAAGCGTCGAGCAGTTCCTGCTCTCAAGGTGGGTGATCGGGTATGGTTATCCACGAAGAATTTGAGGTTAAGAGTTCCCAGTATGAAGTTTGCACCTCGCTATATCGGTCCTTTCAAGATTGAACAAGTCATCAATCCTGTTGCTTACAGACTCCAGTTGCCTCCCTTCTTAAAAATACCCAGGACATTCCATGTTTCCCTGTTGAAACCGCTGATCTTGAATCGGTTTCATTCCTCACTTCCTCCAACTCCGAAAGTCCAAACTCAACGAGGCGTTGAGTATGAAGTGGCCAAGATCCTGGACTCACGTCACCGTTACGGTCAACTACAGTATCTTATTGACTGGAAGGGTTACGGCCCTGAGGAACGTTCATGGACCAATGCTTCTGATGTCCATGCTCCTGCCTTGGTCCGGAGATTCCATTCCAAGTTTCCTTAAAAGCCAAAGAAGTGTCCTGGGGCCACTCCTAAAGGGGGGGGGGTGCTGTCACGATCCGGGTATCTGGACGCCATTTCTTACCCATCAGATGCCTCCTAAGGCTGGCTCAGCGCTCCAGGACCGGATCCCATCTGTTATCCTAATGTTCACATTCCTGCATCCTCTCCTGTCTCTCTGAGACGCTGTCACAGTAACGCCTTATTACATCTGGCATGGCGTCTCCCGCGGCCTCCGCCGCCGTCCCTGAGCTTCTGCATGCAGAGTGTCAGAGTGGCGATTACGTCAGCCGCGGCCTCCGCTGTGTCCGCGTGGTTGGATGTGCACTTGTCAGCCTGGCGTCTCCTGTCTCCAGTGGCCGGCGCCGCCATTACTGTTTTCATTACCACATGGATTACAAACCAAACTTCCCTCCAAGTGTCTGCATGGGCGCAGCCATCTTGGATTCTGTCAGCTGATCATTTCCTCCAATCTGTTGTCAGTATTGTTAATCTGCATAATTGCCTAGCCAATCCCTTCCTTGCTGCAGGTATAAATACACTGTGCCTGAGCAAGGAAGGCGTCAGTGCTTTGGTTGTCAAACCTAGTTCCTGTTTGTCTCTCTCCTGTGATTGTCTTCCAGGTTCCAGCTCCTGTCTCAAGACTTCCACCATAGAGACCCGCACCAGCATTCCACCTGCGGTGTAGCCTGACTCTCCAATCCATTGTGGATTCATCTGTTTCCAGCTACAACATTACCTGCTTCCAGCTCAGCTTCCAGCAGAGTACAGCTTCCCTTAAAGGGCCGGTGTCCTTTCTACACTTTACCACTCTCCACCGGTATTATTATTTCTCCGCTCTCAAGTTCTACATTTCAGTTCATATTTCATTGCTCCCAAGTTCATTTATTATTTAACTGGTTCCAGCCAGTATCCACTCCGTGCTAACAACAGTCTGGTTCCAGCCAGTATCCACAGCAGCTGTTTTATCTTCAGCAACCCAGCTTTTCCTGGAACACCAGCTGGCACAATCCTGGGTTATCTCCATTGCTACAGTCGGGCCTGGTAAGGACTTTCCATCTAGAAGATCATAAGAACTATCTCACACTACCAGTGCCCTGTGGCTCCTGCCATCCTGTAGTACCCAGGAACTGTATTTATTCTTTGCTGACTTTTACGTTTTCTTTTACTGCTGCTGTGTTGCGGAGTTGTCATAATAAACATCATTGACTTTTATCCAAGTTGTCGTGGTCACGCCTTCGGGCAGTTATTATTCATGTTACTTACATGTCCAGGGGTCTGATACAACCTCCCAGGTTCCGGTACATCTCAGCCCCTACAACTGAGGCTGCCTCCCGTCAGCTCAGGCCCTCAGTTGTGACAAATATTGATCTATCAAAGCCTGATGTTCACAAATAAAAAAGATTTCTGAGGAACTCAGAACAAGAGTTGTTGATGCTCGACAGGCAGGAAAAGGTTACAAAATCATCTCTGAAAAGTTTGGACTCCACCAATCAACAGCCAGACAGATTGTTTAAAATTGGAGGAAATTCCAGACCATTACTCCCCTCCACTGGAATGGTCGACCAACAAAGATCACGCCAAGAGCAAGGTGCCTAATAGTTTGCAAGGTCACAAAGGAACCCAAGGCAACCTTTAAGCAACTGAAGGCGCTTCTCACATTAGCTAATGTCAATGTTCACCATCAGGAGGACACTGAACAATAATGGTGTGCACCACAGGATTGCAAGGCGAAAGCTGCTGCTCTCCAAAAAGAACATTGCTGCCAGTGTGGTTTGCTAAAGATCACCTGGACAAGCCAGAAGGCTATTGGAACAATGTTTTGTGGATAATAGAGCTTTTTAGTTTACAGTAAATGAGAATTGTTATGTTTAGAGAAAGGAGAACACTGCATTCTAGCATAAAAACCTCATACCATCTGTGAAACAGGGTGGTAATGGTATCATGGTTTGGGCCTGTTTTGCTGCATCTGGCCCAGGATGACTTGCCATCATTGATGGGACAATGAATTTTGAATTATACCAGAATATTCTATAGGAAAATGTCAGGACATCTGTTTGCGATCTGCATCTCAAGAGAATGTGGGTCATGCAGCAAGATAACGAACCAAAGCACACAAGTCATTCGACCAAAGAATGTTGTGGAAGGACCTGAAGTGAGCAGTTCACGGGAGGAAACCCACCAAGATAACAGTGTTGAAGCTGTTTTGTGCGTAGGAATGGGGTTGAATTTCTCTAAGCCGATGATTAAGACTAATCAACCATGTAACATGCAGCCATTGCTGCACAAGGGAGTCATACCAGATACTGAAAGCAAAGGTTCACAGACTTTTGCCATTCCCAGATACGTGAAATTGGATAATTTTCCTCAATAAAAAATTAGCATTTCTATTTTTTTTTTTTGTTTCATTTGTTTGATTTGGTTCTTTTTATCTATTTTTAAGACTTGAATATCTGAGGTAGTTTTCGGCCAAATTTCAGCAGAAATATAGACAATTCTGAAGTGTTCACACACTTTCAAGCACCACTGTATGAGGTCAGGCACTGGTATCATATGAGGGAAATTTCTGTGGGTGAAGTTTGGTGCCAGGGAGATTTGTTACAACTGGGCAGTCTTCCTTTAGTTTAATCTGAGAACTCCGAGGATCTTCTGGCAGTGACCACTGACCCCCCCCCCCCCCCCCCCTCCTCAGGGTTGAGGCCCATAGAACACGCCAGAAAGTCTTCTAGACTATAAGAGCCGCTTTTCCCATAAGGCTTTATGCGCCTACCGGTACTGGAATGCCCACCGGGGTTTACGCCGCTGACGGTAGTATGAGCTCAACCCCAGAGTGTCCTGAATCAATGCTGGCGAGAGAAAGAATATTAAAGCAAGAGAGGAGTTGGGAAGAGTGAGGCAAAGGGAAGGCAAACAATGGAGACAGGGCTGAAACTGAGATACAAGGGTAAAAGGGAAATAATAATACTGAGGGGTGGAAGACACTGAGGAATAATAAACTAAAGAACCCTGAACCAGGGAGCCTGCCTCCAGACTGGGAGGATCAGTAACTTCTGCTAAACACTAGTGCACAAGTGCACAGCAGAATTTAACCTAGTCCTAGGGCACGAAGTAAGAAATGCAAAAATGTACTAAACAGACTCTGGTACTGTAAAAAGGCTGGGCACAGGAACACTGTCTGGAGATGAGTGCTGACAGGCAGGAGGTGAAATCCACAAACTGAGGCTAGACCCAAGTGTCAAGGGCTCCCGCTGCAACTAGGAACTATAACCAGCAAGCAGTGAGGGACAGAGACAGAATATAAATGGAGAATGAACCAATGAGCCAAATACAGCCAGCCTCCTTTAATGACCAATTCCCAGCAGCTGTGCTGCTGCTCGTCCACCAGCTCCTTGTGTGACTCCCACAGGAGTCTTCAAGCATCTCTGCTACCTTGTAACCCCCGGAAGTTCACCTAGCGATGACCAGACACTGGGAGCCACAAGCCGCGGCTGTAACAGGATTTCACATAAAGAGAGACATATAACTGGAGTGGAATAGATGGATAGAATGTGTGGACTTGGTAGTTTGAGTTTACAGATGGAGCACAGGAGCAAGGTGCTGTAGAAAAAGCCACGGAGGAGTGGATGCCAGCTAAATAAAGGTAATTAAAAGACAAATCGTTGCAGAAGCTGTTACACTGTGTGTAGTATATAGCAATGAAATTCACTGTCTGAAATTAGATGCAAAATGTTTAGGAGCATCTCCTATTATTGGCACAGCTGTGATGAGAAATACCAAAGCCTTAGGAGTTAATATACTCATATGGGATACAACAGTGTTTCTCAAACCTGTCCCTCATGGCCCACTCAAAGTCCACTGAGGGTTTCCATGCATAAGCACGGGTTACTTAATTATTACCTTAGTAAGTTTAATTTACCACTTGTGCTGTGAGTGGGCCATGAGAACCACGTGTGGGAAACACTGTGATAGGAAGTCTACTGATTAGTAGGGTTGCTTAATAGCAGAAGATAGTTCACTTCTGCACTTCTACTGCTGAGACAGTGCTTGGGGAAATCCATGGTCACTCAGCACAGATGCAGGACAAGAAACTAGACCATGGGAGCCAGGCCAGCTGCTAGGGTGTCACAATTATGTGCAATGCCACTATCCTAACTGTGGTACTGCTCTTCTCTGGGGAATCTATCCAGCACATACAGACTAGGCTTTTTGCATAATTAAGCAGCTGTGACTTGCTAATATTAACAAGCTCCACAGAGCACTCTTTGCCAGAGCAAATAAATCCTAGGTGTCTGGACCTGTGTAGTGTTTCATGTGTGGAAAATAAGATTTTACTCACCGGTAAATCTATTTCTCGTAGTCCGTAGTGGATGCTGGGGACTCCGTAAGGACCATGGGGAATAGACGGCTCCGCAGGAGACTGGGCACATCTAAAGAAAGATTTAGGTCTATCTGGTGTGCACTGGCTCCTCCCCCTATGACCCTCCTCCAAGCCTCAGTTAGGAACTGTGCCCGGAAGAGCTGACACAATAAGGAAGGATTTTTGAATCCCGGGTAAGACTCATACCAGCCACACCAATCACACCATATAACACGTGATAGGAACCCCGGTTAACAGTATGATAACAATTGGAGCCTCTGAAGAGATGGCTCACAACAAAACCCGATTTTTGTAACAATAACTATGTACAAGTATTGCAGACAATCCGCACTTGGGATGGGCGCCCAGCATCCACTACGGACTACGAGAAATAGATTTACCGGTGAGTAAAATTTTATTTTCTCTGACGTCCTAGTGGATGCTGGGGACTCCGTAAGGACCATGGGGATTATACCAAAGCTCCCAAACGGGCGGGAGAGTGCGGATGACTCTGCAGCACCGAATGAGAGAACTCCAGGTCCTCCTCAGCCAGGGAATCCAATTTGTAGAATTTAGCAAACGTGTTTGCCCCTGACCAAGTAGCTGCTCGGCAAAGTTGTAAAGCCGAGACCCCTCGGGCAGCCGCCCAAGACGAGCCCACCTTCCTTGTGGAATGGGCTTTTATTGATTTAGGCTGCGGTAATCCTACCGCAGAATGCGCCAGCTGAATAGTGCTACAAATCCAGCGCGCAATAGACTGCTTAGAAGCAGGAGCACCCAGCTTGTTGGGTGCATACAGGATAAACAGCGAGTCAGTTTTTCTGACTCCAGCCGTCCTGGAAACATAAATTTTCGGGGCACTGACTACGTCCAGCAACTTGGAATCCTCCAAGTCCCTAGTAGCCGCAGGCACCACAATAGGTTGGTTCAAGTGAAAAGCTGAGACCACCTTCGGGAGAAACCGAGGACGAGTCCTCAATTCTGCCCTATCCATCTGGAAAATCAGATAAGGGCTTTTTAAAGACAAAGACGCCAATTCTGAAACCCGCCTGGCCGAAGCCAGGGCCAACAGTACGACCACTTTCCACATGAGATATTTCAATTCCACAGTCTTAAGTGGTTCGAACCAATGTGATTTCAGGAATGCCAAAACCACATTGAGATCCCAAGGTGCCACTGGGGGCACAAAAGGAGGCTGAATATGCAGAACTCCTTTGACAAAAGTCTGAACTTCAGGCAGTGAAGCCAGTTCTTTCTGGAAGAAAATCGACAGAGCCGAAATCTGGACCTTGATGGACCCCAATTTGAGGCCCAACGTCACCCCTGCTTGCAGGAAGTGTAGGAATCGACCCAGTTGAAATTTCTCCTTCGGGGCCTTCATGGCCTCACACCAAGCAACATATTTCCGCCAAATGCGGTAATAATGTCTTGCGGTGACATCCTTCCTGGCTTTGATCAGGGTAGGGATGACTTCCTCCGGAATACCCTTTTCCTTTAGGATCCGGTGTTCAACCGCCATGCCGTCAAACGCAGCCGCGGTAAGTCTTGGAACAGACAGGGTCCCTGCTGCAGCAGGTCTTGTCTGAGCGGCAGAGGCCAAGGGTCCTCTGCCAGCATCTCTTGAAGTTCCGGGTACCAAGCTCTTCTTGGCCAATCCGGAACCACGAGTATGGTTTTCACTCCTCGCATTCTTATTATTCTCAGTACCTTGGGTATGAGAGGTAGAGGAGGAAATACATAAACCGACTGGTACACCCACGGTGTCACTAGAGCGTCCACAGCGATCGCCTGAGGGTCCCTTGACCTGGCGCAATATCTTTTCAACTTTTTGTTGAGGCGGGACGCCATCATGTCCACCCGTGGTCATTCCCAACGGTTTACCCGCATTTGGAAAACTTCTGGAAGAAGTCCCCATTCTCCCGGGTGTAGGTCGCCCATCGGAGAATCCTTGTGGCTTCTGCCATCTCCATCCTGCTTCTTGTGCCGCCCTGTCTGTTTACATGGGCGACCGCCGTGATATTGTCTGATTAGATCAGTACCGGCTGGTTCTGAAGCAGGGGCCTTGCTTGAAGCGAAATCTCCTTGGAAATTTCTTCCCTGTGTGACTGCACCCCAGCCCCGAAGGCTGGCCTCCGTGGTCACCAGGACCCAGTCCTGTATTCTGAATCTGCGGCCCTCTAGTAGATGAGCCCTCTGCAGCCACCACAGCAGCGACAACCTGTTTCTTGCCGACAGGGTCATCCGCTGTTGTATCTGTAGATGGGACCCGGACCATTTGTCCCACAGGTCCCACTGGAACGTCCTTACGTGGAACCTTCCGAATGGAATTATGCTTCGTACGAAGCTACCATTTTTTTTCAGGACTCGTGTGCTTCCACTGGAAGAAACACTCTTTTCTGGTCTGTGTCCAGAATCATTCCCAGGAACAGAAGACGTGTCGTCGGGACCAGCTGTGACTTTGGAATATTGATAATCCAGTCGTGCTGTTGTAGCACTTCCCGAGAGAGTGCTACCCCCACTACCAACTGTTCTTTGGACCTCGCTTTTATCAGGAGATCGTCCAAGTACGGGATAATAAAAACTTCCTTCTTGCGAAGGAGTATCATCATTTCGGCCATTACCTTGGTAAAGACCTTCGGTGCCGTGGACAACTCCAACGGCAGCGTCTGGAACTGATAGTGACAGTCCTGTACCACACATCTGAGGTACTCCTGGTGAGGAGGGTAAATGGGGACATGCAGGTACGCATCCTTGATGTCCAGGGAGACCCTGTAATCCCCCTCGTCCAGGCTCGTAATAACCGCCCTGAGCGATTCCATCTTGAACTTGAATCTTCTGATATAAAAGTTCAAGTATTTTAATTTTAAGATGGGTCTCACCGAACCGTTCTGTTTCGGTACCACAACCATTGTGGAATAGTAACCCCTTCCTTGCTGAAGGAGGGGCACCTTGACAATCACTTGTTGTGATTATAGTGTTGAATAGCCACCAACACCACCTCCCTGGCAGAGGGAGGTGCCGGTAAGGCAGATTTTAGGAAACGGCGGGGGGAAGAACGTCTCGAACTCCAGCCTGTACCCCTGAGATACTACTTGAAGGACCCAGGGATACATGTGAGAGAGCACACTGGGCGCTGAAATTTCTGAGACGGGCCCCCACCGTACCCGGGTCCGCCTGAGCAGCCCCAGCGTCATGCTGTGGACTTACCGGACGCAGGGAGGACTTCTGCTCTTGGGAACTAGCTGTGTGCTGCAGCTTTTTCCTCTACCTTTGCCTCTCGGCAGAAAGGATGAGCCTCTAGCCCTCTTGCTTTTCTGGGGCCAAAAGGACTGTACTTGATGATACGGTGCTTTCTTTTGTTGTGGGGTAGCCTGTGGCAAAAAAGTCGATTTCCCAGCAGTAGCTGTGGAAACGAGGTCTGAAAGACCATCCCAAAACAGTTTTACCCCCTTATAGGGCAAAACTTCCATGTGCCGATTCGAGTCGGCATCGCCTGACCATTGCCGAGTCCATAACCCCCGTCTGGCGGCAATGGACCTAGCGCTTATTTTTTATGCCAGCCGGCAAATATCCCTCTGTGCATCACGCATGTATAAGACCACGTCTTTTATATGCTCTATTGTCAGCAAAATATTGTCCCTATCCATAGTAATTTTCCGACAAGGAATCTGACCACGCAGCGGGAGCACTGCACATCCATGCCGAAGCAATGGCTGGTCGCAATATAATGCCCGAGTGTGTGACTATATCTTTTAGGGTAACCCCCTGCTTTTTATCAGCAGGTTCCTTCAGGGCGGCCGTATCCGGAGACGGTAGTGCCACCTTTTCTGATAAGCATGTAAGCGCTGCATCTACCCTATGGGGTGTTTTCCAACGTGACCTATCCTCTGGCGGGAAAGGGTACGCTGCCAATTACCGTTTAGAAATTATCAATTTCTTACCGGGGGAAGACCACGCTTCCTCACACACCTCATTTTATTTTCTCAGATGCAGGAAAAACTACTGGTAGTTTTCTCTCACCAAACATAATACCCTTTTATGTGGTACCTGGGGTATTATCATAAATGTGTAATACATTTTTCATTGCCTCAATCATGTAACGGGTGGACCTATTTGGAGGGTACACTAGTCTCATCGTCGTCGACACTGGAGTCGGTATCCGTGTCAACATCTGTTTCTGCCATCTGAGGTAGCGGGCGTTTTTAGAGCCCCCCATGACATTTGAGACGCTGGAACAGGCACAAGCTGAGTAGCCGGCTGTTCTGTGTCGTCGACCTTTTGTGTAAGGAGTTGACACTTTCACGTAATCCTTCCATAAGTCCAACCACACCGGTGTCGATCCCGCAGGGGGTGACATCACATTTACAGGCATTCGCTCCGCCTCCACATCATTATCCTCCTCATACATGTCGACACAGCCGTACCGACACACAGCACACACACAGGGAATGCTCTGACAGAGGACAGGACCCCACAAAGCCCTTTGGGGAGACAGAGGGAGAGTATGCCAGCACACACCAGGGCGCTATATATCACAGGGATATCACATATAAGAGTGTTTTCCCGTATAGCTGCCTATATATATTGTATACTGCGCCTAAATTGTGCCCCCCCTCTCTTTTTAACCCTTTCTGTAGTATTGACTGCAGGGGAGAGCCAGGGAGCTTCCCTCCAACGGAGCTGTGAGGGAAAAATGGCGCCAGTGTGCTGAAAGGAGATAGCTCCGCCCCTTTTTCGCGGACTTTCTCCCGCATTTTTATGGATTCTGGCAGGGGTTAAAAAGCACCTATATAGCCTCTGGGGCTATATATGGTGCCAGTTTGCCAGCCAAGGTGTCAGTATTGCTGTTTAGGGCGCCCCCCCCCCCAGCGCCCTGCACCCATCAGTGACCGAAGTGTGTGGTGTGCATGAGGAGCAATGGCGCACAGCTGCAGTGCTGTGCGCTACCTTGGAGAAGACAGAAGTCTTCAGCCGCCGATTTTCCGGACCACCTTCTTGCTTCTGGCTCTGTAAGGGGGACGGCGGTGCGGCTCCGGGAACGGACGACGAGGTCGGGTCCTGTGTTCGATCCCTCTGGAGCTAATGGTGTCCAGTAGCCTAAGAAGCCCAAGCTACCACCACTTAGGTAGGTTCGCTTCTTCTCCCCTTAGTCCCTCGATGCAGTGAGCCTGTTGCCAGCAGGTCTCACTGAAAATAAAAAACCTAACAAACACTTTCTTCCTAGGAGCTCAGGAGAGCCCCTAGTGTGCATCCAGCTCAGCCGGGCACAGAAATCTAACTGAGGCTTGGAGGAGGGTCATAGGGGGAGGAGCCAGTGCACACCAGATAGACCTAAATCTTTCTTTAGATGTGCCCAGTCTCCTGCGGAGCCATCTATTCCCCATGGTCCTTACGGAGTCCCCAGCATCCACTAGGACGTCAGAGAAATTATACTTCTGTCACTTACCCACTATATTCCAGTGTTTTCTGTGTGCTGCACTTGACTGATATATGGACAATTTGTCACTGTGAGTGACCTGCTCTATTCAGAGGTAGATGTAGACCTCACTAGGCCCTAAGCAAGACACCAATTTAGAGCCCCCTTCCCTAAAACAATCCATAGTATTATATTTTCATTCCTGATTTATGCCCTGGGCCAGATTTAGGGGCCCCCACACACCGCATTTTTAATCTGAGGAGTCTCCCTTCAGCAGCTCAGCTGTTCACTAACAGCGGCCACCGAGGAGCCCCTCCGTATCTGTCTCGCAGGATAGCGAGATAGTGACTGTGAGCCATCTGCTGCTCTGGCGCTGTTCTGTGACAGCCAGATACTGTGTAGTATTTGTGTGTGTGTGGGGGGATTTTGCTTCGATGCTTTTGTACGTGTACTTGTGACATCACGCAGCCGCTGCGGCCCGCCCCCCACGTGGTCCGGCCCCCATAACGGTGGCCAAACGCCACCGTGCCTCCCCCTCCCAGCCAGCGACTGCCTCTGCCTGTCAAGCAGGCAGAGGCGATCGCTAAGGAACGACGGCCTTCGGCCGTCTGACATGCGCCAGCGCACTGCGGCGCTGGCACATGCGCAGTTCCGACCCGATTGCTGCGCTGCGATAAACTGCAGCGAGCAATTGGGTCGGAATGACCCCCCATGTCTCCTCACCTCTAATTTCCATTATTACACCACTTTCCTCACTGAATGTAGCAGGTCCCCATACCACATTATTACACCCTCACTCACTGACTGCATTCTATAGGAGTAACCCAGACTTATTGATTGTAACAATCCCCATCACCTAAAATACTTATTATTATCCCTCTTCACTCACTGAGAATTAGTTATGATACCAGCTGTTGAGATCCCAGCGTTCAGGATTCCGACACCGGAATACATTTTTGATGGCAGTCCTGCCAATAGCTGGTAAAATGTCGGCGGTCAGAATATCGACCTCTTCCCGGTATTCCCACTTGTGTAGTTGGTCCACACCACCACCCGAGGGAGAATAGAATCCGCGGCGAGTTAAGCTCGCCACCGAGTCCGAAGCATTGCGAGCGGACTCGCTGCCGGTATTATGGCTAGCGGGATGCTGCTGTCGGGATCCTGACAGCCAGTATCCCGTTAGCCAGGACACTGTCTCCATTCCCACTCAATGACCGCATTTTATAATAGCCATTATTACACCCCTCAGTCAGTGACTGTATTGATTATATATCAGTGCCCCCTCACTCACTGATTGTAGTGCCTACAGGCACTGATATATAACCAATACAGTCACTGACTGAAGGGTACAATAATGGCTATAATAATCGATGAGGGAGCTGCTAATAGGGAATGGAGGAGGTAGTGATATATAATGCAGGCACCCATACCTTATAATACTTATTATTACAACCAATGACATTAGTGTTGACTGCATTATATATAAGTACCTCCCCCTTACTGGTTGTAGCAGCCTAGCAGGTCCCATAGCCCTTATAATACCCATTATTACATCCCTCAGTCAGTGTGATTGTATGGATATATATCAGCACCCCACTCCTATACAAGGTAGTACTTAAAACAGTGGTGTAACTAGAATTTTTTCTCCCCCAAGACAAAACATTCTCTGGCGCCCCCCCCCCCTTAATTGCCACTAGTAAAGTGATTAATATGCGCGCGTCGCAGATGTGTGCCACAAATAGGGGTGTGGCCTCGCTGAAATGGGTGTGGCTTTGCTTAAAGGGGCGCGGTATTGCAGAAAAAGACTACCTTATACCCCAGTTTTTCAACCCGCACGCCCAGACGTTGGCACCACAGGGAAAAAATAATCCTGATTCATACCCCTTACATTATTTGTAATTTTTCCTCCTCATAGTAATGCCCAGTATACATTATGCCACATACTGCAATGGCCCTTAGACATTATGCCACACACAATAATACCCATTACACAATATGCCACACACCGCAATGCCTAGGTACGCCTAGATGCTCGTTCCCGGAGCCGCGCCGTCAACCCCCTTGCAGAGCCAGAAGTCAGAAGCCGGGAGAGTAGAAGAAGATCAGAAGATTTCAATGACGGCAGAAGACGGCTTTTGAGGTACCGCGCTGCGCGCCATGCTCCCACATACAAAACGGCACTGCAGGGTGCAGGGCGCAGGGGGGGGCGCCCTGGGCAGCATAAAACCTCAAATAGCGACTGGCACAAATGTATACAGTGCCTGGGCACTAAATACAGGCCCCTGCCAGTATAAATATGTAGAAATAAGCGGGACTGAAGCGCGCCATTAAGGGGACGTGGCTTAGCCCTCACAGCTCTAACCAGCTCTAACAGGGTGCAAAACGGGGGGGGCACAAGAGATTTGGTGCTATTTTATTGAATTGAAAAGCACTAACAGGTCTAGGCAGTATATTACTCGCTGCAGAACCGGGATAGGCGCTGGGTTGTGAGCTGGCAGAACTCCCTCTGTGTTTCTCTAACAGGCTTTGCTGTGGGTCTGTCTCCTATAGCCCCAGTGTGGTTGTGGGTGTCGGTACACATGTGTCGACATGTCTGAGGCTGAGTGCGCTTCCCAGGAGGAGGCTGGAGTGGGGACAGAAAAGGCTGTGGGAGTGACCGTGTCGGCACCGCCGACGGCTGATTGGGTAAATATGTTGACTGTTTTGAATGCAAATGTGGCTCGGTTGACTAAGAGATTAGATAAATCTGAGTCTAAAAACCAGACATGGAGAAAATCCATGGAGGATGCATTGTCGCAAACTTAGACCCCTTCCGGGTCACAGAAACGTGCATTTACCCAAATAGCAGATACAGATACCGACACGGACTCTGATTCCAGTGTCGACTATAGTGATGTCAGATAAAACCCTAAACTGGCCAAGAGCATTCAGTACATGATTGTGGCGATAAAAGATGTATTGCATATCACGGAAGACCCTGCTGTTCCTGATACAAGGGTCTGTATGTTTAAAGGAAAGAAACCTGAGGTAACGTTTCCTCCCTCTCATGAACTGAACGCTCTTTTTGAAAAGGCTTGGGAAAATCCTGACAAGAAGGTACAGGTTCCCAAAAGAATCCCAGTGGCATATCCGTTCCCCTCTGGGGACAGGGAAAAGTGGGAGTCAACCCCCACGGTGGACAAAGCTCTATCGCGGCTGTCCAAAAAGGTAGCGCTTCCATCTCCTGACACGGCAGCCCTAAAGGATCCTGCGGATTGTAAGCAGGAAAATACACTAAAATCCATTTATGTCACTACTGGTTCGCTACTCAGGCCTGCCGTTGCTTTGGCATGGGTGAGTAGTGCTATTGAAAAGTGGGCAGATAACTTGTCATCTGAGATAGATACCCTGGACAGGGATAGCGTGCTTTTGACTCTGGGTCATATCAGGGACGCTGCAGCATATTTAAAAGAAGCTGCAAGGGATATTGGCCTTTTGGGATCAAGGGCCAATGCCATGGCAGTCTCGGCTAGGAGGACATTGTGGATTCATCAATGGAATGCTGATGCTGACTCTAAGAAGACTATGGAGTCTCTACCATTTAACGGTAGTGTCTTGTTTGGTGACGGCCTCACTGACCTGGTATCTACGGCTACCGCGGGTAAGTCATCATTTTTACCTTATGTTCATGCACAATAAAAGAAAACGCCCCACTATCAGATGCAGTCCTTTTGGCCCATTAAATACAAAAAAGGTCGAGGGTCCTCCTTCCTTGCTGCGAGGGGAAGTAGAAAGGGAAAAAGGCTGTGCCAAGTTCCCAAGAACAGAAGTCCTCTCCGGCTTCTACAAAATCCACCGCATGACGCTGGGGCTCCTCTGCGGTAGTCCGCACAGGTGGGGGCTCGTCTCAAACTCTTCAGTCAGGTCTGGGTTCACTCGGCCCTGGATCCTTGGATATTAGAAATAGTAACCCAAGGGTACAAATTAGAGTTTCAAGATGTGCCCCTCACCGATTTTTCAAATCGGCCTTGCCAGCTTCTCTTCCAGAAAGGGAGGTAGTTTGCGCTGCAATACTAAAGCTGTGTCAAAATCACGTCATTGTCACGGTACCCCCGTCACAACGGGGGGAGGGCTTTTATTCGAGCCTGTTCGTGGTCCCGAAGCCGGAGGGCTCAGTTAGACCGATTCTGAACCTAAAATCCCTCAATTTCTTTCTAAAAAAATTCAAATTCAAGATGGAATCTCTCCGAGCAGTGATCTCCAGTCTGGAGGAGGGGGATTTTATGGTGTTGGTCGACATAAAGGATGCCTACTTACACGTCCCCATATATCCTCCACATCAAGCTTACCTGAGGTTTGCTGTTCAAGATTGTCATTACCAATTTCAGACATTGCTGTTTGGTCTGTCCACGGCTCCAAGGATTTTCACCAAGGTTATGGCGGAAATGATGGTTCTCCTGCGCAAGCAGGGAATCACAATTATCACGTACTTGGACGATCTCTTCAATGCCAGGGTGTTTCAGTGGGACTTGTTGGACAAGTGGTCCGGGTCTCACCTGGACATGCACCGGAAAATAATCCTATCTTCCAGGACCAGGATCTCCCTCCTGTGGTGGCTGCACAGTTCTCACCTTCTGGAGGGACCCAGGTTCGGGATTCCGGATTGGATCCTGGTGACCACAGATGCAAGTCTCCGAGGCTGGGGAGCAGTCACACAGGGGATACATTTTCAGGGGAAATGGTCAAGCCAGGAAGCTTGTCTGCACATAAACATTCTGGAATTAAGGGCCATTTACAACGGCATTCTGCAAGCGGAACATCTTCTTCGCGGTCTGCCCGTCTTGATCCAATCAGACAACATAACAGCAGTGGCGTACATAAACCGCCAGGGCGGAACAAGGAGCAGAGCGGCGATGGCCGCGGCCACGAGAGTTCTTCGCTGGGCGGAGAGACATGCAAGCGCTCTGTCAGCAGTCTTCATTCCAGGAGTGGGCAACTGGGAAGCCGACTTCCTCAGCGGATACAATCTTCATCCAGGAGAGTGGGGTCTTCATCAAGAGGTCTTTGCAGAAGTGACAAGTCGTTGGGGAATTCCTCAAATAGACATGATGGCGTCCCGCCTCAACAAGAAACTTCAGAGATATTGTTCCAGGTCCAGGGACCCTCAGGCAATAGCGGTGGATGCCCTAGTGATACCATGGGTGTTTCCGTCGGTCTATGTGTTCCCTCCACTTCCACTCATCCCATAGATGATAAAGATTATAAGAAGAACAAGGGTTCAGGCGATACTCATTGTTCCAGACTGTCCAAAGAGGGCATGGTATCCAGATCTTCAGCAGTTGCTCATAGAAGATCCCTGGCCTCTTCCTCTACGGGAGGACCTGTTACAACAAGGGCCGTGCGTGTATCAAGACTTACCGCGGCTGCGTTTGACGGCATGGCGGTTGAACGCCAAATCCTAGCCCGAAAGGGTATTCCCGGTGAAGTCATTCCCACACTTCTTCAGGCTAGGAAAGAAGTAACGGCAAAGCATTATTACCGTATTTGGAGGAAATATGTGTCTTGGTGTGAATCGGAAGAATTTCAGCTGGGGCGTATGCTCCATTTTTTGCAAGCAGGTGTGGATGCTGGCCTAAAATTAGGCTCTATTAAAGTACAAATTTCAGCCTTATCAATCTTCTTTCAGAAAGAATTGGCCTCCCTTCCAGAAGTTCAGACCTTCGTGAAAAGCGTGCTGCACATCCAACCTCCATTTGTGTCTCCTGTGGCACCGTTGGATCTTAATGTAGTATTGCAGTTCCTGCAATCTCATTGGTCTGAACCTTTACGTAAGGTTGAGTTAAAATTCCTTACTTGGAAAGTAGTCATGTTGTTGGCCTTGGCATCCACAAGGCGGGTATCTGAGTTGGCGGCTTTGTCTCACAAAAGCCCCTATTTAATCTTCCATGCTGATAGAGCGAAGTTGAGAACTCGTCAGCAATTTCTGCCAAAAGTGGTTTTATCATTTCACGTAAACCAGCCTATCATGGTACCAGTGGCTACTGACGCCTTGGCGGAATCGAGGTCTCTTGATGTGGTCAGAGCTTTGAAAATCTATGTCGCCAAAATGGCGCAGATTAGGAAAATAGAGGCTCTGTTTGTACTGTGGGCTCCCAACAAGATTGGGGCTCCTGCTTCCAAGCAGACTATTGCGCACTGGATCTGTAATACAATTCAGTAGGCTCATTCTACGGCAGGATTGCCGTTACCGAAATCGGTGAAAGCCCATTCTACCAGAAAGGTGGGCTCATCCTGGGCGGCTGCCCGAGGGGTCTCGGCATTACAGCTTTGCCGAGCAGCTACTTGGTCGGATTCAAACACCTTTGCAAAGTTTTACAAGTTTGATACCCTGGCTGAGAAGGACCTCTTGTTTGGTCAATCGGTGCTGCAGAGTCATCCGCACTCTCCTGCCCGTTCTAGAGCTTTGGTATAAACCCCATGGTTCTTGAGGCATCCCCAGCATCCTCTAGGACGTATGAGAAAATAGGATTTTAATACCTACCGGTATATCCTTTTCTCTTAGTCCGTAGAGGATGCTGGGCGCCCGTCCCAGTGCGGGCTGTATCTGCAGTTTGGTTATGGTTACTCTCATGTTGAGTTAAAGTTCAGTCAGTCTGTGGCTGATGTTGGTCATGCCGTTGCATGCGTTGTTGTTGCATGCCATGTTGTACGGCATGTTTGAGGTGTGAGCTGGTATGTATCTCACCTTAGTTTTTAAAAAATGACATAAATCCTTTTCCTCTAAATGTCCGTCTCCCTGGGCACAGTTCCTATAACTGGAGTCTGGAGGAGGGGCATAGAGGGAGGAGCTAGTTCACACCCCTTTTAAAGTCTTAAAGTGCCCATGTCTCCTACGGATCCCGTCTATACCCCATGGTTCTTGATTCTTGAAGCATCCCCAGCATCCTCTACGGACTAAGGGAAAAGGATTAACCGGTAGGTATTAAAATCCAATTTTTTCCTCCTCATAGTAATGCCCAGTATACATTATGCCACATACTGCAATGGCCCTTAGACATTATGCCACACACAATAATACCCATTACACAATATGCCACACTCCACATTGCCCCTGACACATTAAACTTTTTTCACAATGTCATTATGGGGTATTGTGTGTAGAATTTTGAGGGGGAAAAATAGGATTTTAATACCTACCGGTAAGTCCTTTTCTCTTAGTCCGTAGAGGATGCTGGGGACTCCGGTAAGGACCATGAGGTATAGACGGGATCCGCAGGAGACATGGGCACACTATAAGACTTTGAATGGGTGTGAACTGGCTCCTCCCTCTATGCCCCTCCTCCAGACTCCAGTTAGAGAACTGTGCCCAGGGAGACGGACATTTCGAGGAAAGAATTTATTGTTTAAACACGGTGAGTGTCATACCAGCTCACACTTTGAACATTCCGCAGAACGTGGTATTCAATAGAACACCAGCCAACGGCATGAAAAATACACAGCCACATGCTGAAAGAATATGTAACACAACCTGTGTGTCAACACAACCAATAATAAGATACCGCATGCCATGGCATGAACAACGTCCGCAACAGGCCGACTGAAAAGAAACACCACAAGAGTGTAACCATAACCAATAACTGCATATACAGTACGCACTGGGACGGGCGCCCAGCATACTCTATGGACTAAGAGAAAAGGATTTACCGGTGTGTATTAAAATCCTATTTTCTCAGACGCCTTTAGAGAATGCTGGGGACTCCGTAAGGACCATGGGGTTTATACCAAAGCTCCAGACCGGGCGGGAGAGTGCGGACGACTCTGCAGCACCGATTGAGCAAACATGAGGTCCTCATCAGCCAGGGAATCAAACTCGTAGAACTTAGCAAAAGTGTTTGAACCCGACCAAGTAGACGCTCGGCAAAGTTGAACCACCGAGACTCCTCGGGCATCCGCCCAAGAAGAGCCCATCTTCCTAGTAGAATGGGTCTCCACAGACTTCGGTAACAGCAATCCAGCCGTAGAACGAGCATGCCGAATCGTATCACAGATCTAGCGTGCAACAGACTGCATAGAAACAGGCGCCCCAAATTTGCTGGGAGCAGACAGGACAAACAGAGCCTCTGTTTCCCCAATCTGAGCCGATCTGGCGACATAAATATTCAAAACCCTGACTACATCGAGAGACTTTGAATCAGCCAATGTTTAAGTAACCACAGGCATAAAAATAGGCTGGTTTCTGGGAATCACAGAAACCACTTTTGGCAGAACTATTTTCCGATTTCTCAATTACGCTCTATCCACATGGAAGATCAAATAGGGACTCTTGTGAGAGAGAGCCACAACTTCCGACACCCGCCTTGTGGATGCCAAGGCCAATAACATGACCACTTTCCAAGAGAGAAAATTTAACACTACCTTTCATAAAGGTTTCAACCAGTGTGACAAGAACTTCAACACCAAATGAAGGACCCACGGTGCCAGTGGGGGCACAAACGGAGGTTGGATGTACAGCACTGCTTTCACAAAAGTCTGAACTACCGGAAAGGTGGCCAGTTCCTTTTGAAAGAAAATTTATAAGGCCGAACACTGCACTGAAATGGAGCCTAACTTTAGGCCAGCATCCACACCTGCTTGCCAAGAATGGAGAAAAACGACTCAGCTGAAATTCTTCCGTAGGAGCCTTCTAGGATTCACACCAAGACACATCTACTTCCTCCAAATATGGAGGTAAAGCTTTCCTAGCTTGAAGCAAAGTGGGAATGACGTCACCGGAAATACCCTTTCGGGCTAGGATATGGCGTACAAATGCCCTGCCGTCAAACGCAGCCGCGGTAAGTCTTGATACACGCCCGGTCCCTGCTGCAACAGGTCCTCTCGTAGAAGTAAAAGACTATAGATCTTCTATGAGTAAGTCTTGAAGATCTGGATACCAAGCCCTCCTTGACTAGACCGGAACATTGAGGAACGCCTGAACCCTTGTTCTTCTTATGTGTATCACCTTCGGAAAGAGTAAAAGTGGAGGGGACACATAGACCGACTGAAAACACCCAAGGTGTTACGAGGACGTCCACTGCTATAGCTGGAGTGTCCCTTGACCTGGAGCAATATCCCCGAGGTCCCTCGTTGAGGCGAGACGCCATCATGTCCAATTGAGGCACTCCTCAAAGACTGTCACTTCTATGAAAACTTCTCGATGACGATTGCATTTCTCCCGGATGAAGATCGCTTCTCCAGAGGAATCTATTTCTCCGTCGTCTACATCCGGAACAAAGACTGCTAATATAACGTTTACCTGCCTTTCCGCCCAGCGGAAAACTTTTGCAGCTTCTGCCATTGCGGCTTTGCTCCTTGTTCCGCCCTAGCGGCTTACTTACGCCACTGCTGTTAAGTCGTCCGACAGAATTAACACGGGCAGATCACGAAGAAGACGTTCGTTGAAAATAGCTCTTAATTCAAGAATGCTTATTGCAGACAAGCTTCCCAGCTTGACCTTTTCCCCTGGAAATACTTCCCTTGGAAAGACTGCTCCCCAGCCTTGGAGACCTGCATGCATGGACACCAGGATCTAATCCTGGATTCCGAACCTTTGTCCCTCTAGGAGGTGAGAACTGTGCAGACACCACAGGAGCGATATCCTGGTCCTTAGGATTATATTCCGGTGCATGTGCAGGTGAGACCCGGACCACATGTCCATCTGGTCCCGTGAAAACCACTCTGGCATTTGACCTGCTCACCGAAAAGGCCTCTTAGGCCGCACCCATCTTCTTCATCAACGGAACATATTGATGGGTTGTCACTGCAAATCTGATCCGACTCTGGATCCTCAGACCTCTTTCCACAGGTAAAAACAAAACCTCAACGGTTCAATATCTACTCTGATACCCACCTCCGACATCTGCGTCGTTGGGAACAACAGCCATTCTCTGTGTTGAAGAACAGTCAGAGAGAAACAACGATTTGCACCACTTGTTTCATGACCTCGCCGTAGTCAGGAGAGCGTCTCAGTACAGAATAATAATGGCTCTTACTATTGAAGGAAAAAAATCATACTGCCATCACTCCGGTGAAATGGCAAAGACAATCCTGGATAGCAACCTAAATAAGCTTAATGCGGAGAAAAACGCATTTAAACCCCTTTCTACCTTTACGTGTTGGAGCTACCTGGCCTGAGAAATTCCATCCTGTAGTTCAACTTCTTAAGTAGAAAACTTTGATTCTTTTTTTTTTTTTGACAGGGACAGCAGGACAATGTCCTGATAATGACGCAACTCTGGTATGGCGTCGCATACTACCTCCCCTTCCAGAGGAGAATCGGTAAGATCTATTTGAAAAATCAGTGAGGGGAATCATCTGTAAACTCCAGTATGTCCCCCTTTGGATTCTATTATTAAGTCACAGGTCCAAGTCCATTCCCGAACTGACTGAAGAGTATTAGACGAGTTCCCACCGGTGGGGGCTCCAGCAAGAAAAACCCAGCGACATGCGGTGGATGTGGCAGAAACAGAAGACGATATCCGCTTCTGCGAACCTACAAAGGCTGCAGAGCTCTTACTTTTTCACCTTCCACTATCTGCAAAGAAAGGGAGAAAAGAACGGTATCCAACCGGTTAAAATGACTGCATCCCACAAAAGAATACGTCACCAATCGATGTGAGGGAACCTATCTCACGAAGGTAGACTTACCAGTGGTATCCGCCGAGAGTAACTTAACTAAGGCATCCCCAAACAGCGGTTACACAGTCACAGGGAAAATACTCCAGTATCTCTCGGAGTCAGCCTCAGCATTCTCTTGGCCATACCACCTGTAGTCACACGGCAGCCTGCCGCAATGTTATAGAGAAGACCCAACATAAGAAACATCCCCTCTCTCTCTAGGGTAATTCTATTGGATGCCAAGGTAACCGACCATTCCCGAATACAAGCACTCCCCCATGCGCAAGTAATGCAAATATCTTCAAAGCATATACATAAAATATCACTTAGCTTCCTGTATACGATCCTTTGTGACAGGGCCCCGTACAGACCAGGAGTTGACTTTCACTGTATTCTATCCGCGGCGGGAAAAGAATAAACACTCGGACTCCTCGTGAGGATCTGAGACCAACTCGTCATGGCCGACCTAGAGCTTTGTCAACAGAGCGACCAGCACATGAGAAGGAATACTTTTACTTCAGCATTCATTAGAAATCGTAATATGAATATACATATTGTAATACACATATACACACATATATATATATATATATATCATACATATAAGCACCTTGTCCGGAACCGCCGGGTCCCTAGTGACATTAATGTGTTCTGAATGTGTATGACCATGTACTGAATGCCCAAGTTGTGGATATAACCAGGAAACCTTATGGTCGACATAAAACATAGTATTCGTCGACAACAGGGAGTAGTAACCAGGCAAAATAACATTCTTGCGACCCCGAGGGGTCCGAGGGAAGTATACATATATAATTTTAATATCACTCCCCCACAAATACTACCATGTCTGTGCTCGAGCTACAGGCCCATGGAACCGTACTATATATATACATATAAATATATATATATAGGTATAAGTTAGTTACAGCATGTTAATTTACACCCAGTAATAACAGTTGGTGCCGACAGGGTCAACCACATACTACTGTCTCCCCCATACAGTGTTTACTTTTTTTTAAAAACATACAACTACCGACCTGCTGACACTACATCTACTGAATCAAGTACCAACACGAGTCGGGGATGCCAACAGAGAGATTCCCATAGCTGTTTGCGACAGAGCACTCACACATGTCGACACATGTGCACTAAAAAGCTATAGTGGGTATATCTGACAGGGAAAACACAGACACTTATGCACAACTCAATGACTACACGCCCATTATCTAATACAGGTGGAGTATCCCATATCCAAATATTCCGAAATACGGAATATTCCGAAATACGGAATTTTTTGAGTGAGACTGATAGTGAAATCTTTGTTTTTTGATGGCTCAATGTACACAAACTTTGTTTAATACACAAAGTTATTAAAAATATTGTATTAAATGACCTTCAGGCTGTGTGTATAAGGTGTATATGAAACATAAATGAATTGTGTGAATGTAGACACACTTTGCTTAATGCACAAAGTTATTAAAAATATTGGCTAAACTTACCTTCAGGCTGTGTGTATAAGGTGTATATGAAACATAAATGCATTCTGTGCTTAGATTTTGGTCCCATCACCATGATATCTCATTATGGTATGCAATTATTCCAAAATACGGAAAAATCCGATATCCAAAATACCTGTGGTCCTAAGCATTTTGGATAAGGGATACTCAACCTGTATAGTGCTATATTTTATTCTATATTGCACTAAATCACTGTGCCCCCCTTCGTTTACACTGCTAGCTGTACACAGTGCTTTGGCGGGGACTGTGGAGAAAATGGCGCTGTATCATGTTGTGAGGGCTAAGCCACGCCCCCTTCTCGGCGCTCTTCAGCCCCGCTATTATTTTAGCGTTTTATACTGGCGGGGGTCCATATATAGTGCCTATGCACTGTATACATGTTTAGCCAGGCTCATTGGAGAGATATATTGCTGCCCAGGGCGCCCCCCCCGCGCCCTGCACCCTTATAGTGCCGTTGGTGTGTGGGAGCAATGGCGCGCAGCGCGACCGCTGAGCGGTACCTCTGAGACTCTGAAGTCTTCTGCCATCACTGAAGTCTTCTGTTCTTCTAATACTCACCCGGCTTCTTTCTTCTGGCTTCTGTGATGGGGGTGACGGCGCGGCTCCGGTAACAAGCAGCTAGGCGCACCAAGTGATCGAACCCTCTGGAGCTAATGGTGTCCAGTAGCCTAAGAAGCAGAGCACTTAACTCAGAAGAAGTAGGTCTGACTTCTCTCCCCTCAGTCCCACGATGCAGAGAGCCTGTAGCCAGCAGGTCTTTCTGAAAATAAAAAAACTAACATAAAGTCTTTTCAGAGAAACTCAGTAGAGCTCCCCTAGTGTGTGTCCAGTCTCTCCTGGGCACAGAATCTAACTGGAGTCTGGAGGAGGGGCATAGAGGGAGGAGCCAGTTCACACCCATTCAAAGTCTTATAGTGTGCCCATGTCTCCTCCGGATCCCGTCTATACCCCATGGTCCTTACGGAGTCCCCAGCATCCATTTTGGAATAAGGCTGTAACATAACAAGTTTTCATTATATGGATAACTCAAGCTCAGCAGCATAGTAACTTCACTGAGAGTGTGTAATAGCAAGAGTAGGGGTGGGCAAAATACGGCACACGAACCGATCCTGCTGGCCCGCTGCCTCCTACCTGCAATCAATGACAAGCGGCCCGACTGGCTGAGCTGCTTGTCATTGCTCTGCAGTACCTCCAAGATGCCGGCGCCAGTCCAGGGGGCGGAACTGCCGGAGACAATGGAGTCTTTTGCCGCAGGGCTCCAGCCTTGAAGGGGGCACTTCGACTCTATTGTCCCGGCCAGCTTCCAGCCCAGGTCACTGGCAGTGGCTACGAGATGATGCCTGCGACAGCACGGCTCTGTTAGCAGCAGTCGGCACTATGTGATCTTTCCCCCCTGCTCCCTGTCAGCCTGCACAGCTCCTCCTCCCCCTGCTACTCTTTCACTTACCCTCCCAGCCAGCCCAGGCAAAGCTCCGCCTCTCAGTGACGTGCGGTGGGGTGAGGCAGAGCCTTTACTGTCAGACTTATGTTTGTACCAGAGTTTTGACTGTATAAAGTATATGAAAAATACAAAGAATATGTTTGAAATATCTTCTTTGCATTATTCTAATAATTATTACAGCCAAAACTCTGGAGCAAAAAGTCTTCACCTGCTTATCTTTTCCACACATCTCTGATCAAAACTCACCAAATTTCCAGGAGTTTATACTGCTGCACCTGTGTATAATGCCCAGATGTAGCCTTTGGTTCATATTTTGTGCGTAAATCTGACTCTGGTGCTAGCCAGTGCCTCCTAAGCCTTTTATCTCATCGCACGTCCCTGCCGCCTCTGAGACAACGAGAAGGACTGCTTGATTTGCAGTGTGGGGAATGGTGGGCTCTCAGTAGCAGGGGTCTCTCGGGGCATGTGTCCTGGGCCCCCCTCCTTCAATGGGCCATCCCTGTTTATCAGAAGGAAGGAGGAAGCAGTGTCCCAGCAAGGGGCGAGGCTACCCAGCACGGAGTACAGGCCTGATGCTCCTGCACTTTAACATGCATGGCAGATTGGATGATGGACCTGCCAAAGCAGCCAAAGTTTTAATGCAGTGACAGTCTTTAATGTATGAGGAACCATAAATGATATTATGTCTGTGTAACTGTATATGATAATGTGCCTGTAACCCTGTGTATGTGTCTGTATATGTCTCTGTGTAACGCTATATGTATCTGTAGCCAGTGGCGTAACTAGAAATTTTTCTCCCCCAAGCCAAAACATTCTCTGGCAATCCCCCCCCATAACTGCCACTAGTAAAGTAATGAATATCCGCGTGCTGAAGGCGCATAAAGGGGGCAAGGCCTTGCTGAAAGGGTGTGGCTTTGCATAAAGGGGTGTAGCATTGCAGGAAAAGACTACCTTATACCCTAGTTTTGCAACCTGCACGCCCAGACATTGGCCACCACAGGAAAAAAAAAATCCATTCATGCCCTTTACATTATTTGTCATTTTTCCTCCTTATAGTAATGCCCAATATACATTATGCCACATACTGCAATGGCCCTTAGACATTATGCCACACACAATAATGCCCATTACACAATATGCCACACACTATAATGCCCCTGACACATTATGCCACACACCGTAATGCCTGTGACACATTATGCCACGCAACGCAATGCCCGTTATACATTATGCTACACACTGCAATGCCCCTGAGACATTATACCACATACCACAATGCCCGTGATATAGTATACCACACACCGTAATGCCTGTGACACATTATGACACACACCGCAATGTCCGTGATACATTATGCCACACACCACAATGCCCAGTACACATTAAGCCCTACAATAATGCTTCTAATTACTTTTAAATTACCTGCTCATTGCCAGGGGTTTCATGCTCTTGGTTTCATGCACGGTGCCAGGGGTTTTCATGCTCAGGGTGTCATGCTCGTTGCCAGGGGTTTCATGCGCTAGGTGTTATGCTTGTTGCCAGGGGTATCATGTGCTGGGTGTCAAGCTTGTTGCAAGGGGTTTCATGCACTGGGTGTCATGCTCATTGCTAGGGGGTAATGCTTGTTGCCAGGGATTTCATGAGCTGGGTATTGTGCTTGTTACCAGGGCTGTGCTCCCAGTGCCACATATGCCCCCAGTGCCAGATATTCCCCCACAGTGCTAAATAAAAATATACCCCCATAGTGCCAGAAAGACATATGCCCCCAGTGACACATATGCCCCCACAGTACCAGATACACATATGCCCCCAGTGCCAAATATGCCCCCCAGTGTCAGATACACATATGCCCCCAGTGCACCATATGCCCCCCCCCCCCCAGTGCCAGCTATACATAGCCCCCAGTGCCAAATATACCCTCCCAGTGCCAGGTACAAAACCCCCCTGCTGCTGTGTGGGAAGGAGGGTGGTCTGTGAGTCTGGGAAGGAGCCGGAGGGCACAGTGTGAGCCAATCAGAGCTCGCGGACCGGCAGCTGCGGCAACTGATTGGCTCACGAACCGGCACTTCATTTGACAGACACGCTGCCGCCGGAGACCCAGGAGGGACACAGGAGAGGCGTGCGCTGTGCCCTCTGTCTCCTTCCCGAACTCACAGCAGCAATCAGTGGCGGCACCCCCTCAGCCCTGCGCCTCCGCAGTGGCTTCTGTGGGTGGGAGTTACGCCACTGTCTGTAGCTCTGTATGTGTGTCTATGTAACTATGTATCTGTAGCTCTGTGTATGTGTTGGATCAGTATGATTCACGGCCGCTTGGGATCCAGGCGGTCAAAATACCGACGCCAGGATCCCTATATCTTGAAACTGACAGGGGTGAGTAAGGTGATCTCCCCAACCCCCTAACCCTCCCTCCCCGCAGCCTAACCCTAACCTCCTCCCTTGGTGCCTAACCCTAACCACCCCCCATGGTTGCCTAAACCTAACGCCCTGTCCCTGCTGCCTAAACCTAGCACTCCACCCCCCCACGTAACCTAACCCTAACCCTCTGTGGGCGGTGTCCGGCTCTAACCTCCACTCCCTGCAGCCTAACCCTAACCCACCTGGACGCAGCCTAACCCAACCCCCCTCCCCCACGCAGTGTGTAAAAGGGAGCTCTAGCTGCCGTAATGTGTAAAAGAGAGCTCTACCTGCTGTAATGTGTAAAAGGCGACTCTATCTGCCATTATGTGTAAAAAGGGCTCTACCTTCCGTAATGTGTAAAAGGGAGCTCTACCTGCTGTAATGTGTAATGTAAAAGGGGTCTCTACCTGCCGTAATGTGTGATAGGGGCTCTATCTGGAGTAATGTGTAAAATGGGTCTCTACCTGGCATAATGTGTGACAGGGGCTCTACCTGGCGTAATATGTATAAAAGGGGCTCTACCTGGTGTAATGTGTGTAAGTGGTGCTACTGTGTGATGTATTTTGAATAATGGAGACTATTGTGCAGCCTAATATGAATCTGTATTATTTTTTGGCCACGCCCCTTCCACACAAAGCCACGTCCCTATATTTTTGGCGCATGGAGGGGGATAGCTGCTATTTTGTGCGTGGCCCTCGAATACTGACAGGAAAGTGTCAAGTGGCCCCTCAGCTGAAATAATTGCCCACCCCTGAGCTAGAGGAAGAGACAGGTTGATGCAAATGAGCCTGTACCTTATTGTGGACATATTGCACTACTTCGCATCAAAACAAATGCAGTCTTTCAGCAGGGTCCTTATTATCCTAACTACTAAAGAGACGTAGCTAGAGGATAATACCTTTTTTTGTTGGATGTTAGTTTACCTGAAACTCCAAAGTAACTTTCTTTTAATAAAATGCCATGTTCCTGGAGTCTTGTGCATATGCAGTAGACTCTGGCATCTACTTACTACCAGAGAGGTATTCCGAACCTTTGTCCCTCTAGGAGGTGAGAACT
The DNA here is from genome assembly GCF_028390025.1 of Pseudophryne corroboree. Classification (NCBI taxonomy): domain Eukaryota; kingdom Metazoa; phylum Chordata; class Amphibia; order Anura; family Myobatrachidae; genus Pseudophryne; species Pseudophryne corroboree. Next base: position 315,374,749 of record NC_086452.1, read on the forward strand.
GTGCAGACACCACAGGAGCGATATCCTGGTCCTTAGGATTATATTCCGGTGCATGTGCAGGTGAGACCCGGACCACATGTCCATCTGGTCCCGTGAAAACCACTCTGGCATTTGACCTGCTCACCGAAAAGGCCTCTTAGGCCGCACCCATCTTCTTCATCAACGGAACATATTGATGGGTTGTCACTGCAAATCTGATCCGACTCTGGATCCTCAGACCTCTTTCCACAGGTAAAAACAAAACCTCAACGGTTCAATATCTACTCTGATACCCACCTCCGACATCTGCGTCGTTGGGAACAACAGCCATTCTCTGTGTTGAAGAACAGTCAGAGAGAAACAACGATTTGCACCACTTGTTTCATGACCTCGCCGTAGTCAGGAGAGCGTCTCAGTACAGAATAATAATGGCTCTTACTATTGAAGGAAAAAAATCATACTGCCATCACTCCGGTGAAATGGCAAAGACAATCCTGGATAGCAACCTAAATAAGCTTAATGCGGAGAAAAACGCATTTAAACCCCTTTCTACCTTTACGTGTTGGAGCTCCCTGGCCTGAGAAATTCCATCCTGTAGTTCAACTTCTTAAGTAGAAAACTTTGATTCTTTTTTTTTTTTTGACAGGGACAGCAGGACAATGTCCTGATAATGACGCAACTCTGGTATGGCGTCGCATACTACCTCCCCTTCCAGAGGAGAATCGGTAAGATCTATTTGAAAAATCAGTGAGGGGAATCATATGTAAACTCCAGTATGTCCCTCTTTGGATTCTATTATTAAGTCACAGGTCCAAGTCCATTCCCGAACTGACTGAAGAGTATTAGACGAGTTCCCACCGGTGGGGGCTCCAGCAAGAAAGACCCAGCGACATGCGGTGGATGTGGCAGAAACAGAAGACGATATCCGCTTCTGCGAACCTACAAAGGCTGCAGAGCTCTTACTTTTTCACCTTCCACTATCTGCAAAGAAAGGGAGAAAAGAACGGTATCCAACCGGTTAAAATGACTGCATCCCACAAAAGAATACGTCACCAATCGATGTGAGGGAACCTATCTCAAGAAGGTAGACTTACCAGTGGTATCCGCCGAGAGTAACTTAACTAAGGCATCCCCAAACAGCGGTTACACAGTCACAGGGAAAATACTCCAGTATCTCTCGGAGTCAGCCTCAGCATTCTCTTGGCCATACCACCTGTAGTCACACGGCAGCCTGCCGCAATGTTATAGAGAAGACCCAACATAAGAAACATCCCCTCTCTCTCTAGGGTAATTCTATTGGATGCCAAGGTAACCGACCATTCCCGAATACAAGCACTCCCCCATGCGCAAGTAATGCAAATATCTTCAAAGCTTATACATAAAATATCACTTAGCTTCCTGTATACGATCCTTTGTGACAGGGCCCCGTACAGACCAGGAGTTGACTTTCACTGTATTCTATCCGCGGCGGGAAAAGAATAAACACTCGGACTCCTCGTGAGGATCTGAGACCAACTCGTCATGGCCGACCTAGAGCTTTGTCAACAGAGCGACCAGCACATGAGAAGGAATACTTTTACTTCAGCATTCATTAGAAATCGTAATATGAATATACATATTGTAATACACATATACACACATATATATATATATATATATCATACATATAAGCACCTTGTCCGGAACCGCCGGGTCCCTAGTGACATTAATGTGTTCTGAATGTGTATGACCATGTACTGAATGCCCAAGTTGTGGATATAACCAGGAAACCTTATGGTCGACATAAAACATAGTATTCGTCGACAACAGGGAGTAGTAACCAGGCAAAATAACATTCTTGCGACCCCGAGGGGTCCGAGGGAAGTATACATATATAATTTTAATATCACTCCCCCACAAATACTACCATGTCTGTGCTCGAGCTACAGGCCCATGGAACCGTACTATATATATACATATAAATATATATATATAGGTATAAGTTAGTTACAGCATGTTAATTTACACCCAGTAATAACAGTTGGTGCCGACAGGGTCAACCACATACTACTGTCTCCCCCATACAGTGTTTACTTTTTTTAAAAACATACAACTACCGACCTGCTGACACTACATCTACTGAATCAAGTACCAACACGAGTCGGGGATGCCAACAGAGAGATTCCCATAGCTGTTTGCGACAGAGCACTCACACATGTCGACACATGTGCACTAAAAAGCTATAGTGGGTATATCTGACAGGGAAAACACAGACACTTATGCACAACTCAATGACTACACGCCCATTATCTAATACAGGTGGAGTATCCCATATCCAAATATTCCGAAATACGGAATATTCCGAAATACGGAATTTTTTGAGTGAGACTGAGATAGTGAAATCTTTGTTTTTTGATGGCTCAATGTACACAAACTTTGTTTAATACACAAAGTTATTAAAAATATTGTATTAAATGACCTTCAGGCTGTGTGTATAAGGTGTATATGAAACATAAATGAATTGTGTGAATGTAGACACACTTTGCTTAATGCACAAAGTTATTAAAAATATTGGCTAAACTTACCTTCAGGCTGTGTGTATAAGGTGTATATGAAACATAAATGCATTCTGTGCTTAGATTTTGGTCCCATCACCATGATATCTCATTATGGTATGCAATTATTCCAAAATACGGAAAAATCCGATATCCAAAATACCTGTGGTCCTAAGCATTTTGGATAAGGGATACTCAACCTGTATAGTGCTATATTTTATTCTATATTGCACTAAATCACTGTGCCCCCCTTCGTTTACACTGCTAGCTGTACACAGTGCTTTGGCGGGGACTGTGGAGAAAATGGCGCTGTATCATGTTGTGAGGGCTAAGCCACGCCCCCTTCTCGGCGCTCTTCAGCCCCGCTATTATTTTAGCGTTTTATACTGGCGGGGGTCCATATATAGTGCCTATGCACTGTATACATGTTTAGCCAGGCTCATTGGAGAGATATATTGCTGCCCAGGGCGCCCCCCCCCGCGCCCTGCACCCTTGTAGTGCCGTTGGTGTGTGGGAGCAATGGCGCGCAGCGCGACCGCTGAGCGGTACCTCTGAGACTCTGAAGTCTTCTGCCATCACTGAAGTCTTCTGTTCTTCTAATACTCACCCGGCTTCTTTCTTCTGGCTTCTGTGATGGGGGTGACGGCGCGGCTCCGGTAACAAGCAGCTAGGCGCACCAAGTGATCGAACCCTCTGGAGCTAATGGTGTCCAGTAGCCTAAGAAGCAGAGCACTTAACTCAGAAGAAGTAGGTCTGACTTCTCTCCCCTCAGTCCCACGATGCAGAGAGCCTGTAGCCAGCAGGTCTTTCTGAAAATAAAAAAACTAACATAAAGTCTTTTCAGAGAAACTCAGTAGAGCTCCCCTAGTGTGTGCCCAGTCTCTCCTGGGCACAGAATCTAACTGGAGTCTGGAGGAGGGGCATAGAGGGAGGAGCCAGTTCACACCCATTCAAAGTCTTATAGTGTGCCCATGTCTCCTCCGGATCCCGTCTATACCCCATGGTCCTTACGGAGTCCCCAGCATCCATTTTGGAATAAGGCTGTAACATAACAAGTTTTCATTATATGGATAACTCAAGCTCAGCAGCATAGTAACTTCACTGAGAGTGTGTAATAGCAAGAGTAGGGGTGGGCAAAATACGGCACACGAACCGATCCTGCTGGCCCGCTGCCTCCTACCTGCAATCAATGACAAGCGGCCCGACTGGCTGAGCTGCTTGTCATTGCTCTGCAGTACCTCCAAGATGCCGGCGCCAGTCCAGGGGGCGGAACTGCCGGAGACAATGGAGTCTTTTGCCGCAGGGCTCCAGCCTTGAAGGGGGCACTTCGACTCTATTGTCCCGGACAGCTTCCAGCCCAGGTCACTGGCAGTGGCTACGAGATGATGCCTGCGACAGCACGGCTCTGTTAGCAGCAGTCGGCACTATGTGATCTTTCCCCCCTGCTCCCTGTCAGCCTGCACAGCTCCTCCTCCCCCTGCTACTCTTTCACTTACCCTCCCAGCCAGCCCAGGCAAAGCTCCGCCTCTCAGTGACGTGCGGTGGGGTGAGGCAGAGCCTTTACTGTCAGACTTATGTTTGTACCAGAGTTTTGACTGTATAAAGTATATGAAAAATACAAAGAATATGTTTGAAATATCTTCTTTGCATTATTCTAATAATTATTACAGCCAAAACTCTGGAGCAAAAAGTCTTCACCTGCTTATCTTTTCCACACATCTCTGATCAAAACTCACCAAATTTCCAGGAGTTTATACTGCTGCACCTGTGTATAATGCCCAGATGTAGCCTTTGGTTCATATTTTGTGCGTAAATCTGACTCTGGTGCTAGCCAGTGCCTCCTAAGCCTTTTATCTCATCGCACGTCCCTGCCGCCTCTGAGACAACGAGAAGGACTGCTTGATTTGCAGTGTGGGGAATGGTGGGCTCTCAGTAGCAGGGGTCTCTCGGGGCATGTGTCCTGGGCCCCCCTCCTTCAATGGGCCATCCCTGTTTATCAGAAGGAAGGAGGAAGCAGTGTCCCAGCAAGGGGCGAGGCTACCCAGCACGGAGTACAGGCCTGATGCTCCTGCACTTTAACATGCATGGCAGATTGGATGATGGACCTGCCAAAGCAGCCAAAGTTTTAATGCAGTGACAGTCTTTAATGTATGAGGAACCATAAATGATATTATGTCTGTGTAACTGTATATGATAATGTGCCTGTAACCCTGTGTATGTGTCTGTATATGTCTCTGTGTAACGCTATATGTATCTGTAGGCAGTGGCGTAACTAGAAATTTTTCTCCCCCAAGCCAAAACATTCTCTGGCAATCCCCCCCCATAACTGCCACTAGTAAAGTAATGAATATCCGCGTGCTGAAGGCGCATAAAGGGGGCAAGGCCTTGCTGAAAGGGTGTGGCTTTGCATAAAGGGGTGTAGCATTGCAGGAAAAGACTACCTTATACCCTAGTTTTGCAACCTGCACGCCCAGACATTGGCCACCACAGGAAAAAAAAAATCCATTCATGCCCTTTACATTATTTGTCATTTTTCCTCCTTATAGTAATGCCCAATATACATTATGCCACATACTGCAATGGCCCTTAGACATTATGCCACACACAATAATGCCCATTACACAATATGCCACACACTATAATGCCCCTGACACATTATGCCACACACCGTAATGCCTGTGACACATTATGCCACGCAACGCAATGCCCGTTATACATTATGCTACACACTGCAATGCCCCTGAGACATTATACCACATACCACAATGCCCGTGATATAGTATACCACACACCGTAATGCCTGTGACACATTATGACACACACCGCAATGTCCGTGATACATTATGCCACACACCACAATGCCCAGTACACATTAAGCCCTACAATAATGCTTCTAATTACTTTTAAATTACCTGCTCATTGCCAGGGGTTTCATGCTCTTGGTTTCATGCACGGTGCCAGGGGTTTTCATGCTCAGGGTGTCATGCTCGTTGCCAGGGGTTTCATGCGCTAGGTGTTATGCTTGTTGCCAGGGGTATCATGTGCTGGGTGTCAAGCTTGTTGCAAGGGGTTTCATGCACTGGGTGTCATGCTCATTGCTAGGGGGTAATGCTTGTTGCCAGGGATTTCATGAGCTGGGTATTGTGCTTGTTACCAGGGCTGTGCTCCCAGTGCCACATATGCCCCCAGTGCCAGATATTCCCCCACAGTGCTAAATAAAAATATACCCCCATAGTGCCAGAAAGACATATGCCCCCAGTGACACATATGCCCCCACAGTACCAGATACACATATGCCCCCAGTGCCAAATATGCCCCCCAGTGTCAGATACACATATGCCCCCAGTGCACCATATGCCCCCCCCCCCCCCCCAGTGCCAGCTATACATAGCCCCCAGTGCCAAATATACCCTCCCAGTGCCAGGTACAAAACCCCCCTGCTGCTGTGTGGGAAGGAGGGTGGTCTGTGAGTCTGGGAAGGAGCCGGAGGGCACAGCGTGAGCCAATCAGAGCTCGCGGACCGGCAGCTGCGGCAACTGATTGGCTCACGAACCGGCACTTCATTTGACAGACACGCTGCCGCCGGAGACCCAGGAGGGACACAGGAGAGGCGTGCGCTGTGCCCTCTGTCTCCTTCCCGAACTCACAGCAGCAATCAGTGGCGGCACCCCCTCAGCCCTGCGCCTCCGCAGTGGCTTCTGTGGGTGGGAGTTACGCCACTGTCTGTAGCTCTGTATGTGTGTCTATGTAACTATGTATCTGTAGCTCTGTGTATGTGTTGGATCAGTATGATTCACGGCCGCTTGGGATCCAGGCGGTCAAAATACCGACGCCAGGATCCCTATATCTTGAAACTGACAGGGGTGAGTAAGGTGATCTCCCCAACCCCCTAACCCTCCCTCCCCGCAGCCTAACCCTAACCTCCTCCCTTGGTGCCTAACCCTAACCACCCCCCATGGTTGCCTAAACCTAACGCCCTGTCCCTGCTGCCTAAACCTAGCACTCCACCCCCCCCACGTAACCTAACCCTAACCCTCTGTGGGCGGTGTCCGGCTCTAACCTCCACTCCCCGCAGCCTAACCCTAACCCACCTGGACGCAGCCTAACCCAACCCCCCTCCCCCACGCAGTGTGTAAAAGGGAGCTCTAGCTGCCGTAATGTGTAAAAGAGAGCTCTACCTGCTGTAATGTGTAAAAGGCGACTCTATCTGCCATTATGTGTAAAAAGGGCTCTACCTTCCGTAATGTGTAAAAGGGAGCTCTACCTGCTGTAATGTGTAATGTAAAAGGGGTCTCTACCTGCCGTAATGTGTGATAGGGGCTCTATCTGGAGTAATGTGTAAAATGGGTCTCTACCTGGCATAATGTGTGACAGGGGCTCTACCTGGCGTAATATGTATAAAAGGGGCTCTACCTGGTGTAATGTGTGTAAGTGGTGCTACTGTGTGATGTATTTTGAATAATGGAGACTATTGTGCAGCCTAATATGAATCTGTATTATTTTTTGGCCACGCCCCTTCCACACAAAGCCACGTCCCTATATTTTTGGCGCATGGAGGGGGATAGCTGCTATTTTGTGCGTGGCCCTCGAATACTGACAGGAAAGTGTCAAGTGGCCCCTCAGCTGAAATAATTGCCCACCCCTGAGCTAGAGGAAGAGACAGGTTGATGCAAATGAGCCTGTACCTTATTGTGGACATATTGCACTACTTCGCATCAAAACAAATGCAGTCTTTCAGCAGGGTCCTTATTATCCTAACTACTAAAGAGACGTAGCTAGAGGATAATACCTTTTTTTGTTGGATGTTAGTTTACCTGAAACTCCAAAGTAACTTTCTTTTAATAAAATGCCATGTTCCTGGAGTCTTGTGCATATGCAGTAGACTCTGGCATCTACTTACTACCAGAGAGGAGGGGGACCGCAATGGAGGCTGCATGTGGGCCCTCTCTCCTCTCCTAAAACACCACTGGTTCCTAGGTATATGCTACAAAAGAGCAATCTGCATATTCCTAGTGCCCGTATCATCTGCCGTAATCCTGCAAATTCCCTGTGCCTGTATCATCTGCAATTACCCTGCATACCAGTGGCGTAACCATAGATGATGCAGGGGATGCAGCTGCTATGGGGCCCGGCGGCTTAAGGGGAGGGGGGGTGGTTGCAAGGGCAATCCTATAGAAAAAACTTTTTTCTTCATTTTTTTATTTTTAATTACTGCTGCCGCTCCGAGTTCAGGGCCCGGCAGTGTTCTTACTGGTAGGAGGGAGGTGGAGTGGCTTGTTATACAGAATCTGGATGCATGGTTGCGCCCGCAGTAGCGGCGGAGGGACAACACGGCTGATAGACAAGTACTGATTGTGCTTATACAGTGCCACATCAGTCAGATGTGCACCACTGGCTTCACTACTGCTGGTGCAGCCACGCTTCTGTATTCTGCAGAACAAGTGATTTCGTCCCCCTCCACCATCGTCCCTACCAGTAAATACACTTCCGGGCCCAAAACCCATTGCGGCAGGAGTAAGTGAAAATAAAAAACGCAGACATTTTTTTTAAATAATAATAATACATGTAAATTCTACTGTGTGTCTATTTAAGATTGTGTGAGGTTTTTTTTTTTAGAAGTGAAGATGTTGCCCATAGCAACAATCAGATAATATGTATTATCTTCTAGAAGCAGCTAGATGTTAAGTGGAACCTGACTGGTTGCTATGGGCAACATCTCCACTAAAAAAACCCTCACACCTTAGTAAATATACCCTATATAGCGGGGATCCCCTGTCACAGTTGGACACAGCCTGAACCTATTCAGCATGGGGCTGCATTCCCATCTATAGAAAATTGTACAAGATGATTAGGGCCTAATTCATATTTGTACGCAATGCAGATGTTCATACAACAAAGCTATTATGGGCAGACTGCGCATTTGCCATGATTGTACTGCGCACGTGCCAAGGTCCTGTTGCGATCATGCTCACCCTGAGAATTTTATCACAGAGTGATTGGCAAGAAGGGAGAGCAAAAACACAGGCATGTCATGGCCATTTTCGAGGCATGTATATGCCGTCAGCTGGAATGAAGTACAAAAACATATCGCCTGCGTCGCTACTGCCATGTCCAAGTTGCATAGCCATAGGCCTACACTAGCAGCCAATGTTGTTCCTTCTCTGCACATATCCTGTGCTTGTGTACACAGTTGTGAATACGTTTGCGATGGCTATGGTGAGAATTCTTTTTTATGCACTTGTGATGAATAGCAATTCCGTTGCCTAAAAATTTGCAGTGGCGTAGGCAAGTGCATACAAACATGAATTAGGCCCTAAGTCTGCTTTCCCACTGGTGCTAGGAAAGTGCCCATAGACTGGGCACATGTTGTGGAGGATATCACAGGTTGAGCTGGTCATGCAATAGCAGAAAAACCCACAACATGAGGAAAGTCTTATTAAATGCACGTTATAAAATATTCACATATTACCCAGTAAATATGCTTCTGAAGAAGTTGTGGGGTCTTTCATAACAACTCACCAAACCCTCAATTGGACTCCATGAGATTTACTCCTACCATCTATCCAGAACAGCTTCACTTGTGGGTGTCATCTCCCAGCCTGTGTTTGCCATCAGCCACTGACCGCTCTGCAAGATTTCTAGCTAAATAGCATGTGTACGGACTGTATCATCTGGGTAATAACCATATACTACTTCACATGTGCACTTAATAAGACGGTTTCATAAGGTACCTACAGTACACTGACTGATATCCTAGTGGCCACCTTCGTACCGTCAAAATTAGGGTATTTTACATATCCCAGGGTATCATAGTACCCACAGTGATGGATATCCTAGTGGCCATCTTGGTACCTTCACAAATGGGGTATTTTTCATTATCCTAGGCTAGGGTATCCTATTATGAACTATATTTGAGATCACGGCCCCTTTATTTTTTTTATATACTGACATGTAAATTATCCTTTTAAAAATAATAATAACGAGTTTTAGAATTCCATTCAACCAATTAATTTAGATTAATATTTACTCTTAATTACTTTTATTTCATGCCATGCCTACATTAGCTCTGTTAGAGTCATTGCATCTTATGGGCATGTCGCTGAAAGCGGTTATGTACATAGAAGCTCAACCACTCATATAGATGGAGAAACTGCACCTACCATAGGGCAAGTTTATTAAGATACACCAGATGGTTATGCAGCAGCTATAGATGTCACGAGTGAGCGTCTCAGTCCTTGCACATATGGATGCACATAAGCGACATTAGCATATAGTAGCAGACACAACTGCAGCAAAAACAGCCCCCATAGGTTTATGAATTTACAAAGCTTGGCCCAGATAAGCTAACACAATCATCAGATAGCATTAGCCACTATAGCCTATGGGTTACGGGGGTCATTCGACCCGATCACACGCTGCGCTTCGTCGCAGCCTTATGATCGGGTCGGAATTGCACATGCACTGCGGCCGCATTGCGCAGGCATATCGTTGCCTGGCCAGCAATGCTGCTAGCGGTGACCACAAGAAGATTGACAGGAGGAAAGCATTCTGGGTCATCAACTGACCATTTTCTGGGAGTGGTGCGGCGAATACAGGCGTGTTCAGGCATTTGGAGGGCGGATGTCTGACGTCAATTCCGAAACATTAATGCTGGATTCATCGCACAGGGTAAGTAACTCATACCCTGGTCTTGTTCTGCACAAAACTTTTTTTTGCATAGCAGGGCTGCACAAGCGATCGCAGCGTTGCTATGCAAAAATACACTCCCCCATAGGCGGCGTCTAGTTGATCGCACAGGCTGCGAAAAGTTGCAGCGTGCGATCAACTTGGAATGACCACCTACATTCCACAGCTTTATTCAGGAGAGCGATCCATAGGATCCCTTCCCTGTGCTTTCTGCTTGCAAATGCGCTGACAAACATCGACATTTAATCACTTTACTGATCACTGGGACAAACTCCTTTTGGAGCCTCTGTCCCGGCAAATCATGAACCATACATTCTGGCAAACAAAAGATCACTTTTCACCACAAATTGAGGCAATAAGGAATCTTGGATATCGGGGGTACACAACCATTAACAATTAAAATTGAGACACTGGAATTGAACATACAGTACCTATGTAACACATTTACAGATTAAGGTACTGGAATTTAATGCATTAAACAAACAATGGATTTATATTTACCTGTCTTCCATAAGGTAAGCTATAGAAATAATCACAAGAAGTGCCTCTTGATGGCATCTCAGTGCCTGACTATTGGTACAGTTATTTGGTGATTCCAGTAAAACTGAAATACTTTCTGCCTTACTGCCATCAATGTCAATCATACTCTTTTTTAAAACATCAGATACTTCTATCAAAAGAGAAATTTGTGTGAGTACTTAACTATACTTAAAAGTGAGAATTCAGCAGTTTTTTTTACTTTCATATGAAAAAAAATGAAGAGAAAATTTTAGTTATGAATCAGTGGCAGACTAAGTAAGTAAGTAAGTAGAGGGGGTAAATGCAGAAATGCTAATATATTGATGTTAATGCTATTAAGCAACTCAGAAAATATGAATTAATAAAACCTAGCATGTATTTTTTAATAAATTTTTAGAGTCACGTTTTGAAATAAAAAACAGACAAATCAGTACACATATAATAGAGTAGTCCTATAATATCAAAACACAAGGATTGCCCATTTCAATAGTCACTTCATCAGAAATAACACAGTGCTTAAAGTGGTCCTAGAGAGGTGGTGGAACTCGGCCCCCAAAGGGGCGTGGTTTCAAAAAGAAAGGGGCGTGGTCACACAATAGTAATAATGCCTACAGTAGTAGCACCCCTAATACACATAATGCCCACAGTAGTAGCATCCCGTAATACACAATCCCACAGCAGTAACGCCCCTTTTACAATGCCCACAGTAGTAGCGCTCCTTATGCAATATCCACTGTACTGGTAGTGCCCACAGTGGTAGTGCCCCTTATATAGAGTCCATAGTAGTGGTGCCCCTTATGCAATGCCCCCAGTAGTAGAGCCCCTTATGTCCCCACGAGTGATGCCCCTTATGAAGTGCCCCCTTTACAATGCCCTCATTAGTAGTGCCCCATTAGTAATGCCCTTAATGGTAATGCCCCTGTGTAGTATTGTTCCCAGCAGTAATGTTGCCTGTAGTAATGCCCCCTGTCGTTTAGCCCCCTATAGTTTAGCCCCAGTAGTTTATCCCCCAGTGGTAATGCCCCTGCAGTTATGACCCCAGTAATTTACCCCCACTTTAGTTTGTCCTCCCAGTGGTAATACCCCCAGTAGTTTAGCCCCTGTAGTTTAGTCCTCATGTAGTTTGCCCCATGTAGTTTAGCCCCCAGTGGTAATGCCCCCTGTAGTTAAGCCCCTGCAGTTATGCCCCCAGTAGTTTATCCTCCCAGTAGTAATGCCCCCCTGTAGTTTTCCCCCTTGTAGTTTAGCCTCCAAGTAGTAATGCCCCCAGTAGTAATGCCCCTGTAGTTATGCCCCCAGTAGTAATGCCCCTGTAGTTATGCCACGGGGAGAGCAAGATATGAGACGGGGAGAGCGAGAGAGACGAGATGCAGGGGAGAGCAAGTGAGATGAGACACGGGGAGAGCAAAAGAAGAGAAGAGATGCAGGGGAGAGCGAGAGAGACGAGACATGGGGAGAAGCGAGAGAGACGAGACACGGGGAAGAGCGTGAGAGATGAAACGCAAGGGAGAGCGAGAGATGAGATGCAGGGCAGAGCGAGAGACATGAGACGCAGGGAGAGCGATAGATGAGATGCGGGGGAGAGCGAGAGAGATGAGACACGAGGAGAGCGAGAGAAGAGACGTGTGGGAGAGTGAGAGAGATGAGACATGGGGGAGAGAGCAACAGAAGAGATGCAAGGGAGAGCAAGAGAGGCGAGATGCGGGGGAGAGTGAGAGATGAGATACAAAGGAGAGCGAGAGATGAGGTGCAGAGGAGAGCGAGAGAGATGAGACACGGGGGAGAGCGAGAGAGACGAGATGTGGGGGAGAGTGAGAGATGAGACGTGCAGAGAGCGAGAGGGATGAGACGTGGGGAGTGAGAGAGATGAGACGCAGGGCAGAGCAAGAGAGACTAGACACGGGGTGAGCGAGAGAAGAGACATGTGGGAGAGTGAGACGCGGGGGAGAGCGAAAGAGACAAGACTTGGGTGAGAGTGAGAGAGACAAGACACGGGAAGAGCGAGAGAGATGAAATGCAAGGGAGAACGAGAGAGATGAGATGTGGGGGAGAGCGAGAGATGAGATGCAAGGGAGAGAGAGATGAGACGCATGGAGAGCAAAAGATGAGATGCAGGGGAGAGCAATTGAGACAAGACACTGGGAGAGCGAGAGAAGAGACGTGTGGGAGAGTGAGAGAGATGAGACATGGGGGAGAGCAAAAGAGACAAGACTCGGGGGTGAGCGAGAGAGATGAGATACAGGGAAGAGAGATGAAATGCAAGCAAGAGAGATGAGATGTGGGGGAGAGTGAGACACGGGGGAGAGAGAGCAGGGAGAGCGAGAGAGACGAGATGCAAGGAGAGCAAAAGATGAGACGCAGGAGAGAGCAAGAGAGATGAGACACTGGGAGAGCAAGAGAAGAGACGTATGGTAGGTTGAGAGAGATGAGACGTGGGGGAGAGAGCAATAGAAAAGATGTTTGGCAGAGCAAGAGAGGCGAGACATGGGGGAGAGTGAGAGAGACGAGACGTGGCGGAAGAGCAAGAGAGATGAGACGCGGTGGAGAGTGAGAGAGACGAGACACGGGGGAGAGCAACAGAAATGAGACGCGGGGGAGAGCAAAAGAGATGATACACGGGGAGAGCGAGAGAGGGGTGACGTGGGGGAGAGCGAAAGAGATGAGACGCAGGGGAGAGCGGGAAAGACGAGATGCAGGGGAGAGCGAAAGAGATGAGACGTGAGGGAGAGTGAGAGAGACGAGATGTGGGGGACAGCAGGAATGAGACGTGGGGGTGAGTAAGAAGGAGACGTGGTGGAGAGCAAGAGACATGTCGGAAAGTGAGACATGGAGGTGTGTAGAGAAGTACAGTTTATTATAATAGTTCATATAAAATCAGCTTCGATAAAAAGAGTTCCAAATACAAACCCACCAATATTCTAGGTCAAGTGTGCATACCAAAATACGTGGGGTGTCATAAGATGCCCACCCAAATGCGTTTGTGTGACGTTACTCAGGTACCTCCCGGGATATCTGCACCCTTTCACCGCTGGCCGGGCACCTTCTTCACCAAAACGTAGTTGGTCTGCTACAGTCTGTCCCAGATACCACCAACGCGTTTCTGCTCCTGAGAGCCTTTTTCAAGGTGTATGGTGGACTGAATGATCCCCGGGTATTTAAACCCTAAGGTGTGATATCATTGGTCCAGACTGTTCAGACCCTAATTAAATGTTTTATCTTCTCACTACCTCTAAAAACGTCCCTCCATCTTATTTATATAAGCACTCTATTGCACCTTATATGTACAGATGTGTCCTGATATATCGTTGCTGCGTACCGCATAGCAGGCGCCATGCAACTCGCGCCATCTCCTTGCGCTATAACTCCCGTTATAAGTTGCGTTGTAAATGTGACGTCACGTTATAATTGTAACGTTCATTCTACTTTCTGTCCACCAGATGTCGCTTTTCCTAAATTCTACAGCGCATGCCTCAAATAGCCAACGGACCCTTCATAGCGCCGCCTGCTGATTGGCTGACATTTATTGTGACAATGACGAACCATTAATCACTTCACTTATAATATGGGAATTATTTCGGACTAGCTTTGTGTTTCAGTAACTACCAGATGGTCTCCAGCCACACTGCGGCCCAATCACGCTAGCTATAGATATTGTCGTTACTGTGTGTACAAATTGCAGGATCACATTAGCGTAAGCAGCTACTTTTTTTTTTTTTTAAAGCACCAAAATACAACACATGACATATAAACCCGGAGGGCCCACCTTGACCATGGTCAGCTGTGGCCTAACTAGAACAGCGGCCGCCTGCAATGCTTGAAGACCCGGGTTCAATACAGAGTTTGGCACCCATTTTTTTTTTTTTTTTTTTAATACCATAAAGTTATTTAGTGTTTTAAGTGCAAAGTGCAACTGGGTACCTACAGTATCTCATGAATGCACAGTATGACTACCAGATGGTCTTCAGCCACACTGCCGCCCAATCACGCTAGCTACAGATATTGTCGTTACAGTGTGTACAAATTGCAGGATCACATTTGTGTCTCTGTTGTTTCAAATGGCAATTCCGGATGAATTGTGCCTTTTTTTCGACCGTTTTAGGATTCGACAGTACTCGACAGTCGAAACCCTCCACCCGGGACCATGAATTCGACATACAGTATTCAATACATAACGGATTTGACATTCCCCTTGTCGAATAACGGACCAATCGTCGAGTAGTGGGCGTCCTGGATTCGACTTCCCGCCGTTTGGAATCCTTTATAGGGCTTGTTTGCTGCATGCTCGGCAGCCATTTTGTGACCCTGCAGTGTGGAGAGGAGGTGTTACAGAGCGATCAAAGTGGTTTTGTTTGCTGTGGTATCGTTTGGACACCAAGCAGGCTTTAATCCAGGACGGACAGGATACCTGTTACCCCGGAGGGGAGTCGTTTTTGGAGGGATTTCTGCATTTGTAGGTAAGTAACACATGTGGTCTGGTGTTGCATGTAAGTGTTTGTGTAGTGTATGGGTGGTGTTCTGAGTGCTTGGCTACTGTTTTGGATGAGGTATGAGTGCAGTATGTAATGTTTGGGGGGTTTTTAAATGTTTTTTTTTTCATGTTTGGGTGGTTTTTCATGTGCAGGGATGCTTTTTGGCTTGTTTGGGGTGGTTTTGAGTATGTCTGTAACTCACATGCGGCCGACATGTGATGTCGTTTGTTTCCAAAACATGTTTTTTGGCTTCTAATTTAGCACTGGTGCATCCCTGCACATGCTGGAGGTACTTTTTGGCTTGTTTGGGGTGGTTTTGAGTATGTCGGTAACTCACATGTGGCCGACATGTGGTCTTGTTTGTTTCCAAAATTTGTTTTTTGGCTTCTAATTTTGCACTGGTGCGTCCCTGCACATGCTGGAGGTACTTTTTGGCTTGTTTGGGGTGGTTTTGAGTATGTCGGTAACTCACATGTGGCCGACATGTGGTCTTGTTTGTTTCCAAAATGTGTTTTTTGGCTTCTAATTTAGCACTGGTGCGTCCCTGCACATGCTGGAGGTACTTTTTGGCTTGTTTGGCTGAGTTTTTTTTTTTTTAAATTTCAATTTTTTTTTTATGTGTGTTTGGTCCTGCTTGAGCACTGGGGTCCCAGCAGCATGACGTGTGGTTGCATGTAATTATGTAATGTGTGTTACATTTTTTAAATGTTTTTTTATTTTTACAACAGAGATGTCCAGGGACAAGCGGCCCCGATCCCCCCCTTCCCCCCACCCCTCAGAAGAATTTTCCCTGCACATCAATGAGGAGTGGGAGCCGACCCAGGAGGAGGATACGACCGACCAGGCATCCAGTGACTAGCCGCGGTCGTCAAGGGACCAAAGGAGGAAGCAAAAGAAAAGGCCTAGAAAGGTAAATACTGACAACACCTGCAGACACAATAGCATCCAACTTGACACACCCTAGTTTGCGCACTGCCATGCACACCTACAGGTATCTTTGCGCACTGCCAGGGATACTGACACACTCGCAGGTACATACCAATCATATTAATTGCATGTTTTTTTTATCCCTAAAGGCAAGAAGCCAGCCAGAGGATCAGTCGGAGGAGGAAGCCTCTGGTGAAGACGCAGGACAGAAGCCGCGTGGACCCAGATACACTGAGGCGGAAAACTGTGCCCTAGTGGATGGCGTCGACAGGTCCTACGACGTTCTGTATGGACCAAGGGCACAGACCACAGCAGCTAAGACCAAGCGAAACATCTGGGATGCCATCGCGACACAAGTCACTGCAGTATCTGGAAACCGCCGGAGCACCAGAAACTGCATGAAGCGGTACAGTGATTGCCACAGACAGACCAAGAAGAAGATGGGGATGCAGCGCCGACATGAGAAAGCTACGGGAGGTGGTCCGGCTCTCAATCTGAAGTGGCTACCCTGGGAGGACGTTATTAAAAGGCGCATGAACCCTGTCATGGTCCAAGGAGTTCGCGGAGGTGTGGACTCCAGCCGTCCTGCTGGCTTTCCTGAGGAGGAAGAACCGCCCAAAAGACGGAAGACGACGGGAGATAAGCAGTCCAAAAGGAGGCCTGATGGTAAGAATACATTCAGATGAGCTGTACTAAATCTTTATTTTTTTTTAATTTGCTAATGTGTTGGTTCTTTCCCACAGACACGCCTGCCCAGAGGACATCACCTGCGCGCAGTACATCGCCAGCGCGCAGACCAACACCTGCGCAGCAGGCATCGGCAGCAGCGCGCGGACCATCACCTGCGCAGCAAGTATCGGCAGCGCACAGATCTTCACCTGCGCGCCAGACGTCATCAGCGCGCAGAAAGTCACCTGCGCGCCAGACATCGTCAGTGCGCAGAAAGTCACCTGTGCGCTAGACAGCGTGCAGAACGTCACCTGCGCGCCAGACACCGTCGGCGACCACACCTCCAGCTGGGCGCCAAACTACAGCTCCTGCGCGCAGGCCATCACCAGCTCATCTCTCCAGGAGCTCTGGAACTGTGACCGAAGAGCCTCAAGACACTACCCTTGTGGACCCATCACCCGCACTGTTTGAGTCAACAGGGTTAACGGACGAGACTTTTCTAGGGTTTGAAGACAGCCGTGCAGAAGTATCCAGCCGGACCCTTGAAAAGTCTCCCGAATTGAGGACAAGTGAAGCTCCTGGAGCAGCGGCACCATCGGATGGAGCAGGTTTTTATTTTTGATGGGGGGTTTTTGGGTGTGGGGGGTCGCCATTTTTGTATCGTTTATTAACTTTTTTTTTTTCTTCTTTTGCAAACAGAGGTGCCACGGACCAGCAGCGGACTTGCGTCGGGGATTGGTCCCAACTTCAGGCCGGATCTCTTGTGGGATGAGTCGGACGACGACGAGGTGGAAGTGCAGCAGCCTGGTGTTTCTACATCCCTGTGTGAGTAATTATCAAATTGTGAGCCTTCAAACAAATGTATGAATGTGTATACTAATTTCTAATTTTTCTTTTCAGCTTCACAAATGCAATTGGTGGCAGAAGTACAGCAAGGGCAGGATCCCTCAAATGTACAGAGGGTACACACCCTGGCAGCCGAGATGACTTCCCGCCAGGATACTTACACGAGTGTCGTTGGAACCAGACTGGACGCCATTGAGAAGACAATGGAGAAGATGGCAAACGGTTTGGTTGACATGCAAAAGGCTCTTTCCGACAGCACGGCAGAAATGCAAAAGACCAGAAAGAGAAGATAACACAGAGTCTATGGACATCCTTCACATTCTTGCTGGGTGATTGAAAAACTTATTGGGCGCTAGAAGGTGAAAAGGGCAGCCTGGAGTACACCAGTGGGGTTTTCCTTCTTACCCACAAGAGAATACAAAATGTCAAGGGAGGTGGTGTACTTTGGGCGCCCGACCTATATGTGGACTTTTAAAGCGGGACCAAAGTAATGGTCAATTACACAAACAATAGCGTCTGGATGTGCTCTCGTAAAAATGATGGTGTGTAGGATAATTCATACAAGGTATTGGTAAAAATAACAAGATAATTTAATTTAATACACAATTTCATAAAACCGTTTCATACATCAATAAAGCATACCAAAAAGGTAAGCTAGGGGCCGCAGGTGTTATAATGGGGCAGGGTGGTCAAAACTTTCACCCTGCCCTGGCCCCGTAGCTTATGTGTGGATCAATGTCCCCAGATGAATGGTGATGTCTTTGAACTGGTATTCAAAAAAATGCTGAAAACGTACCGGTAGGGTAAACTAGGAGCCACAGGTGTTTATGACAAGCAGGGTGGTCCAGACTTCACCCTGCTCTGGCTCCCAAAGTTTTACCACTGGTCGATGTCAGATGAGTAGTCAGTCCAAGTTCTTCCTTTAGTTCAGATGCTGAAGATTAAGTAGTCAGGTAACCAACGCGTTTCGAGATGTAGAATCTCTTCCTCAGGGCATGATGGTTTCTTTTCTCCTCAGATTCGGTTTTTAAAGATGGTTGGAAATCAATTCCGGGTCTAAAGGTCGTCCTGACCGGAAGTGCTACAAAAAATTCCCGGAAAGAACTTTAAATAATAAATTGCTCCGTGTTATAAGGTGGCAATGCTTGTGAGATCGATTATTGGCTAAATAAGGTGCAAAATTGTATTAGAATCTATTGGTCTGTAAAAACGGGCGACCGGAAGTGGGTATTACCGGAAGTAGAAATCCGGAAGTGACGCGGCGGGACGAGTAACCACATAATTAAAGTGGAATATTTAGAAATATCAGTATAGAGGTAATGTAGGTAGGCAGGTGTGGGTTGGGTGTGATGTTGGAGCGCTTACGAACAGTGAATTGAACACTGATAAAAACCGCTGATGCCGTGACCGGAAGTGCCGCTGGTCTATGCGTGTCACTGGACCGGAAGTGACATCGCGGGGAAAATTTTAAAACTAAAGTCAATAATCCAATAGAGATACATAAAATATCTGAATGTGCAGAGTCGAGGGTTCAGATGTTTTAACAAAAAAAACCCATGGGTTGATCCAGTGAATCGGACACAACTAGAAATGTCGGTGCCGTGACCGGAAGTGCCGCTGGATTATGCGTGTCACCGACCGGAAGTGACATCGCGGGGTTGAAAGCCTTTCAAGATAAATGAATATCTATTCGTGCAGTAGGAGGGGTTGGAACGCCAGGACATCACGTCCTGCTAGGGATGGTAATAATAAACTGTTTTGAATGAAAAAGGCATCAAAAGTGTAATTTACCCCGGAAGTGACGCGAATTCTATGCGTGTCAAAGGCCGGAAGTGGGTATTGAACCGCAAGTGACAGGCCGATAGGGAAGGGGATTGAAAGCTGGAATAGTAAAATTCTATATGGATACGTAAAGTGTAATTTTAAAGGACTGAGAGCCGTAAACAAAAATGGCTGATCGGGTGATAAGTACTGGAGACTCTAGTAAAAATGAAGTAACTGAAATATTTAGTTTTTTAGTCCCTTGATCAGACATGAAGGTACTTGATGAGCATAAAAGTTCACAATCGTCCAAAAAAAATTTGAAATAGGTCCTGTACGATTCCGATATTCGAAGTATGTCCATAGGTTCCATAAAATACATACTTGATGAGGGTAGATATCGGTTGATTGAATAATTCATATGGCCCGAAGAACATAAAAGAAAACAGAGATGTATAGGTTAAAAATAAGATTCTGTGAGACGTTGATTTACATGATGGTGAAAGAAATTCTAAACTACCATTTACTCTAGGAACCATTTGAGCTCAAAGTCTTTATTTAGGCCCTTGGGGCACAAGGACTGAAGTCTATGAATCATTTTCATTTCTGCTTTGGCAAGGTTTCTTTCCGTGTTTCTGTCTCGCCAAGTAGATTTTACATGTAGTAGTCCTACAAATCTTTTTACATGGGTGTATGAGCACTGGTGTTCCAGTTTGAAATGTTCAGACAAGTTATGTGTAAGAAGTCCATTCTTTATGTTGCGTAGGTGTTCACCAAGCCGTGTTTTTAATGCTCTGGATGTGCGTCCAATGTATGCTTTACCACATGTGCATTCTACAAGGTAGACAATGTTACTGGTGTGGCAAGTTATGAAGTCTTTAATTTTGAAAGAGATGCCATTAATGGTAACATCCGTGTATTTAGAGGTCTCAGTTTTAATTTGTCTACATGGTAAGCAAAGTCAGCATCTGTGGAAACCACTGGTCCTGATCGGGTTAATGCTTTTCTGTGGTAAGGCACTTCGAACCAATTTATTTTTGAGGTTTGCTGCCTTTCGGTAAATAAAAACCGGTCTATTTGGAATAATGTTTTTGAGTGTTTCGTCCATGCAAAGTAGTTTCAAGTGTTTCTTGATGATCTGCTCAATTTTCTTGTATTGATGGTCATAACCTGTGATGAATGACCATTGGGAATGATTGGTGTTCTTTCTTTCTTTTTTCTCTTGGTTATGGATGAGTGTGGTCCTGTCTCTATTCATGGTTTCCAATTGGATTTTTTCCAAATTATCTGGACAGTAGCCTTTTTCAATAAAGGCATTCTTGAGTTCGTTGATCTGAGATGTGCAGGTAGTGTCTTCACTGCAATTTCTTCTTATTCTTAAAAACTGCCCTTTGGGTATACCATTCAGCCAGTTAATGTGATGTTCGCTTTCTTTACATATGTAGTTATTGGAGTCTGTGGGTTTATTGTAGGTCTTGGTTTGAATGATGTTTTCTTTAATGTATATAGATAGGTCTAAGAAATTAATCTCAGTTTTGCTATTTGCGAAGGTGAGGACGATGTTCCTGTTGTCATTCAGATGATTACAGAACTCTGTCAAACTTTCTGTATCGCCTTTCCAAAAGAATAAAATATCATCGATATATCGATTCCATGTTAGTAATTTATCAGACCATGGATTTTGGGTATAGACATTTCCTTGTTCCCAATAGGCCATAAAGAGGTTGGCAAAGCTAGGGGCAAAACGTGTCCCCATAGCAGTGCCTCTCTTTTGGAGGTAGTAATCTCCCTCAAAGAAAAAGAAATTATTTTTCAAAATAAATTCGATGGAGTCGAGGATGAAGGATTTTCTGACTTCTGTAAAGTCTGTTTGGTTTAGAAACCAAGAGGTTACTTCTATGCCTTTTTGATGGTCGATGATAGTGTATAGGGAAGTCACATCGGCTGTGACCATAATAGTCTCATTATCCCATGTTATTCCTTCTAGTTTCTGGATGGTGTCACTTGTGTCTTTTAGATGTGAAGGATTTCTCATCACTAAAGGCTGGAGTTCATAATCAACTAGGGCTGATAGGTTAGATGTTAAACACCCTGTTCCGGCAACAATGGGGTGTCCTGGAGGGGCTGTACTGTTCTTATGTATTTTTGGTAATACGTATATAGTTGGTGTGATAGGGTCTTCGATGTTCAGGAAGGCAAATTCCGTGTCTGTGATTCCACCTTTTTCCAGATGAGTCTTGAGTAATTTCTGGAAGTTCGTTTTTATTTTTGTGGATGGATCATTCTTCAATTTCTGGTAAGTAACGTTGTCTGATAACTGACGTTGAATTTCCTTCACGTAATCACGTAATCTATTTTATTTAAAATGGCTATGCCACCCCCTTTATCGCAGGGCTTGATTACGATATCCTGGTCTTTCTGTAGAGATTTGATGGCTTCTTGCTCCTTCCTGGTCAAATTGTAGATTTTCTTTTTGTTTTTATTTTTGGCCTCTATAGTCGTTAAATCCTCAATAACTAGTTTCTGGAATGTTTCAATGTAGTTTCCTTTTATATGGGCCGGATAAAAGGTAGACAGTTTTTTATGAGTGACTTGAATTGCAGGGGTAGTCGTAATGGGTTGCGTGGCAGTTTCTTCCTTCCGCTTCATTTCAAAAAATGTCTTCAAGGAGATTTTTCTGATAAATTTGTGTACATCCACAAACCTATCGAAATCATTCGTGACAGTAGTAGGGGCGAATTTTAGTCCCTTAGTGAGTACCTTTTCTTCAAATGCCGTTAGGGTTCTTGTGCTCAAATTATATATTGTTTTTCTTTTATTAGGTATTTCCTCAGTTGTCACTTGTTCAGAGATAATTTTCTTCTTCTTGGTTAGTGGTTTACCTGCTCTTCTACCTCTTTTTCTCTTGTTTCGATTTTTCTTCTTTTCCTTGATGGTTATTGGTATCTGTGACTCCTCCTTTCTCCTCGAAAAGGTGAGTGCCTGGGTGTTCTGTCTCTTGCAGGTTCAGTTTGTATCGTTGGTCGTCTGTCTGTATTGAAGTTTTCCTCGGGGGTGCTTAGTCTTCTCCGGTTACGTTCAGTTTGTTGTCTATACCTCTGCTCGTCAACCTTTCCACGTGTGGTTGGATATTCTCGATCCTGTTTGTATGGTGCTCGATATTCGCGGTCATTCCTATAGATGTCCTGTCTATATTCCTGTCTTGGCCTCCTATAGTTGTTCTGTCCGTATCTTCCCCTCCTTCTGGGGCTGAAATTATAATGTGCCCTATGCGTCTGGTAGGAAGGATGCTGTGAAACTTGGTTATTGGTCCTTTTTAGATTATTTTCTCTAGGTTGATTTTCCTTTGATGCTGGTGGTTTCTTCTTTTTCGTGATGCCGAATTTGTAGAAATCAAAGTCGCGTTGTAGTTTTTTCTGTTTCTTTTTTATGAGTTCCTTTGTATTGTGTTCCAACTTTTCTGCAATCCCTTTTTCGAGTGCATCGTAGGGAGAAAGCCTTTCATAAGGCGTAATGAGGGTTTTTAAAATGTCAATCCTTTCTTTCACATCCTTACGTTTATTTTTCCTTTCCTTGATAATCAGTGTCATTAGTTTCATGGAGCAGTCTTCCAAGATTGTTGTCCATTCTTTGGCGAATTCTTCAGTGGCGTCGTCAAATGATGGTTTTTTATCAAATCTCAAACCCTTCGGGATGACTTGTTCCGCGGAATATTTTTCCAGTGTGGCAATTTCTCACCAAAGTTTATTTTCTTTAATTAACCACTCTCCTAACCGATTCATTGCTGTTTCAAGGTTATCGTCAGTCATTTCAATTTCTTCTTTGTTAAAGTCAATAGTAAAGGCTTCTTTTAATTCTTCGTCCCTTTTGGACATGTGGTGCCACATGGTGCAGCCTATAAGTTCGTCTGAAGGAAATGAAAATGGAGTACTTGCTGGGTGATTGAAAAACTTATTGGGCGCTAGAAGGTGAAAAGGGCAGCCTGGAGTACACCAGTGGGGTTTTCCTTCTTACCCACAAGAGAATACAAAATGTCAAGGGAGGTGGTGTACTTTGGGCGCCCGACTTATATGTGGACTTTTAAAGCGGGACCAAAGTAATGGTCAATTACACAAACAATAGCGTCTGGATGTGCTCTCGTAAAAATGATGGTGTGTAGGATAATTCATACAAGGTATTGGTAAAAATAACAAGATAATTTAATTTAATACACAATTTCATAAAACCGTTTCATACATCAATAAAGCATACCAAAAAGGTAAGCTAGGGGCCGCAGGTGTTATAATGGGGCAGGGTGGTCGAAACTTTCACCCTGCTCTGGCCCCGTAGCTTATGTGTGGATCAATGTCCCCAGATGAATGGTGATGTCTGTGAACTGGTATTCAAAAAAATGCTGAAAACGTACCGGTAGGGTAAACTAGGAGCCGCAGGTGTTTATGACAAGCAGGGTGGTCCAGACTTCACCCTGCTCTGGCTCCCAAAGTTTTACCACTGGTCGATGTCAGATGAGTAGTCAGTCCAAGTTCTTCCTTTAGTTCAGATGCTGAAGATCAAGTAGTCAGGTAACCAACGCGTTTCGAGATATAGAATCTCTTCCTCAGGGCTTGATGGTTTCTTTTCTCCTCAGATTCGGTTTTTAAAGATGGTTGGAAATCAATTCCGGGTCTAAAGGTCGTCCTGACCGGAAGTGCTACAAAAAATTCCCGGAAAGAACTTTAAATAATAAATTGCCCCGTGTTATAAGGTGGCAATGCTTGTGAGATCGATTATTGGCTAAATAAGGTGCAAAATTGTATTAGAATCTATTGGTCTGTAAAAACGGGCGACCGGAAGTGGGTATTACCGGAAGTAGAAATCCGGAAGTGACGCGGCGGGACGAGTAACCACATAATTAAAGTGGAATATTTAGAAATATCAGTATAGAGGTAATGTAGGTAGGCAGGTGCGGGTTGAGTGTGATGTTGGAGCGCTTACGAACAGTGAATTGAACACTGATAAAAACCGCTGATGCCGTGACCGGAAGTGCCGCTGGTCTATGCGTGTCACTGGACCGGAAGTGACATCGCGGGGAAAATTTTAAAACTAAAGTCAATAATCCAATAGAGATACATAAAATATCTGAATGTGCAGAGTCGAGGGTTCAGATGTTTTAACAAAAAAAACCCATGGGTTGATCCAGTGAATCGGACACAACTAGAAATGTCGGTGCCGTGACCGGAAGTGCCGCTGGATTATGCGTGTTACCGACCGGAAGTGACATCGCGGGGTTGAAAGCCTTTCAAGATAAATGAATATCTATTCGTGCAGTAGGAGGGGTTGGAACGCCAGGACATCACGTCCTGCTAGGGATGGTAATAATAAACTGTTTTGAATGAAAAAGGCATCAAAAGTGTAATTTACCCCGGAAGTGACGCGAATTCTATGCGTGTCAAAGGCCGGAAGTGGGTATTGAACCGCAAGTGACAGGCCTGTGGACGCCTCCTGCCATTGCTCCACCACAATCCTGGTATGGACGGTCACAGCTGTACCAAGGATATCCAGGGATGTACACCACCTACCAGATGCCTCCACCACCGGCCGCCACGTCTACACCAGCACGGCCACTGAGGCCACCTCAACACACCCCTCAGCCACCCAGGGCATCGACGCCACACCAGGAGAAAGAACAGGATCCGGACGGACAACCACCCTAGGCCCGGTCGTATTGTTTTATTTACCCTATTATGTTTTTCATGTTTCCCTTTCTCCCCCTCCCATTAGTTTGTTATTTTTCTTACTATTGTTTTTTATTATGTTTTTCATGTTTCCCTTTCTCCCCCTCCCATTAGTTTGTTATTTTTCTTACTATTGTTTTTTATTTGTGTTGGGCTCCCCCACCCGTGACCGGGTACTACCAAGGAGCTTTATGTCTAGGCATACATGCGCGGGCATGTATGCGGGTGAGTGTGGTCAGTGATGAAAGCTCCTTGTGGTTACATATATGATGGACCAAAGAGCTATTCTGACACCACTTTTTTTTAAAAACAAACTCCTTTTTGTATTGGTGTAAATTTGGCTTTCACTGTTGTGTGAATTTACTATTCACTACTGTTTATTTTTGGCTTCTTCATAGGATTGGGTGGAAAATTGAAGTGGACGGCGTAGTTCGTGTTGTGCGTACCAAGGTGAGTAAAGCCATGTTTCAATGTACAGTATATATTCAAGAAACTTTGGAACGCCTGCCCTTGGAACAATACAGTCCTGCATTGGGTCATGCTGGACTGTGTGGTTCCACAAGTGCAGCCGTGTCAAAGTGCTGACCGCTTTCTTGACTCTGCCACTTTGCAACGTCTGAACCTGAGAACAACACAGTCCAGCATTGGGTCATGCTGGACTGTGTGGTTCCACAAGTGCAGCCGTGTCAAAGTGCTGACCGCTTTCTTGACTCTGCCACTTTGCAACGTCTGAACCTGGGAACAATACAGTCCAGCATTGGGTCATGCTGGACTGTGTGGTTCCACAAGTGCAGCCGTGTCAAAGTGCTGACCGCTTTCTTGACTCTGCCACTTTGCAACGTCTGAACATGGGAACAACACAGTCCAGCATTGGGTCATGCTGGACTGTGTGGTTCCACAAGTGCAGCCGTGTCAAAGTGCTGACCGTTTTCTTGACTCTGCCACTTTGCAACGTCTGAACCTGGGAACAACACAGTCCAGCATTGGGTCATGCTGGACTGTGTGGTTCCACAAGTGCAGCCGTGTCAAAGTACTGACCGCTTTCTTGACTCTGCCACTTTGCAACGTCTGAACCTGGGAACAACACAGTCCAGCATTGGGTCATGCTGGACTGTGTGGTTCCACAAGTGCAGCTGTGTCAAAGTGCTGACCGCTTTCTTGACTCTGCCACTTTGCAACGTCTGAACCTGGGAACAACACAGTCCAGCATTGGGTCATGCTGGACTGTGTGGTTCCACAAATGTTCTTTGGAAAGGAATGAACATAACATCATTAGTGTCTTTACTTAATGTATTTTTTTTTTCAGATACAGTATCTACACAAGAAAAGAATGTAAAGAAGAACAAACACTACTTTTTGTTTAATTACATTTTATTTTTTAATCCAAAATTAAATACAATTATATTTCTTCAATACATTTTTAAAATGAGAAGTTGTGTGTTTTTCTTTAAATAATTAGTAAATAAAATTTAAAATTTCAGAGATGCAGTGGTATTGTGTTAGGTCACCCATGGTACAGCAGGGGAACTGTCGTGTCCCTTTTCATCCATGCTGTTTCCTGCACCTTGGGAAGGATACTCCGCAAGACCTGTGGAAGAGAATAGTATTGTGTCATCCAAAGACAAGGTACAAGCAGGTTACATCGGCCTTTGTCCCAAATGCAACCCTCCGGCACTTGAGAAACTACACATCCAAGCATGCCCTGACACTGCGTAAGCATTGGTGCATCAGGGCATGATTGGATGTGCAGTTTTGCAAATGGCGGAGGGCTGCACTTTGGACATGCCGGGGTTACTTGGACAAGAGGGAGTTTTGGGCAATACATCTCACCTGAGGGGGGTTGTCAGCTACATGGCGGAGGTTCAGGTCCACATCACATGTAGGTCGACCATGGTACAGCAAGGGAACTGTCCTGTCACTTCATCCACGCTGGTTCCTGCACCTTGGGAAGGATACTCCGCAAGACCTGTGGAAGAGAATAGTATTGTGTCATCCAAAGACAAGGTACAAGCAGGTTACATCGGCCTTTGTCCCAAATGCAACCCTCCGGCACTTGAGAAACTACACATTCAAGCATGCCCTGACACTGCGTAAGCATTGGTGCATCAGGGAATGATTGGATGTGCAGTTTTGCAAATGGCGGAGGGCTGCACTTTGGACATGCCGGGGTTACTTGGACAAGAGGGAGTTTTGGGCAATACATCTCACCTGAGGGGGGTTGTCAACTACATGGTGGAGGTTCAGGTCCACATCACATGTAGGTCGACCATGGTACAGCAAGGGAAGTGTCCTGTCACTTCATCCACGCTGGTTCCTGTACCTTGGGAAGGATACTCCGCAAGACCTGTGGAAGAGAATAGTATTGTGTCATCCAAAGACAAGGTACAAGCAGGTTACATCGGCCTTTGTTCCAAATGCAACCCTCCGGCACTTGAGAAACTACACATCCAAGCATGCCCTGACACTGCGTAAGCATTGGTGCATCAGGGCATGATTGGATGTGCAGTTTTGAAAATGGCGGAGGGCTGCACTTTGGACATGCCGGGGTTACTTGGACAAGAGGGAGTTTTGGGCAATACATCTCACCTGAGGGGGGTTGTCAACTACATGGTGGAGGTTCAGGTCCACATCACATGTAGGTCGACCATGGTACAGCAAGGGAACTGTCCTGTCACTTCATCCACGCTGGTTCCTGCACCTTGGGAAGGATACTCCGCAAGACCTGTGGAAGAGAATAGTATTGTGTCATCCAAAGACAAGGCACAAGCAGGTTACATCGGCCTTTGTCCCAAATACAACCCTCCGGCACTTGAGAAACTACACATCCAAGCATGCCCTGACACTGCGTAAGCATTGGTGCATCAGGGCATGATTGGATGTGCAGTTTTGCAAATGGCGGAGGGCTGCACTTTGGACATGCCGGGGTTACTTGGACAAGAGGGAGTTTTGGGCAATACATCTCACCTGAGGGGGGTTGTCAGCTACATGGCGGAGGTTCAGGTCCACATCACATGTAGGTCGACCATGGTACAGCAAGGGAACTGTCCTGTCACTTCATCCACGCTGGTTCCTGCACCTTGGGAAGGATACTCCGCAAGACCTGTGGAAGAGAATAGTATTGTGTCATCCAAAGACAAGGTACAAGCAGGTTACATCGGCCTTTGTCCCAAATGCAACCCTCCGGCACTTGAGAAACTACACATTCAAGCATGCCCTGACACTGCGTAAGCATTGGTGCATCAGGGAATGATTGGATGTGCAGTTTTGCAAATGGCGGAGGGCTGCACTTTGGACATGCCGGGGTTACTTGGACAAGAGGGAGTTTTGGGCAATACATCTCACCTGAGGGGGGTTGTCAACTACATGGTGGAGGTTCAGGTCCTAATCACATGTAGGTCGACCATGGTACAGCAAGGGAAGTGTCCTGTCACTTCATCCACACTGGTTCCTGTACCTTGGGAAGGATACTCCGCAAGACCTGTGGAAGAGAATAGTATTGTGTCATCCAAAGACAAGGTACAAGCAGGTTACATCGGCCTTTGTCCCAAATGCAACCCTCCGGCACTTGAGAAACTACACATCCAAGCATGCCCTGACACTGCGTAAGCATTGGTGCATCAGGGCATGATTGGATGTGCAGTTTTGCAAATGGCGGAGGGCTGCACTTTGGACATGCCGGGGTTACTTGGACAAGAGGGAGTTTTGGGCAATACATCTCACCTGAGGGGGGTTGTCAACTACATGGCGGAGGTTCAGGTCCACATCACATGTAGGTCGACCATGGTACAGCAAGGGAACTGTCCTGTCACTTCATCCACGCTGGTTCCTGCACCTTGGGAAGGATACTCCGCAAGACCTGTGGAAGAGAATAGTATTGTGTCATCCAAAGACAAGGTACAAGCAGGTTACATCGGCCTTTGTCCCAAATGCAACCCTCTGGCACTTGAGAAACTACACATCCAAGCATGCCCTGACACTGCGTAAGCATTGGTGCATCAGGGCATGATTGGATGTGCAGTTTTGAAAATGGCGGAGGGCTGCACTTTGGACATGCCGGGGTTACTTGGACAAGAGGGAGTTTTGGGCAATACATCTCACCTGAGGGGGGTTGTCAACTACATGGTGGAGGTTCAGGTCCACATCACATGTAGGTCGACCATGGTACAGCAAGGGAACTGTCCTGTCACTTCATCCACGCTGGTTCCTGCACCTTGGGAAGGATACTCCGCAAGACCTGTGGAAGAGAATAGTATTGTGTCATCCAAAGACAAGGTACAAGCAGGTTACATCGGCCTTTGTCCCAAATACAACCCTCCGGCACTTGAGAAACTACACATCCAAGCATGCCCTGACACTGCGTAAGCATTGGTGCATCAGGGCATGATTGGATGTGCAGTTTTGCAAATGGTGGAGGGCTGCACTTTGGACATGCCAGGGTTACTTGGACAAGAGGGAGTTTTGGGCAATACATCTCACCTGAGGGGGGTTGTCAACTACATGGCGGAGGTTCAGGTCCACATCACATGTAGGTCGACCATGGTACAGCAAGGGAACTGTCCTGTCACTTCATCCACGCTGGTTCCTGCACCTTGGGAAGGATACTCCGCAAGACCTGTGGAAGAGAATAGTATTGTGTCATCCAAAGACAAGGTACAAGCAGGTTACATCGGCCTTTGTTCCAAATGCAACCCTACGGCACTTGAGAAACTACACATCCAAGCATGCCCTGACACTGCGTAAGCATTGGTGCATCAGGGCATGATTGGATGTGCAGTTTTGAAAATGGCGGAGGGCTGCACTTTGGACATGCCGGGGTTACTTGGACAAGAGGGAGTTTTGGGCAATACATCTCACCTGAGGGGGGTTGTCAACTACATGGTGGAGGTTCAGGTCCACATCACATGTAGGTCGACCATGGTACAGCAAGGGAACTGTCCTGTCACTTCATCCACGCTGGTTCCTGCACCTTGGGAAGGATACTCCGCAAGACCTGTGGAAGAGAATAGTATTGTGTCATCCAAAGACAAGGTACAAGCAGGTTACATCGGCCTTTGTCCCAAATACAACCCTCCGGCACTTGAGAAACTACACATCCAAGCATGCCCTGACACTGCGTAAGCATTGGTGCATCAGGGCATGATTGGATGTGCAGTTTTGCAAATGGCGGAGGGCTGCACTTTGGACATGCCGGGGTTACTTGGACAAGAGGGAGTTTTGGGCAATACATCTCACCTGAGGGGGGTTGTCAGCTACATGGCGGAGGTTCAGGTCCACATCACATGTAGGTCGACCATGGTACAGCAAGGGAACTGTCCTGTCACTTCATCCACGCTGGTTCCTGCACCTTGGGAAGGATACTCCGCAAGACCTATGGAAGAGAATAGTATTGTGTCATCCAAAGACAAGGTACAAGCAGGTTACATCGGCCTTTGTCCCAAATGCAACCCTCCGGCACTTGAGAAACTACACATTCAAGCATGCCCTGACACTGCGTAAGCATTGGTGCATCAGGGAATGATTGGATGTGCAGTTTTGCAAATGGCGGAGGGCTGCACTTTGGACATGCCGGGGTTACTTGGACAAGAGGGAGTTTTGGGCAATACATCTCACCTGAGGGGGGTTGTCAACTACATGGTGGAGGTTCAGGTCCTAATCACATGTAGGTCGACCATGGTACAGCAAGGGAAGTGTCCTGTCACTTCATCCACGCTGGTTCCTGTACCTTGGGAAGGATACTCCGCAAGACCTGTGGAAGAGAATAGTATTGTGTCATCCAAAGACAAGGTACAAGCAGGTTACATCGGCCTTTGTCCCAAATGCAACCCTCCGGCACTTGAGAAACTACACATCCAAGCATGCCCTGACACTGCGTAAGCATTGGTGCATCAGGGCATGATTGGATGTGCAGTTTTGCAAATGGCGGAGGGCTGCACTTTGGACATGCCGGGGTTACTTGGATAAGAGGGACTTTTGGGCAATACATCTCACCTGAGGGGGGTTGTCAACTACATGGCGGAGGTTCAGGTCCACATCACATGTAGATCGACCATGGTACAGCAAGGGAACTGTCCTGTCACTTCATCCACGTTGGTTCCTGCACCTTGGGAAGGATACTCCGCAAGACCTGTGGAAGAGAATAGTATTATGTCATCCAAAGACAAGGTACAAGCAGGTTACATCGGCCTTTGTTCCAAATGCAACCCTCCGGCACTTGAGAAACTACACATCCAAGCATGCCCTGACACTGCGTAAGCATTGGTGCATCAGGGCATGATTGGATGTGCAGTTTTGAAAATGGCGGAGGGCTGCACTTTGGACATGCCAGGGTTACTTGGACAAGAGGGAGTTTTGGGCAATACATCTCACCTGAGGGGGGTTGTCAACTACATGGCGGAGGTTCAGGTCCACATCACATGTAGATCGACCATGGTACAGCAAGGGAACTGTCCTGTC
The DNA here is from genome assembly GCF_028390025.1 of Pseudophryne corroboree. Lineage (NCBI taxonomy): Eukaryota > Metazoa > Chordata > Amphibia > Anura > Myobatrachidae > Pseudophryne > Pseudophryne corroboree. Next base: position 315,406,306 of record NC_086452.1, read on the forward strand.
ACTTCATCCACGCTGGTTCCTGCACCTTGGGAAGGATACTCCGCAAGACCTGTGGAAGAGAATAGTATTATGTCATCCAAAAACAAGGTACAAGCAGGTTACATCGGCCTTTGTCCCAAATGCAACCCTCCGGCACTTGAGAAACTACACATCCAAGCATGCCCTGACACTGCGTAAGCATTGGTGCATCAGGGCATGATTGGATGTGCAGTTTTGCAAATGGCGGAGGGCTGCACTTTGGACATGCCAAGGTTACTTGGACAAGAGGGAGTTTTGGGCAATACATCTCACCCGAGGGGGGTTGTCAACTACATGGCGGAGGTTCAGGTCCACATCACATGTAGGTCGACCATGGTACAGCAAGGGAACTGTCCTGTCACTTCATCCACGCTGGTTCCTGCACCTTGGGAAGGATACTCCGCAAGACCTGTGGAAGAGAATAGTATTGTGTCATCCAAAGACAAGGTACAAGCAGGTTACATCGGCCTTTGTCCCAAATGCAACCCTCTGGCACTTGAGAAACTACACATCCAAGCATGCCCTGACACTGCGTAAGCATTGGTGCATCAGGGCATGATTGGATGTGCAGTTTTGCAAATGGCGGAGGGCTGCACTTTGGACATGCCGGGGTTACTTGGACAAGAGGGAGTTTTGGGCAATACATCTCACCTGAGGGGGGTTGTCAACTACATGGTGGAGGTTCAGGTCCACATCACATGTAGGTCGACCATGGTACAGCAAGGGAAGTGTCCTGTCACTTCATCCACGCTGGTTCCTGTACCTTGGGAAGGATACTCCGCAAGACCTGTGGAAGAGAATAGTATTGTGTCATCCAAAGACAAGGTACAAGCAGGTTACATCAGCCTTTGTCCCAAATGCAACCCTCCGGCACTTGAGAAACTACACATCCAAGCATGCCCTGACACTGCGTAAGCATTGGTGCATCAGGGCATGATTGGATGTGCAGTTTTGCAAATGGCGCAGGGCTGCACTTTGGACATGCCGGGGTTACTTGGACAAGAGGGAGTTTTGGGCAATACATCTCACCTGAGGGGGGTTGTCAGCTACATGGCGGAGGTTCAGGTCCACATCACATGTAGGTCGACCATGGTACAGCAAGGGAACTGTCCTGTCACTTCATCCACGCTGGTTCCTGCACCTTGGGAAGGATACTCCGCAAGACCTGTGGAAGAGAATAGTATTGTGTCATCCAAAGACAAGGTACAAGCAGGTTACATCGGCCTTTGTTCCAAATGCAACCCTACGGCACTTGAAAAACTACACATCCAAGCATGCCCTGACACTGCGTAAGCATTGGCGCATCAGGGCATGATTGGATGTGCAGTTTTGCAAATGGCGGAGGGCTGCACTTTGGACATACCGGGGTTACTTGGACAAGAGGGAGTTTTGGGCAATACATCAAAGTCCCTGAAAGAGAAGGGGCAGGGGGAGAGAGTCTACAGTGTACAATGTAGTATAACAATGTACAGTGCACTGTATAATGCAACAGTAATGAGCCCTGAAACTCCCCCCCTGCTGTTATCACTACAAAGTCCCATACTGGAGCAGGAGAGTGGGAGAGCAAGAGAGAGAAACGTCAATACTGTACAGAACTGTAAGAAACACTCACTGTACTGTACAATACTGTCAAATAATGTTCAAGCAGTAAGCACATTGCAGTAACCACCACAGCACAATAATGTACTGTAAGTACTGTAACGTACCTTTTTTATTGATGAGTGAATGACCATATTCTCTCTTCACCCTTCTTCACATTAAAGGTCGTGTCCAATAGATGCCACAGTTTGAAGTCACCAGTTGCTGTGCTGTTACAGTATGCCTCTCCATGGTTTTATTCTGGGCATCCGTAGCAATCCATTTAAAGTGTCCTTCAGCTTTACAAATTCAACATCTCCCATCTTGAATCGGGCATAGCACCGTGACAGTATGTCCTTGCGCAAATTGTCGGGGATTGCAAATTTTCCTTGTTGCCCATCAAAGTTGACCTGCTTGCTCCAATTCAAGTACAGTTCAAATGCAACATGTTCTTGGAAAACAAGTTGTGCATAACGATGCATCTCTCGATTGCCTGCTTCATACAGAGTGTTGTCACCGTCAGCAGTTATTACACTCAATGGCATGTCGGGCAAGGAGGTTCCATGCACGCGCACATTTTTAGGTGTGCTGCACATTGGCCCTCATTCCGAGTTGTTCGCTCGCAAGCTGCTTTTAGCAGCTTTGCACATGCTAAGCCACCGCCTACTGGGAGTGAATCTTAGCTTATCAAAATTGCGAACGAAAGATTCGCAATATTGCGAAAAGACTTCTCTGTGCAGTTTATGAGTAGCTCAATACTTACTCTGCCAGTGCGATCAGTTCAGTGCTTGTCGTTCCTGGTTTGACGTCACAAACACACCCAGCGTTTGCCCAGACACTCCTCCGTTTCTCCAGCCAGAAACGGTAGCGTTTTTTCACACACTCCCATAAAACGGCCAGTTTCCGCCCAGAAACACCCACTTCCTGTCAATCACATTACGATCACCAGAACGAAGAAAAAACCTCGTAATGCCGTGAGTAAAATTCCTAACTGCATAGCAAATTTACTTGGTGCAGTCGCAGTGCAAACATTGCGCATGCGCAATAAGCGGAATATCGCTGCAATGCAAAGAAATTTACAGAGCGAACAACTCGGAATGACCACCCTTGGTGGTATTCCAGGTGAAGGTAACGTTACATTGTTCACATCTCTAGTGGACAACTGGAATGATGCAACCGTTGCAGAGTCCATGTTGTTTGAGCAGCGGGATGGTGCATTGTCTCTGTCAGGCAACCAGTAAGATGACAGTGGTGGAGTTTCTATGTTAGTCTGATGGTGGGGTGTATCTGGTGCATTGTCTCTGTCAGGCAACCGGAAGATGGCAGTGGTGTTGTGTCCATGACAGTCAAGTGATGGGATGCAACTGTTTCTGTGTCCATGCTGGGCAATTGGTCAGATGCAGCTGGTGTCATCTCCAATTCAGGAAAGTGGAAAGATGTGTTCTGTTGTGTCGTTTCCAAATCACAATCCTCTTCAGCATCAAATGCATCAGGGCAGTCAAATTCAGATTGTGCTGGCTGTGATGCTTTAATAGGTGGTCCTCCAGCAGCTTGCCATTGTTCCATTGATTGACGGATGACATCTTTCATGGCTCCAGCAAGCATGTCATTCAGACCTCCTGTCAGTCCATCCATTTTTCCTGTCAATCCATCCAGTTTTCCTGTTAGTCCATCAATTTGCGCTTGAAGGTGAGTCACCTTGCCCAGAAGGTCTCTCACCAGCCCTGTGCAGCTGCATTCACATGGGTTGGGATCTTTAAATTCAAGCCTCCTACGGGTCGGTGATTGCGATGCTTGTATGAGTGGTGTAGTGTCGTGAAGCTCAAAAAAAAGGGTGAAAGTCCTCATCTATGATACGTGACACATCCATCACTGTGTGTGTTTCATCACAGAGAACTGTGTTCTCTACAGCAGCATTCATGTCTGGCACCAAATATTCATTGGTTACATTGCCAATTGTGTTCTCCAAAAATTGGCATTTGGCCTTTGCATTTTTCCTTACTTTGACAACAGGAACATTTTCCTTTCCTGCTTTCTTCTTTAGAATCTGTGGCCCTGCCGCAGACATTTTCTTGGTAAGTGACGCTGAATGGGCTCCAGAATAGAATGCTTTAGTTTTCACCATCTTCACACTATGCAGTGCACTCTACAATACACAATAATAAGACTCAAGTACATGTACAGTACAGTAGTAACAGTACAGTAGCAAATTATGGTTCAATTACAGTACTACAGGGCTTTGTATGAGGGGGTGCAAGCTCGTTTGTGAAGTACAGTACTGTAAATGTCTGGCGAGTGTTAAATTACAGTACATACTGTACTGTAGACGTGGGTCGCAGACATGGCCACATTACAATGCCAGGGGCTGGGATTTCATGTAGAACATACTGTAGCAGCATGTTAGGCAGTGAAAACAGTGGAGAAGTGAAGCAATCAGCATTGTGGTAACATTTATAAATTGCATACTATAGTATAACATTATACCGAGAATCTGATTGGTTGTCATGGGTAACTACTCCACTTTTTCATGTTTGTCACTACTTCATGACTAAGGGGCTAATTCCGGCCCGATCGTAGCCCTGCAAAATGTTGCAGGGCTACGATCAGGCACACAGATATGGTATGCGGGGTGACTAGCCCCCAGGGTTGTATTTAGGGGTCAGAGCAGCCCTGGCAAAGTAAAGAACTGGTGCCCCCTCATATTTGAAATAGGGAAGGCACGTGTGGCAAAAAAGGGCCGTGTGCCTTACTCACATAACGGAGCACAGTAATGTACAGGACATTATTCACGTTATGCTACACAATAGTACTATGGGCATCTGCAGACTCCATGTTTGGGCCCCGTCCTCTCTCATAGCCGTCACCACTGCTGCTAGCGCTCTGAGTGCCAGAGTCTACTCAAAAAAATGGCCGCTGCGCCATTATTTCAAAGTCCAACGCACGCGCTGTAGACTCTGGCACTGTGCCAGTCTCTAGTGCTCAGTTTAATAGCAGCGACAGTCACAGCTACAGGAGAGGAGGGTGCCCACACACAGTCAGCGATGTATTCATTGATAAATGAGCACAATGTACTGTATTTGCTTATCCCTTCTATTTTGGGTATACAGTATCTGAATGAGCCTAATAAGAATTACAGTATACTGTAAGATGCAGTATGATCCTGCCTGTTCCAGGTGACACATTCACCCAATGTGACTGCATTCTGCCATGCAATCTTGGGTGATAATACAATATTTAATACACCAATGCATTTCATTGTGTTCTAGGACTAATGACATCCAAACATTGATATGAATTCAAACAAAATACAGTATTTAAAGAAGGGGACATTTGTGGGTAGTAACTAGTGATGAGCGGGTTCGGTTCCTCGGAAACCGAACCCCCCCGAACTTCACCCATTTTACACGGGTCCAAGGCATACTCGGATTCTCCTGTATGGCTCGGTTAACCCGAGCGCGCCCGAACGTCATCATCCCGCTGTCGGATTCTCGCGAGATTCGGATTCTATATAAGGTGCCGCGCGTCGCCGCCATTTTCACTCGTGCATTGGAAATGTTAGGGAGAGGACGTGGCTGGCGTCCTCTCCGTTTATTAATGTTGATGCAAATATTTGTGCTTATTGCTTAATTGTGGGGACTGGGGAGCAGCTGTATTATATAGGAGGAGTACAGTGCAGAGTTTTGCTGATCAGTGACCACCAGTTTTATCCGTTCTCTGCCTGAAAAACGCTCCATATCTGTGCTCAGTGTGCTGCATATATCTGTGCTCACACTGCTTAATTGTGGGGACTGGGGAGCAGCTGTATTATATAGGAGGAGTACAGTGCAGAGTTTTGCTGATCAGTGACCACCAGTTTTATCCGTTCTCTGCCTGAAAAACGCTCCATATCTGTGCTCAGTGTGCTGCATATATCTGTGCTCACACTGCTTTATTGTGGGGACTGGGGACCAGCAGTATTATATAGGAGGAGTTCAGTGCAGAGTTTTGCTGACAGTGACCACCAGTATATACCTCTGTGTCGTCAAGTATACTATCCATCTAGATTCTATACCTGTGGTGCATTTTAGTTTTGCAGTTTGCTGACAGTGACCATCAGTATATATAGCAGTACGGTACGGAAGGCCACTGCTCTACCTACCTCTGTGTCGTCAAGTATACTATCCATCTAGATTCTATACCTGTGGTGCATTTTAGTTTTGCAGTTTGCTGACAGTGACCACCTGTATATATATATAGCAGTACGGTACGGAAGGCCACTGCTCTACCTACCTCTGTGTCGTCAAGTATACTATCCATCTAGATTCTATACCTGTGGTGCATTTTAGTTTTGCAGTTTGCTGACAGTGACCACCAGTATATATAGCAGTACGGTACGGAAGGCCACTGCTCTACCTACCTCTGTGTCGTCAAGTATACTATCCATCTAGATTCTATACCTGTGGTGCATTTTAGTTTTGCAGTTTGCTGACACAGTGACCACCAGTATATATAGCAGTATGGTACGGAAGGCCACTGCTCTACCTACCTCTGTGTCGTCAAGTATACTATCCATCTAGATTCTATACCTGTGGTGCATTTTAGTTTTGCAGTTTGCTGACAGTGACCACCAGTATATATATAGCAGTACGGTACGGAAGGCCACTGCTCTACCTACCTCTGTGTCGTCAAGTATACTATCCATCTAGATTCTATACCTGTGGTGCATTTTAGTTTTGCAGTTTGCTGACAGTGACCACCAGTATATATAGCAGTACGGTACGGAAGGCCACTGCTCTACCTACCTCTGTGTCGTCAAGTATACTATCCATCTAGATTCTATACCTGTGGTGCATTTTAGTTTTGCAGTTTGCTGACAGTGACTACCAGTATATATAGCAGTACGGTACGGAAGGCCACTGCTCTACCTACCTCTGTGTCGTCAAGTATACTATCCATCTAGATTCTATACCTGTGGTGCATTTTAGTTTTGCAGTTTGCTGACAGTGACTACCAGTATATATAGCAGTACGGTACGGAAGGCCACTGCTCTACCTACCTCTGTGTCGTCAAGTATACTATCCATCTAGATTCTATACCTGTGGTGCATTTTAGTTTTGCAGTTTGCTGACAGTGACCACCAGTATATATATATATATATATATATATATAGCAGTATATATTTAGCAGTACGGTACGGAAGGCCACTGCTCTACCTACCTCTGTGTCATCAAGTATACTATCCATCCATACCTGTGGTGCATTTCAGTTGTGCGCAGTATATATAGTAGTAGGCCATTGCTATTGATACTGGCATATAGGCCCTCATTCCGAGTTGTTCGCTCGCAAGCTGCTTTTAGCAGCATTGCACACGCTAAGCCGCCGCCTACTGGGAGTGAATCTTAGCTTAGCAAAATTGCGAACGAAAGATACGCAATATTGCGAAAAGATTTATCTGTGCAGTTTCTGAGTAGCTCGAGACTTACTCTTCCAGTGCGATCAGTTCAGTGCTTGTCGTTCCTTGTTTGACGTCACAAACACACCCAGCATTCGGCCAGACCCTCCCCCGTTTCTCCAGCCACTCCCGTGTTTTTCCCAGAAACGGCAGCGTTTTTTCACACACACCCATAAAACGGTCAGTTTCCGCCCAGAAACACCCACTTCCTGTCAATCACACTCCGATCACCAGAACGAAGAAAAAACCTTGTAATGCCGTGAGTAAAATACCCAACTTCTTAGCAAATTTACTTGACGCAGCCGCAGTGCGAACATTGCGCATGCGCAGTTAGCGGAAAATCGCACCGATGCGAAGAAAAATAACGAGCGAACAACTCGGAATGAGGGCCATAATTCCACACATTAAAAAATGGAGAACAAAAATGTGTAGGGTAAAATAGGGAAAGATCAAGATCCACTTCCACCTCGTGCTGAAGCTGCTGCCACTAGTCATGGCTGAGACGATGAAATGCCATCAACGTCGTCTGCCAAGGCCGATGCCCAATGTCATAGTAGAGAGCATGTAAAATCCAAAAAGCAAAAGTTTAGTAAAATGACCCAAAAATCTAAATTAAAAGCGTCTGAGGAGAAGCGTAAACTTGCCAATATGCCATTTACGACACGGAGTGGCAAGGAACGGCTGAGGCCCTGGCCTATGTTCATGGCTAGTGGTTCAGCTTCACATGAGGATGGAAGCACCCATCCTCTCGCTAGAAAACTGCAGTGCCACTCCTAGATGGGCCAGGTGTTTGTGTCGGCCACTTGTGTCGCTTAGCTTAGTCACACAGCGACCATGGTGCGCCTCTTTTTTTCTTTGCATCATGTGCTGTTTGGGGACTATTTTTTTGAAGTGCCATCATGTCTGACACTGCAGTGCCACTCCTAGATGGGCCAGGTGTTTGTGTCGGCCACTTGTGTCGCTTAGCTTAGTCACAGAGCGACCTCGGTGCGCCTTTTTTTCTTTGCATCATGTGCTGTTTGGGGACTATTTTTTTGAAGTGCCATCCTGCCTGACACTGCAGTGCCACTCCTAGATGGGCCAGGTGTTTGTGTCGGCCACTTGTGTCGCTTAGCTTAGTCACACAGCGACCTTGGTGCGCCTCTTTTTTTCTTTGCATCATGTGCTGTTTAGGGACTATTTTTTTGAAGTGCCATCCTGCCTGACACTGCAGTGCCACTCCTAGATGGGCCAGGTGTTTGTGTCGGCCACTTGTGTTGCTTAGCTTAGCCATCCAGCGACCTCAGTGCAAATTTTAGGACTAAAAATAATATTGTGAGGTGTTCAGAATAGACTGAAAATGAGTGTAAATTATGGTTATTGAGGTTAATAATACTATGGGATCAAAATGACCCCCAAATTCTATGATTTAAGCTGTTTTTGAGGGTTTTTTGTAAAAAAAACACCCGAATCCAAAACACACCCGAATCCGACAAAAAATTTTCAGGGAGGTTTTGGCAAAACGCGTCTGAATCCAAAACACAGCCGCGGAACCGAATCCAAAACCAAAACACAAAACACAAAAAATTTCCGGTGCACATCACTAGTAGTAACTGGCCGTTTTCTGAGGAAAAATACAGGCCTTCCCAAACATTTTCTGGCCGAGTGTGTAACATCAGAGCCAGCCTGATCAGATGGAGTGAAAGGAGAAGTCATCTATTGTTTAGAAATTCAGTATCTGCATATGGATGTGTATTCTGGGCTAATTGGATTAACTCTTTTGGAGTGAAAGGAGACATAATCTATTGTTTAAAAATACAGTGTGTTTGACTGGGGGGAGGGTTGCCATGCATAGCAGGGGAAATAGCAACAGGGGGGACAACTACTGGGGAACAGCGGGTGTTCTTCAGTATGCCGGCTCTTGGGATCCCGGCGCACAGTATACCGGCGCCGGCATACCGACACTTATTTTCCCTCGTGGGGGTCCACGCCCCCCATGGAGGGAGAATAAAATAGCGTGGTGCGCGTAGCGCACCACCGTGCCCGCAGCGTGGCGAGCGCAGCGAGCCCGCAAGGGGCTCATTTGCGATCACCACACTGTCGGTATGCCGGCGGTCGGGCTCCCGGTGCCAGTATGCTGGTCGCCGGGAGCCCGACCGCCGGCATACCATACTACACCCGGGCACAGCTACAGGGGGCACAGCAACAGGGGGCAAATCTACTGGGGGAAAAGCAACAGGGGGCACAACTAATGGGGGCAAAGCAACAGAGGGCACAACTACTGGGGCAAATCTACTTGGGGCAAAGCAACAGGGCACACTGTTAATTAATGCTAGCCATCACCTTTGGTGAAACACCTTCATATTTAAATAACTACAGTACACTGTAGTTCCCCACAGGTAATTTAATTATTCCAGGAATAAAGCATTTTGTCCCTCCAGTGGAGAGGGTCATGTTGGGAGGTACAGTATGATACAGTGCAGTAGCAGCAGGGGGCTTAGGGGTCTATTTACTAAGCCTTGGATGGAGATAAAGTGGTAGAAGATAAAGGGTAACATGTACTAAGCAGCGATAAAAGTGGAGAAGTGAGCCAGTGGAGAAGTTGCCCATGGCAACCAATCAGCATTAACATAACATTAATAAGTTGCATACTATAAAAGTATACAGAGCAGCTGATTGGTTGCCATAGGCACCTTCTCCACTGGCTTTCTTCTCCACTTTTATCACTGCTTAGTAGATGTTCCCCAAAGTACCAGCCAATCAGATCCTACAGTAACTGCCATGTAACTGGACGTAGCATTAGTATATACTGTAAATGCATGACATGTTTTTTTTGTCGAAAATGCCCCATTTTTCGACTTTCGCTGCAATTCGACCACAATTGCATATGGTATATGCCATTCCGGGCGAATTGCGGCTTTTTTTCGCCCGTTTTTAAATTCGACACAATTCGCCGGAATTCGACATATTCAATAAAAAACGGATTCGACAGTCCCGCTGTCGAAAAAAGGACCAATTGACGGATAAAGTGCGTCCTGGATTCGACTTTTCCGACGGCGCAAAAATGGTTAAAAAATACAGAAAAAAATTGCGTGGGGTCCCCCCTCCTAAGCATAACCAGCCTCGGGCTCTTTGAGCCGGTCCTGGTTGTAAAAATACGGGGAAAAAGTTGACTGGGGATCCCCCGTATTTTTAGAACCAGTACCGGGCTCTGCGTCCGGTCCTGGTGCAAAAAATACGGGGGACAAAAAGCGTAGGGGTCCCCCGTATTTTTTGAACCAGCACCGGGCTCCACTAGCTGGGGAGATAATGCCACAGCCGGGGGACACTTTTAAACCGGTCCCTGCGGCCGTAGCATTAAAACCCTAACTAGTCACCCCTGGCCGGGGTATCCTGACCGCAAAGTTCCCACCATTGAAACTAATGCAGCGGCTGTGCGATGCGCTGTCTGCCAGCTCAGACGCGCACAGCCAATCAGGAGAGTGCCACGACGTGGCGCTCCCTGATTGGCTGAAGGGACCCTCTGTGACAGCAGTCACGGGGGGTCTCAGCATTCAGGGAAAGGGGTCCCATGTGTAAACATGGGACCCCTTTCAGTCCGTGTGGATCGGGTATGCGTTTTTTTTTTGACAAGTACGTGGATTACAAATAAAAGAACAGGACACTGGATTTAGGTGAGTATATAATTTTATTTTCAGGTACCCCGGATTCTTGGAGACGTCGACAGACGGAGACGTGGACACAGTCGGCGTGTGAACATAGGTAAGTATGTGTGTGTCGGCATGTATGTAATAAAGTTGTACTTTCACGGTGTGCGTGTCCTGTTTTATTTGGGTTTTTTTTTTGCAGTAGAACTACAGGTACCAGCGGGCCCGTTCGCCCCCTCATGCTGGTACTTGTGGTTCGCCAAGTACCAGCTTGCGGGGGAGGCTTGCCGGGACTTGTAGTTCTTCTGCAAAAAACAATATTCTTTCATTTTACTCAAGGCTATCAGCCCCCCATCCGCAGCCCTTGGATGGGGGGGACAGCCTCGGGCTTCACCCCTGGCCCTTGGGTGGCTGGAGGAGGGGATTGAAGGGGTCCCCACTCCTCCAGGGTACCCCGGCCAGGGGTGACTAGTTGGAGTTTTAATGCCACGGCCGCAGGGACCGGTAGAAAAGTGTCCCCAGGCTGTGGCATTATCTCCCCAGCTAGTGGAGCCCGGTGCTGGTTCAAAAAATACGGGGGACCCCTACGCTATTTGTCCCCCGTATTTTTTGCACCAGGACCGGATGCAGAGCCCGGTGCTGGTTCTAAAAATATGGGGGATCCCCTGTCAATTCCCCCCCCCCCCCCCGTATTTTTACAACCAGGACCAGCTCAAAGAGCCCGAGGCTGGTTATGCTTAGGAGGGGGGACGCCACGCATTTTTTTTTTCTATTTTTTACCAATTCCATTAAAAAATATATATATTTTAAAACATATATAAATAATACTTGTGGCTCCTAAATAGACAAACCAAGTACCTAATCCCTTCTAATATAAATAGATGTGCTATTAGCAATAAAAAAAACATACAAAAAAACGTGTTTTACATTTTTTTGATTAGATTCCGCCAGCAAAGTGAGGCGGAATGAAATTGACGAAATTACTGTTGAAAAGCACTGTTGTCGAATCGACATTCTTCAATTGAATATACTTTTCTTGAATTGCCGCATTTTTACCACTGCAGACATGTCGAATTTTGAAAATGTCGAATTGCAAAAAGTTGAATCTGAAACGTCCTTTTTTTTGTCGAAAAGTACTGTATTGCATTGTCGAATCCAATTCGACATGTTTTTTTTGTCGAAAACGGACCGTTTTTCGACTTTTGCGGCAATTCGCCGGCAATTGCATATACCACTGTTGTGCATTCATGAGATACTGTAGGTACCCAGTCCATGGTAGAGGTGGGCCCTCTGGGTGTATATGTCATGTGTTGTACCTTGGTGCTTTAAAAAAAAAAAGGTAGCTGCTTACGCTAATGTGATCCTGCAATTTGTACACACAGTAACGACAATATCTATAGCTAGCGTGATTGAGCGGCAGTGTGCCTGGAGAACATCTGGTAGTCATACTGTGCATTCATGAGATACTGTAGGTACCCAGTTGCACTTTGCATTCAATATTTCTGCCCATTTGAAACAACAGAGACACAAAGCTAGTCCGAAATAGGATTGCTGCTTATGCTAATGTTATCCATCATTTTGCACCCAACGTAACGACTAGATGACAAGCGTGAACAGGGCTGCAGCGTGGCCTTGTATTAATAGAAGCGGACTTTTTTTATATAACGAGAAGTAGAAACTTAAAACACAAACAACTTTATTGTATTAAAAAAATAATAATAATAAATGGGTGCCGAACTCTGTATCGTACCCGGGTCTTCAAGCATTGCAGGCGGCCGCTGTTCTAGTTAGGCCACAGCCGACCATGGTAGAGGTGGGCCCTCTGGGTGTATATGTCATGTGTTGTACCTTGGTGCTTTAAAAAAAAAAAGGTAGCTGCTAACGCTAATGTAATCCTGCAATTTGTACACACAGTAACGACAATATCTATAGCTAGCGTGATCGAGCGGCAGTGTGCCTGGAGAACATCTGGTAGTCATACTGTGCATTCATGAGATACTGTAGGTACCCAGTTGCACTTTGCATTCAATATTTCTGCCCATTTGAAACAACAGAGACACAAAGCTAGTCCGAAATAGGATTGCTGCTTATGCTAATGTTATCCATCATTTTGTACCCAACGTAACGACTAGATGAATAGCGTGAACAGGTCAGCAGCTTGGCCTTGTATTTAGTAGAAGCGGACTTTTGCAATACACCAAAAAACTTTATTGTATTAAAATAGAATATCTAAATACACAAAAAAAATAGTTATGGTCAACGCATCGGCCACAACTTTAACATTGTCCATAGCAGTGATCAAGCACTAATGGGTATCGAACCCACGAGTGCAAGCATTGCAGGCGGACGCTGTTCTCGTTAGGCCACAGCCGACCACGATACAGGAAGGCCCTCCGTGTATATATGTGATGTGTTGTATCTGAGTGCTTTAATAAAAAAAATTAAACGGATTGAATACGGATACCATCATGAGGTACAGTAGGGACCCAGTGCACTTTGCATTCAATATTTCTGCCGAAGCTAGTCCGAAATATGAATGCTGTTATGCTAATACTAATATCCATATCTAGCGTGATCGGGCGGCAGTGTGGCTGTAGACCATCTGGGAGTCATATTAATGCTATCCGGTATTTTGTACACAACGTAACGAAACAATTAATTGACTGAACGGGCGGCAGCGTGGCACTGTAATTTGTGGAAAGGGATTTTTTTTATAAAGGGAAGAACGTGATTGGCCAGCCTTTCACAGATCACTGCTTACTGCCACAGCATTGTATTCAGCACTGTAGTCTCAACGTGGAGCATTCGCCACCCAGCAGTTAAACTGTGTATTACATGGCGCGGGACATAACGCACGCCATAACGCTATTTCCAACTCGCGACACAGGACCCTAAATAGTGCGCTATGAGCAACGCTGTATGAGAATACATCTGTATATTAATTAGTTTTGCTATTTAGAAGGGTAAATAAATTAAAAACCGCTCATGCGTTCCAGCTCTCCTGGAACGCACCCCCCTTCCGCTTCCACCCGCTGTGCTTTTTATGCTGTGGCGGAAGTATGTCATAGTTCCGCATGTCAAAGCTCCCATCTACTGGAACGCATGGGTCTCATACATTCCATTACTAGCTGCCGGAAGTATCGTGATTACAGCGGGTCTGATCTTTTTCATGTGGAACGCATAGCACCTTCTGCGTTCCACCAATGGAATGTACTTCCTGACACCACATTGGGAAACCCTACATTAAAACGGGGACAAATGTAGTTTGGGTCTCCTTAAATTAAAATCCACTCATTATATCAGTGAAAAGTGTTTGGTACGTTAAACCATAATAATATATCAAAAAATTAAAAACGGACATAAAATATAGTTAAAAACGGATATAAAATAACACACAGATTAGTGAATATCATACATGGCTAACGCACCATAATATATAAAGTGCTTGCTGCATTCTCAATACATAAAGATCTCTTCTAGGTGTGAATACATTGGAAATTAAACAGACATACTATCAACATTCACCTATAAAGTGCTTATTGCTTTCATTATAAAGGACATAATACATGTATGGACCATAAAACAAACCTAATCTAAAGAAACCATTATAGTTCAAAATCCTTTAGGCACTAGAGTTCCCATATCAAAGATTAATTTCATTTCTGTTTGGGCCAAATTTTCCTCTATATTGTGTTCACACCAGTGGCTTTGAATTTTTTTTTATACCAATTACTTTATTTAAATCAAGGGGATTATTTTTATGTACAGTACCTCTTTAAAATGGTTGGAGATTGAATGATTCTCGTATCCCTTTTTAATATTACAAATGTGTTCTGACCACCATTCTTTCAAGGGTCTGGATGTACGTCCAATGTACTGTAGACCACAGCTACATTCCATTAAATAAACAGTTTTTGGTATTACAGGTGATAAAATCATTAATACTATAAACTGTCCCTGTTGTCATAGATTTAAAGTCTACAGTTTTACTTGGTTGATTAGTGCGTATTCTGCACATCTGGCAAAGACCGCACCTATGGGATCCTTTTGTTTTTATTCGTCCTGATTTTTGGGGGGCAATAGCACTTTTTACAAATTTTTGCCTTAAATTAGGGGCTTTTCTATAAATGAATATAGGATTCTGTGATATAAAGGTTTCTAAAACAGGATCCCTTCTTAATAGATGCCAATGTTTCCTTATAATTTTCTCCACCTCTTTATGTTGACCATTATATGTCGTAATGAATGGTAAGGCCATATCTTTATTTTCTTCTCTTGCTTTTGGTTTAAAAAGATCAACTCTGTTTAATAGCTGAATTTCCTCAATATAGTGGTTTATTTGATGTCCATCATGGCCTTTTGAAAGAAATTTGTTTTTCAGGTCCTCTGATTGTTTTTTAAATACCTCCACATCTGTACAATTCGGCCACATTTTTCTAATTTGTCCCTTAGGTACATTATTTATCCAGTTTGGATGATGATTACTGTTCACAGGGATATATGAATTGCTGTCCGTAGGTTTAAAAAAAAGATTTTGTTTTTAACAGGCCATCTTCTATTTACACCATCAAGTCCAAAAAAATAATTTCTGTTTTACTAGAATTAAATAACAATGATATATTAAAATCATTGGTATTTAAAAATAATAAAACAATTATAAGTCTAAATCCGTTCCTTCCCATATAAAAATAATATCGTCGATAAAACGGTACCATAATTTTATATGAGTTAAAAAAGGGTTTGTTTCTTTCCACACGTAGTGATCGGGAAACATGCTCATAAACAAATTGGCATATGCCTGGCAGAATCGTGTTCTAACTTTTTGTTGGTAAAACTTGCCATTGTGCCGTTTTTTATTTTTTAAAATATATTTTTATGATTTAACGTACCAAACACTTTTCACTGAGATGTGCTAATTGTATATGATATTTGATATAATGAGTGGTTTTTAATTTAAGGAGACACAAACTACATTTGTCCCTGTTTTAATGTAGGGTTTCCCAATGTGGTGTCAGAAAGGACATTCTGTTGGTGGAACACAGAAGGTGCTATGTGATCCACACAGAAAAGATCAGACCCGCAGTAATCATGATACTTCTGGCAGCTAGTAATGGAACACATGGGACCCATGTGATCCACTAGACGGGAGCTTTGAAATGCGGAACTATGACGTACTTCCACCACCGCATACAAAGCACGGTGAGCGGAAGCGGGGTGCATGCTTTCCAGGAGAGCTGGAACGCACAAGCGGTTTTTCATTTATTTACCCTTCTAAATAACTAAACTAATATACATATAAGGGTGCAATAGAGTGCTTATATAAATAAGATGGAGGGACGTTTTTAGAGGTAGTGAGAAGATAAAACATTTAATTAGGGTCTGAACAGTCTAGACCAATGATATCACACCTTAGGGTTTAAATACCCGGGGATCATTCAGTCCACCATACACCTTGAAAAAGGCTCTCAGGAGCAGAAACCCATCAGTGGTATCTGGGACAGACTGTAGCAGACCAACAACGTTTTGGTGAAGAAGGTGCCCGGCCAGCAGTGAAAGGGTGCAAATATCCTGGGAGGTACCTGAGTAACGTTACACAAACGCATTTGGGTGGGCATCTTATGACACCCCACGTATTTTGGTACGCACACTTGACCTAGAATATTGGTGGATTTGTATTTGGAGCTCTTTTTATCGAAGCTGATTTTATATGAACTATTATCATAATAAACTGTATTTTACTATACACCCCCTACTTCTGTTTTGTTTGAGGAACAAGGATATGGGGAGATATGATCTCAGTGAAGAGGACTGAGCTCAATTTGGTCTGGGACGGTGAGATTTCTTCCAGTTTATTTTTGAAGATTTGCAGTAGTAATATACCCTGTATCATTCCAGAAGGAGCGCGCATCTGCAAACTGTGAACTGGTATTGTGGACTTTTGGGAGTGGAGGTGACCACTTCAGCAGCTGCTGCAGCACCATTGAGTTGGAGTGCAGGTTTGAGATTAATCTTTTCCCATTGTGGGTGAAATGTTGGAGGTAGAGAGTGAGGTGGGGGGAGAGACGGGTGGGGGAGAGAGAGGGACTGAGAGGGGGAGCACCACATTAAAAAAAACTTGCAGTCTAAAATAACCCCCAATTTCACTGTGTGACCGACCTGCAGCTTGGTGTCCTCACAGTCACAGCTTGCGTGGCCTGTGTGGGGGAGGAGTGGGTCATGCAGCCGGCTTCCGCTGCATTTGTGATGCGAGGAGGAGCCAGCAGTGAATATAGTAAGCGGCTGGACGGTTGTACGGCTGTGGCCACTGGCCATACAGGCTGCAGTGCACCGCTGCGCTATTTAGGACATAAGGCAGCGAGTCAGAGCAAGGGACTAGTGTCGCATAGAAAGGAGGCGGTACAGTGTAAAATCCCGAGGAGGCGTGCAATGAATAGAAGCACGGCAGGCTGGGGAGGAGTAGACAGCACAGGTAGGAGGTGCTGACTGATGCTGCAACGCTGGGCATGGATAGGCGGGCTCCATTTACAACTGTATGAACCCACTTTAACCCCTGAGCGGCGGGCAGCCGTGCGGGTGGTGCTGCCAGATGCCACACACCTAGTTACAACCCTGTGTAACAGTTAAGGGGTCTATTCATGAAGCAGTGAAAAGTGTGGAGAAGTGAGCCAGTGGAGAAGTTGCCCATGGCAACCAATCAGCATTGACGTAACATTTATAATTTGCATGCTATACAATTGTACGGAGCAGCTGATTGGTTGCCGTGGGCAACTTCTCCACAGGCTCTCTTCTCCACTCTTTTCACTGCTTCATGAATAGACCCCTAAAGATGCACAAAGTGATATTTTAATCCCTACAGATGAAAGAGGACATCTCAGTCCTTCCACATTCAGCCACATGGATGTAAACCAGGGGAGATATAGTTATGTGACCGACGATTAGGAGACTGACGGTCACATAAACTTCCCCTGCATCCCAAACACTCACAATACAGTCGGCATGCTGACTAGAAGGGATTATTCCCACTCATGGGTGTCCATGACACCCATAGAGTGGGAATAGAACCTGTAACTCACGCAGTGAGCTCGCAAGGGGCTGCGTTGCGCTCCCCCCTCCCCGCCAGCATTCTGTGGCCAGGATCCCAGCATCGGGATGCTGACCACCGGGATCCCGACTACCGGTAACGCGGCCTCAACTCAACCAGGGGAAGGCTTTGTAGCAGAATTTACATAAAGTCGCAGAGGCAACTGCAACAAACACAGACACAGCCGCACCTGACTCAGAAACTGGCCCTGTGTCTCTGACATTTTGCGCTTCTTGAATGGGAACCACAATGTGTATAATTAGCTATTCCTCTCTTATTGTATGTCATAAGTAATGAATATTAGAGCCAAAAAAAACCCCAATGTGAATGCCCAGTAGCCAAAATCTGTTAAAGTAGAGAGACTGGTAAAATAACATTGTGTATGGTCATTCTCTCCTATGAGTTTATTGTCTATAAAGTAACTCAGTCTATAATTACCTTTCTGAGAATTGGTCTCTCCTGCTGCCATCACTTCCCACAGAGTGCTACATAAGTAGCACAGGAAATTAGAACAAGTATTGTTTAGATTAATGTTCCTTAAATTAAAATATAAACAAAATCTCTATTAGTACAATTAACATTTCAAGTTGCCTCAATGCATTGTGGTTTCAGTAATATGCAGTTGTGGATTAGCCCAGGGGCCTAATTCAGACCTGATCGCTGGGCTGCGTTTTTTGTTGCCCTGCGATTGGATAGTCGCCGCCTAAAGGGGAGTGGATTTTTGCTGTGCAAGTGTGCGATCGCATGTGTAACAGAGCTGCACAAACTGATTTTGTGCAGTCTCTGTGCAGCCCAGGACTTGCTCTTGCAGTGCGATTGAATCCTGCTGAACGGGGCCGGAGCTGACTTCAGACACGCTCCCTGAAAACGCTTGAGCCCATCTGCGTTTTTCTGTACACTCCCTCAAAATGGTCAGTTGCCTGCCTCCCTTTCCCCCGCAGCCTGTACTGTACCGTTCTCACACACTCCCTGCCCCTGCTGTCAGCACTCTATCACACTCTCTCACCCTGCGGCCTGCACTCTATCACACTCACATATTCTCTCCCACGCGGCCTGCGCGTTATCATACACACTCTCTTTCCCACGTCCTGGGCTCTATTGCACTCACGCCCTCTCACTTCATGGCCTGTGCTCTATCACACTCACAGCCCCCCACCCTCCGCAGCCTGCACGCTATCACACTCACACACTCCCTCACCCTTGCACTATATATTAAACACTACCCCCTGCAGAAGCTCACATGCAAAACACACACACACACACACACACACACACACACACACACACACACACACTACAGAAGCTCACATGCAAGACACACACATAGAAGTTCACATGGAAATCACACACATACACGTAGGATTTCACATGGAGATCACACACACACACACACACACACACACACACACACACACACACATCGGATTTCATATGGAAGTCACACGCACACACACACACACATAAGTCTGTCCACTCACTCACAGCTGGTAATACACTTATTCTGCAATAACCCAGATGGCCATTGGTTGCCACAATTCAAGCTTCCATCATAAGGATGATGTATAAATATTAATATCTCAGCATCTGGAACATCATTATGCTACAATCTGCCTTTTTACAGGATATCATTATTTGGAACTTAAGGGCCCTACACACTGCGCGATGCACCGCTGAGCTGACGGGGTGGGGGTGGGGGGCTCCATAGCAGTGCAGGCAAATATGGACGAAATCGTCCATATTGGCCTGCATGCACAAGCGACGGGGCACCAGCGATGAACGAGCTTTCACCATCTATTGAAATTAACCTCCTGCTTGCTGAGTCTGTGACAAGCTTTGTGTGTGCTTAGATATTACAGCTCATTTACAAGTGAACTATTTCATACTGGTTTGGAGTCCAATTAACACAAATTAACTCCTTTGTCATTTTGTATCAGTTGAAGCTGTTCTCATTCTTCATTCTCAGCAAACTTTTCATTCCACTAAATTCTGTGGAGGATATTGTTTTTCATTTGCCGGTTATAAGAGATTACTAATACAAATATAATTGCTATACCTGCTGTTCTCACCTGCTACTTTTAAAATTGATTTTAATGTAATTTTATTGAAGTGTGTATAATAGTATTACTAAACTAATACATTTTGTTACATTTTAAACCAGCAGCCGGTTACTTTTAGTGATGAGCGGGTTCGGTTCTTCGGAATCCGAACCCCCCCGAACTTCACCCATTTTACACGGGTCCGAGGCAGACTCGGATTCTCCCGTATGGCTCGGTTAACCCGAGCGCGCCCGAACGTCATCATCCCGCTGTCGGATTCTCGCGAGATTCGGATTCTATATAAGGAGCCGCGCGTCGCCGCCATTTTTCACTCGTGCATTGGAAATGATAGTGAGAGGACGTGGCTGGCGTCCTCTCACTTTGTTTCAGGGGGCTGCAAATATCTTTATTCTGGGGACCAGCAGTATTATAAGAGGAGTACAGTGCAGAGTTTTGCTGACCAGTGACCACCAGTATTATACATTCTCTGCCTAAAAAACGCTCCATATCTGTGCTCAGTGTGCTGCATATATCTGTGCTCACACTGCTTTATTGTGGGGACTGGGGACCAGCAGTATTATATAGGAGGAGTACAGTGCAGAGTTTTGCTGACCAGTGACCACCAGTATTATACGTTCTCTGCCTGAAAAACGCTCCATATCTGTGCTCAGTGTGCTGCATATATCTGTGCTCACACTGCTTTATTGTGGGGACTGGGGACCAGCAGTATTATATAGGAGGAGTACAGTGCAGAGTTTTGCTGACCAGTGACCACCAGTATTATACGTTCTCTGCCTGAAAAACGCTCCATATCTGTGCTCAGTGTGCTGCATATATCTGTGCTCACACTGCTTTATTGTGGGGACTGGGGACCAGCAGTATTATATAGCAGGAGTACAGTGCAGAGTTTTGCTGACCAGTGACCACCAGTATTATACGTTCTCTGCCTAAAAAACGCTCCATATCTGTGTTCAGTGTGCTGCATATATCTGTGCTCACACTGCTTTATTGTGGAGACTGGGGACCAGCAGTATTATATAGGAGGAGTACAGTGCAGAGTTTTGCTGACCAGTGACCACCAGTATTATACGTTCTCTGCCTGAAAAACGCTCCATATCTGTGCTCAGTGTGCTGCATATATCTGTGCTCACACTGCTCTATTGTGGGGACTGGGGACCAGCAGTATTATATAGGAGGAGTACAGTGCAGAGTTTTGCTGACCAGTGACCACCAGTATTATACGTTCTCTGCCTGAAAAACGCTCCATATCTGTGCTGCATTGTAGTATATAGTAGGAGCACAGTGCATAATTTTGCTGACCACCAGTATATAATATATAGGAGTACGGTACAGAATGCCACTACTCTACCTACCTCTGTGTCGTCAAGTATACTATCCATCCATACCTGTGGTGCATTTCAGTTTTGCACAGTTTGCTGACCACCAGTATATAATATATAGCAGTACGGTACAGTAGGCCACTGCTCTACCTACCTCTGTGTCGTCAAGTATACTATCCATCCATACCTGTGGTGCATTTCAGTTTTGCACAGTTTGCTGACCACCAGTATATAATATATAGCAGTACGGTACAGTAGGCCACTGCTCTACCTACCTCTGTGTCGTCATGTATACTATCCATCCATACCTGTGGTGCATTTCAGTTTTGCACAGTTTGCTGACCACCAGTATATTATATATAGCAGTACGGTACAGTAGGCCACTGCTCTACCTACCTCTGTGTCGTCAAGTATACTATCCATCCATACCTGTGGTGCATTTCAGTTTTGCACAGTTTGCTGACCACCAGTATATAATATATAGCAGTACGGTACAGTAGGCCACTGCTCTACCTACCTCTGTGTCGTCAAGTATACTATCCATCCATACCTGTGGTGCATTTCAGTTTTGCACAGTTTGCTGACCACCAGTATATAATATATAGCAGTACGGTACAGTAGGCCACTGCTCTACCTACCTCTGTGTCGTCAAGTATACTATCCATCCATACCTGTGGTGCATTTCAGTTGTGCGCAGTATATATAGTAGTAGGCCATTGCTATTGATACTGCCATATAATTCCACACATTAAAAAATGGAGAACAAAAATGTGGAGGGTAAAATAGGGAAAGATCAAGATCCACTTCCACCTCATGCTGAAGCTGCTGCCACTAGTCATGGCCGAGACGATGAAATGCCATCAACGTCGTCTGCCAAGGCCGATGCCCAATGTCATAGTAGAGAGCATGTAAAATCCAAAAAACAAAAGTTCAGTAAAATGACCCAAAAATCTAAATTAAAAGCGTCTGAGGAGAAGCGTAAACTTGCCAATATGCCATTTACGGCACGGAGTGGCAAGGAACGGCTGAGGCCCTGGCCTATGTTCATGGCTAGTGGTTCAGCTTCACATGAGGATGGAAGCACTCATCCTCTCGCTAGAAAAAATAAGATTTTACTCACCGGTAAATCTATTTCTCGTAGTCCGTAGTGGATGCTAGGAACTCCGTAAGGACCATGGGGAATAGACGGGCTCCGCAGGAGACTGGGCACTCTAAAAGAAAGATTAGGTACTATCTGGTGTGCACTGGCTCCTCCCACTATGACCCTCCTCCAGACCTCAGTTAGGATACTGTGCCCGGAAGAGCTGACACAATAAGGAAGGATTTTGAATCCCGGGTAAGACTCATACCAGCCACACCAATCACACCGTATAACTCGTGATACTACACCCAGTTAACAGTATGAAATATAACTGAGCCTCTCAACAGATGGCTCAACAATAACCCTTAGTTAGGCAATAACTACATACAAGTATTGCAGACAATCCGCACTTGGGATGGGCGCCCAGCATCCACTACGGACTACGAGAAATAGATTTACCGTTGAGTAAAATCTTATTTTCTCTGACGTCCTAGTGAATGCTGGGAACTCCGTAAGGACCATGGGGATTATACCAAAGCTCCCAAACGGGCGGGAGAGTGCGGATGACTCTGCAGCACCGAATGAGAGAACTCAAGGTCCTCCTCAGCCAGGGTATCAATTTTGTAGAATTTAGCAAACGTGTTTGCCCCTGACCAAGTTGCAGCTCGGCAAAATTGTAAAGCCGAGACCCCTCGGGCAGCCGCCCAAGATGAGCCCACTTTCCTGGAATGGGCTTTTACTGATTTAGGATGCGGCAATCCAGCCGCAGAATGCTCCAGCTGAATTGTGCTACAAATTCAGCGAGCAATAGTCTGCTTAGAAGCAGGAGCACCTATTTTGTTGGGTGCCTACAGGATAAAAAGCGAGTCAGTTTTCCTGACTCCAGCCGTCCTGGAAATATACATTTTTAAGGCCCTGACTACGTCCAGTAACTTGGAATCTTCCAAGTCCCTAGTAGCCGCAGGCACTACAATAGGTTGGTTCAAGTGAAAAGCTGATACCACCTTAGGGAGAAACTGGGGACGAGTCCTCAATTCTGCCCTATCCATATGGAAAATCAGATAAGGGCTTTTACATGACAAAGCCGCCAATTCTGACACACGCCTGGCCGAAGCCAAGGCCAATAACATGACCACTTTCCACGTGAGATTTTTCAAATCCACAGTTTTAAGTGGCTCAAACCAATGTGATTTTAAGAAACTCAACACCACGTTGAGATCCCAAGGTGCCACAGGAGGCTGAATATGTAGCACTCCCTTTACAAATGTCTGAACTCCAGGCAGTGAAGCCAGTTCTTTCTGGAAGAAAATCGACAGAGCCGAAATCTGGACCTTAATGGAACCCAATTTTAGTCCCATAGTCACCCCTGACTGTAGGAAGTGCAGAAAACGACCCAGCTGAAATTCCTCTGTTGGGGCCTTCCTGGCCTCACACCCCGCAACATATTTTCGCCAAATACGGTGATAATGGTTTGCGGTTACTTCTTTCCTGGCTTTTATCAGCGTAGGAATGACTTCTTCCGGAATGCCCTTTTCCTTTAGGATCCGGAATTCAACCGCCATGCCGTCAAACGCAGCAACGGTAAGTCTTGGAACAGACAGGGCCCCTGCTGTAGCAGATCCTGTCTGAGCGGTAGAGGCCATGGGTCCTCTGATATCATTTCTTGAAGTTCTGGGTACCAAGCTCTTCTTGGCCCATCCGGAACCACGAGTATCGTTCTTACTCCTCGTTTTCTTATTATTCTCAGTACCTTTGGTATGAGAGGCAGAGGAGGGAATACATAAACCGACTGGTACACCCACGGTGTCACTAGAGCATCCACAGCTATTGCCTGAGGGTCCCTTGACCCTCTAGGCAATATCTAGTTTTTTGTTTAGGCGGGACGCCATCATGTCCAGCTGTGGCCTTTCCCAACGGTTTACCAACAGTTGGAACACTTCTGGATGAAGTCCCCACTCTCCCGAGTGTAGGTCGTGTCTGCTGAGGAAGTCTGCTTCCCAGTTGTCCACTCCCGGAATGAACACTGCTGACAGTGCTAAGACGTGATTTTCCGCCCATCGGAGAATCCTTGTGGCTTCTGCCATCGCCATCCTGCTTCTTGTGCCGCCCTGTCGGTTTACATGGGCGACTGCCGTGATGTTGTCTGATTGGATCAGTACCGGCTGGTTTTGAAGCAGAGGCCTTGCCAGACTTAGGGCATTGTAAATGGCCCTCAGTTCCAGAATATTTATGTGCAGGGACGACTCCTGACTTGACCAAAGTCCTTGGAAATTTCTTCCCTGTGTGACTGCCCCCCAGCCTCGAAGGCTGGCATCCGTGGTTACCAGGACCCAGTCCTGTATGCCGAATCTGCGGCCCTCTTGAAGATGAGCACTCTGCAGCCACCACAGTAGAGATACCCTGGTCCTTGGAGACAGGGTTATCAGCCGATGCATCTGAAGATGCGATCCCGACCACTTGTCCAAGAGGTCCCACTGAAAGGTTCTTGCATGGAACCTGCCGAATGGAATTTTGCTTCGTAAGAAGCTACCATTTTTCCCAGGACTCGTGTGCAGTGATGCACCGATACCTGTTTTGGTTTCAGGAGGTCTCTGACTAGAGATGACAGCTCCTTGGCTTTCTCCTGCGGGAGAAACACTTTTTTCTGTTCTGTGTCCAGAACCATCCCCAGGAACAGTAGGCGTGTGGTAGGAACCAGCTGTGACTTTGGAATGTATAGAATCCATCCGTGCTGTTGTAGCACTTTCCAAAATAGTGCTACTCCGACCAACAACTGCTCCTTGGACCTCGCCTTTATAAGGAGATCGTCCAAGTACGGGATAATTAAAACTCCCTTTTTTCGAAGGAGTATCATCATTTCTGCCATTACCTTGGTAAAGACCCTCGGTGCCGTGGACAGTCCAAACTGCAGTGTTTGGAATTGGTAATGGCAATCCTGTACCACAAATCTGAGGTACTCCTGGTGAGGATGGTAAATGGGGACATGTAGGTAAGCATCCTTGATGTCCAGGGATACCATGTAATCCCCCTCCTCCAGGCTTGCAATAACCGCCCTGAGCGATTCCATCTTGAACTTGAATTTTTTTATGTATGTGTTCAAGGATTTCAAATTTAAAATGGGTCTCACCGAACCGTCCGGTTTCGGTACCACAAACAGTGTGGAATAGTAACCCCGTCCTTGTTGAAGTAGGGGCACCTTGACTATCACCTGCTGGGAATACAGCTTATGAATTGCCTCTAGCACAGCCTCCCTGCCTGAGGGAGCTGTCGGCAAGGCAGATTTGAGGAAACGGCGGGGGGGGAGACGCCTCGAATTCCAGCTTGTACCCCTGAGATACTACTTAAAGGATCCAGGGATCCACCTGTGAGCGAGCCCACTGATCGCTGAAATTTTTGAGGCGGCCCCCCACCGTACCTGGCTACGCCTGTGGAGCCCCCGCGTCATGCGGTGGACTCAGAGGAAGCGGGGGAAGAATTTTGATTCTGGGAACTGGCTGACTGGTGCAGCTTTTTCCCTCTTCCCTCGTCTCTGTGCAGAAAGGAAGCGCCTTTGACCCGCTTGCTTTTCTGAAGCCGAAAGGACTGTACCTGATAATACAGTGCTTTCTTAGGCTGTGAGGAAACCTGAGGTAAAAAAATTTCTTCCCAGCTGTTGCTGTGGATACGAGGTCCCAGAGACCATCCCCAAACAATTCCTCACCCTTATAAGGCTCTATGTGCCTTTTAAAGTCAGCATCACCTGTCCAGTGTCGGGTCTCTAATACCCTCCTGACAGAATGGACATTGCATTAATTCTGGATGCCAGCCGGCAAAATATCCCTCTGTGCATCCCTCATATATAAGACGATGTCTTATGTTCGCAAAATAGTATCCCTGTTTGACAGGGTCACAGACCACGCTGCAGCAGCACTATCTGCAGGTCTCAGTCTAGTACCTGAGTGTGTAAATACAGACTTCAGGATAGCCTCCTGCTTTTTATCAGCAGGTACCTTCAAAGTGGCCGTATCCTAAGACGGCAGTGCCACCTTTTTTGACAAACGTGTGAGCGCCTTATCCACCCTAGGGGATATCTCCCAGTCCCAGCGTAACTTATCCTCTGGCGGGAAAGGGTACGCCATCAGTAACTTTTTAGAAATTACCAGTTTCTTATCGGGGGAACCCACGCTTTTTCACACTTCATTCACTCATTTGATGGGGGAACAAAACACTGCCTGCTTTTTCTCCCCAAACATAAAACCCTTTTTTAGTGGTACTTGGGTTAATGTCAGAAATGTGTAACACATTTTTTATTGCCGGGATCATGTAACGGATGTTCCTAGTGGATTGTGTATATGTCTCAACCTCGTCGACACTGGAGTCAGACTCCGTGTCGACATCTGTGTCTGCCATCTGAGGGAGCGGGCGTTTTTGAGCCCCTGATGGCCTTTGAGACGCCTGGGCAGGCGCGGGCTGAGAAGCCGGCTGTCCCATAGCTGTTACGTCATCCAGCCTTTTATGTAAGGAGTTGACACTGTCGGTTTATACCTACCACCTATCCATCCACTCTGGTGTCGGCCCCACAGGGGGCGACATCACATTTATCGGCATCTGCTCTGCCATCACATAAGCCTCCTCATCAAACGTGTCGACACAGCCGTACCGACACACCGCACACACACACAGGGAATGCTCTGACTGAGGACAGGACCCCACACAGCCCTTTGGGGAGACAGAGAGAGAGTATGCCAGCACACACCAGAGCGCTATATAATTTTGGGATTAACACTATATTGAGTGAATTTTTCCCAATAGCTGCTTGTATATACAATATTGCGCCTAAATTGTGTGCCCCCCCCCCCCCTCTCTTTTTAACCCTTTGAGCCTGAAAACTACAGGGGAGAGCCTGGGGAGCTGTCTTCCAGCTGCACTGTGAA
Source organism: Pseudophryne corroboree (assembly GCF_028390025.1). Taxonomy (NCBI): domain Eukaryota; kingdom Metazoa; phylum Chordata; class Amphibia; order Anura; family Myobatrachidae; genus Pseudophryne; species Pseudophryne corroboree. Next base: position 315,433,410 of record NC_086452.1, read on the forward strand.
GAGAAAATGGTGCCAGTGTGCTGAGGGAAAAGCCCCGCCCCTTTTTCAACTGACTTTCTCCCGCTTTTTCTGGAATACTTGCAGGGGTAATTTTACATCTATATAGCCTCTAGGACTATATATGATGTAGATTTGCCAGCCAAGGTGTCATATATTGCCCTCAGGGCGCCCCCCCCCCCCCCCCCCAGCGCCCTGCACCCTCAGTGACCGGAGTGTGAAGTGTGCATGAGGAGCAATGGCGCGCAGCTGCAGTGCTGTGCGCTACCTTGGTGAAGACCGAAGTCTTCTGCCGCCGATTTTCCGGACCTCTTCTTGCTTCTGGCTCTGTAAGGGGGACGGCGGCGCGGCTCCGGGAACGAACACCAAGGCCAGTTCCATGCGGTCGATCCCTCTGGAGCTAATGGTGTCCAGTAGCCTAAGAAGCCCAAGCTAGCTGCAAGCAAGTAGGTTCGCTTCTTCTCCCCTTAGTCCCTCGATGCAGTGAGTCTGTTGCCAGCAGGTCTCACTGTAAAATAAAAAACCTAAAATAAACTTTCTTTCTAGGAGCTCAGGAGAGCCCCTAGTGTGCATCCAGCTCGGCCGGGCACAGAAATCTAACTGAGGTCTGGAGGAGGGTCATAGTGGGAGGAGCCAGTGCACACCAGATAGTACCTAATCTTTCTTTTAGAGTGCCCAGTCTCCTGCGGAGCCCGTCTATTCCCCATGGTCCTTACGGAGTTCCCAGCATCCACTAGGACGTCAGAGAAATGAAAAGACTTAAGCTGGCAAAAGCACAGCAAAGAACTGTGCGTTCTTCTAAATCACAAATCCCCAAGGAGAGTCCAATTGTGTCTGCTGCGATGCCTGACCTTCCCAACACTGGACGGGAAGAGGCGGCGCCTTCCACCATTTGCATGCCCCCTGTAAGTGCTGGAAGGAGTACCCGCAGTCCAGTTCCTGATAGTCAAATTGAAGATGTCACTGTTGAAGTACACCAGGATGAGGATATGGGTGTTGCTGGCGCTGAGGAGGAAATTGACAAGGAGGATTCTGATGGTGAGGTGGTTTGTTTAAGTTAGGCACGCGGGGAGACACCTGTTGTCCGTGGGACGAATATGGCCATTGACATGCCTGGTCAAATTACAAAAAAAATCACCTCTTCGGTGTGGAATTATTTTAACACAAACGCGGACAACAGGTGTCAAGCCGTGTGTTGCCTTTGTCAAGCTGTAATAAGTAGGGGTAAGGACGTTAACCACCTCGGAACATCCTCCCTTATAAGTCACCTGCAGCGCATTCATCATGTCAGTGACAAGTTCAAAAACTTTGGATGACAGCGGAAGCAGTCCACTGACCACTAAATTCCTTCCTCTTGTAACCAAGGTCCAGCAAACCACACCACCAACTCACTCAGTGTCAATTTCCTCCTTACACAGGAAAGCCAATAGTCCTGACGGCCATGTCTGACGAGTCCTCTCCTGCCTGGGATTCCTCAGATGCATCCTTGAGTGTAACGCCTACTGCTGCTGGCGTTGATGTTGTTGCTGCTGGGAGTCGATTGTCATCCCAGAGGGGAAGTCGGAAGACCACTTGTACTACTTCCAGTAAGCAATTGACTGTCCAACAGTCCTTTGCGAGGAAGATGAAATATCACAGCAGTCATCCTGCTGCAAAGCGGATAACTCAGGCCTTGGCAGCCTGGGCGGTGAGAAACGTGTTTCCGTTATCCACCGTTAATAGACAGGCAACTACAGACTTGATTGAGGTACTGTGTCCACGGTACCAAATACCATCTAGGTTCCATTTCTCTAGGCAGGCGATACCGAAAATGTACACAGACCTCAGAAAAGAGTCACCAGTGTCATAAAAGATGCAGTTGTACCCAATGTCCACTTAACCACGGACATGTGGACAAGTGGAGCAGGGAAGACTCAGGACTATATGACTGTGACAGCCCACTGGGTAGATGTATTGCCTCCCGCAGCAAGAACAGCAGCGGCGGCACCAGTAGCAGCATCATCTCGCAAACGCCAACTCGTTCCTAGGCAGGCTACGCTTTGTATCACCGCTTTCCAGAAGAGGCACACAGCTGACAACCTCTTACGGAAACTGAGGAACATCATCGCAGAATGGCTTACCCCAAATGGACTCTCCTGGGGATTTGTGACATCGGACAACGCCAGCAATATTGTGCGTGCATTACATCTGGGCAAATTCCAGCACGTCCCATGTTTTGCACATACATTGAATTTGGTGGTGCAGAATTATTTAAAAAACGACAGGGGCGTGCAAGAGATGCTGTCGGTGGCCCAAAGAATTGCGGGCCACTTTCGGCATTCAGCCACCGCGTGCCGAAGACTGGAGCACCGGCAAACAGTCCTGAACCTGACCTGTCATCATCTGAAGCAAGAGGTGATAACGAGGTGGAATTCAACCCTCCATATGCTTCAGAGGATGGAGGAGCAGCAAAAGGCCATTCAAGCCTATACATCTGCCTACGATATAGGCAAAGGAGGGGAATGCACCTGACTCAAGCGCAGTGGAGAATGATTTCAACGTTGTGCAAGGTTCTGCAACCCTTTGAACTTGCCACACGTGAAGTCAGTTCAGACACTGCCAGCCTGAGTCAGGTCATTCCCCTCATCAGGCTTTTGCAGAAGAAGCTGGAGACATTGAAGGAGGAGCTAAAACAGAGCGATTCCGCTAGGCATGTGGGACTTGTGGATGGAGCCCTTAATTCGCTTAACCAGGATTCACGGGTGGTCAATCTGTTGAAATCAGAGCACTACATTTTGGCCACCGTGCTCGATCCTAGATTTAAAACCTACGTTGTATCTCTCTTTCCGGCAGACACAAGTCTGCAGAGGTTCAAAGACCTGCTGGTGAGAAAATTGTCAAGTCAAGCAGAACGTGACCCGTCAATAGCTGCTCCTTCACATTCTCCCGCAACTGGAGGTGCGAGGAAAAGGCTAAGAATTCCGAGCCCACTCGCTGGCGGTGATGCAGGGCAGTCTGGAGCGAGTGCTGACATCTGGTCCGGACTGAAGGACCTGCCAACGATTACTGACATGTCGTCTACTGTCACTGCATATGATTCTCTCACCATTGAAAGAATGGTGGAGGATTATATGAGTGACCGCATCCAAGTAGGCACGTCAGACAGTCCGTACGTATACTGGCAGGAAAAAGAGGCAATTTGGAGGCCCTTGTAGAAACTGGCTTTATTTTACCTAAGTTGCCCCCCCTCCAGTGTGTACTCCGAAAGAGTGTTTAGTGCAGCCGCTCACCTTGTCAGCAATCGGCGTACAAGGTTACTTCCAGAAAATGTGGAGAAGATGATGTTCATCAAAATGAATTATAATCAATTCCTCCGTGGAGACATTCACCAATTGCCTCCAGAAAGTACACAGGGACCTAAGATGGTGGATTCCAGTGGGGACGAATTAATAATCTGTGAGGAGGGGGATGTACACAGTGAAAGGGGTGAGGAATCGAACGATGAGGAGGAGGTGGACATCTTGCCTCTGTAGAGCCAGTTTGTGCAAGGAGAGATTGATTGCTTCTTTTTTGGTGGGGGCCCAAACCAACCAGTCATTTCAGTCACAGTTGTGTGGCAGACCCTGTCGCTGAAATGATGGGTTTGTTAAAGTGAGCATGTCCTGTTTATACAACATAAGGGTGGGTGGGAGGGCCCAAGGACAATTCCATCTTGCACCTCTTTTTTTTTTCATTTTTGTTTGCATCATGTGCTGTTTGGGGACAATTTTTTTGAAGTGCCATCGTGCATGACACTGCAGTGCCACTCCTAGATGGGCCAGGTGTTTGTGTCGGCCACTTGTGTCGCTTAGCTTAGCCATCCAGCGACCACAGTGCACCTTTTTTTTTCTTTGCATCATGTGCTGTTTGGGAACTATTTTTTAAATCGACCATCCTGTCTGACACTGCAGTGCCACTCCTAGATGGGCCAGGTGTTTGTGTCGGCCACTTGGGTCGCTTAGCTTAGTCATCCAATGACCTCGGTGCAAATTTTAGGACTAAAAATAATATTGTGAGGTGTGAAGTGTTCAGAATAGACTGGAAATGAGTGGAAATTATGGTTATTGAGGTTAATAATACTATGGGATCAAAATGACCCCCAAATTCTATTATTTAAGCTGTTTTTGAGGGTTTTTTGTAAAAAACACCCAAATCAAAAACACACCCGAATCCGACAAAAACATTTCTGGGAGGTTTTGCAAAAACGTGTCCGAATCCAAAACACGGCCGCGGAACCGAATCCAAAACCAGAACACAAAACCCGAAAAATGTCCGGTGCACATCACTAGTTACTTTGAGATCCTCTTCTATTTAGTTTATATTGAATAAGTACCTGCCTGTACTTCTCAACATTAAGCACAAAGAAACAGGCAGCATTGAGGGCAGTAGATGCAGTGGTTGGCCAAGGGAACTTTGGGGTTAATTCTGAGTTGATTGCAGCAGGAACTTTGTTAGCAGTTGGGAAAAACCATGTGCACTGCAGGGGAGGCAGATATAACATGTGCAGAGAGAGTTAGATTTGGGTGGGTTATTTTGTTTCTGTGCAGGGTAAATACTGGCTGCTTTATTTTTACACTGCAATTTAGATTGCAGATTGAACACACCCCACCCAAATCTAACTCTCTCTGCACATGTTATATCTGCCTCCCCTGCAGTGCACATGGTTTTGCCCAACTGCTAACAAAGTTCCTGCTGCGATCAACTCAGAATTACCCCCTTTGGGCCTAATTCAGACCTGATCGTAGATGTGCTAAATTTAGCACATCTACGATTGGTTTCACAGATATGCGGGGCTAGTCCGCCCCGCATGTCTGGCTCTGCCCCAACGCCTCCCCCCCCCCCTTCCCCTGCACAGGTAAAAAAGCATCGCACGGCAGCAATGTTTTTGTACCTGAGTAGCTCCCTACCAGCGCAGCTCCAACGCGCTGGCAGGGAGCTACTCGTCGCTTCCTGGGTCACAGCGGCTCGATGTGATCTCACACAGCCGCCGCGGCCTGCCCCCCTGCACGGTCCGGGCACACCTGCATTGCCCAGACCACGCCCCAAAAAACAGCTGCCTAACGCCGCTGACCCGCTCCCTCACTCTCAGCGAACTCCTGTGCCTGTCAATCAGGCAGAGGTGATCGCTGGGCTGAGATGCCGATAGCATCTCTGGCATGCGCTGGCGCACTGCAGCGCCAGCGCATGGGCAGTTCAGATCTGATCGCCTGCTGTGCGAAAACGCACAGCAGTGATCAGGTCTGAATTAGACCCATAGTGCATCAGATGAAAGACACATCATGCTTAAATCCCTTTAAAATTGGAAGATATCCAGCAGTGCCATCAGCTCAGAACTGGAAGAAACCAGTGGGATCCAGATATACCCATCTACTGTTCGGAGATGTCTGGCCAGAAGTGGTCTTCATGGAAGAATTGCGGCCACAAGCCATACCTTCAATGTGGAAACAAGGCTAAGCGACTCAGCAATGCACCAAAACATAGTTGAGTCAAGGTTTGAAATATTTGGCTGTAACAGATGGCAGTTTGTTTATTAATAATTATAAGGAGATTTATGGTAAGACTTACCATTGTTAAATCTCTTTCTGCGAGGTACACTGGATTCCACAGGGAATAACATCAGAGTGTAGAGTTGGATCTTGATCCGAGGCACCAACAGGCTAAAGCTTTGACTGTTCCCAGGATGCACTGCGCCACCTCCTTTATATCCCCGCCTTCATGCATTGTAGTTCAGTTTTGTTACCCAGTCCAATGCAGTAGCAGGTAAAAGAGACGACAATAGTTAGTAGCCACAGATAACCAAATTCTCACAACAGGAGAAGGTACCAGCGGCTAATGCCATACAAACCTAAAGAAGCTAAGTGCGTCAGGGTTTGCGACCTGTGGAATCCAGTGTACCTCGCAGAAAGAGATTTAACAATGGTAAATCTTACCATAAATCTCCTTTTCAGCAGCGGGGTACACTGGTATTCCACAGGGAATAACATCGGGGATGTCCTAAAGCGGTTCCTCGTGGGAGGGGACCCACTGTAGCGGGCACAAGAACCCGGCGTCAAAGGAAGCATCCTGGGAGGTCAGAAGTATCAAAGGCATAGAACCTGATGAACGTGTTTACTGAGGACCACATAGCCGCTTTGCACATGTTCTAGTGATCATGTTCTAGCCACGGCGGGCTGCCCAAGAGGTGCAACAGACCAAGTAGGATGGGCCTTGATAGTAGCAGGAGCTGGAAGTCCAGCCTGTACATAAGCTTGTGCAATCACCATTCTAATCTATCTGGCCAAGGTCTGCTTATTCACAGGCCAGCCACGTTTGTGAAAACCAAAAAGGACAAAGAGAGAATCAGATCTCCTAAGAGAGGCAGTTCTCTTCACATATATACGATGAGCCCATACCACATCCAAAGACCGTTCTTTGGAGGACAAACCAGGAGAGATAAAGGCCAGAACCACAATCACTTGGTTAAGGTGGAAAGACGACCCCACCTTAGGCAGATAACCAGGGCGAGTTCTAAGAACCGCACGGTCACGGTGAAAAATCAGAAAGGGTGAACGACAGGAGAAGGCTGAAACCTTTCTAGCAGAGGCAATAGCCAGCAAAAAATAAGACCTTAGGTCAGATATTCAATTTGCCTCTGAAGAGACATCGGGAGTAAAAAACCTTTATGTTTCTTCATGTGCTGCGGTGGGGCTATTTAATTAGCTCGGCCGGTAAAGAGTGCAGTTAAACTCGTAAACACACAGGTTCAGTGAAACCTGTGTGTTTTCAGGTGAAATAGCCCTGTTTGTGGATGAAAACGGGGCTGTTATAGGGCATTTTGCTTCGCCTGCTGGAGGCAGGTGAAGCAAAATCCCAATAAGCCGCGGCACGCGCCGGCTTATCGGGGCTAATTATATAGCCCCCGGCGGCGTCACATTACACCGGCAATCATTGCGGGCAAATTGAATATACCCCTAAGTGTAAGCCATATAATGTTCCACAGACTCAAGAAGTTTAAACGGAGACTCTTGTAGGGCGTCCAGAACAATCGACAAATCCCAAGGAGCCACAGGAGGAACATAGGGAGATTGAATCCGTAAAACACCCTGAGTGAAAGTATGAACGTCAGGAAGAGTCGCAATTTTTCTCTGAAACCATACCGACAAGGCTGAAATATGAACCTTGAGGGAGGCCAGACGGAGGCCTAAGTCCAGGCCCTGTTGCAGAAAAGCCAAAAGTATGGCAGTACTGAACTTGTACGCATTATAATTCTTAGCCGCACACCAGGTGAAGTAAGAATTCCCGACCCTATAATAAATTCGAGCAGAAGCTGGTTTATGGGCTTTCAACATAGTTTGAATGACCGCCTCAGAAAATCCTTTGGCCCTCAGAACTGAAGCTTCAAGAGCCACGCCGTCAAAGCCGTCGAGCTAGATCCTGGTAGACACAAGGGCCCTGAACGAGGAAGTCTGGGCGTTGCGGAAGTAGAAGATGATGCTCTATCGAGAGACCCTGCAGGTCTGAGAACCAATGCCGTCTGGGCCACGCTGGAGCGATAAGAAGTAGTAATCCTCCTTCTTGCTTGAACTTCCTTATTACCTTGGGCAGGAGTGACACCGGAGGTTACACATACGGCGGCCGATAGTTCCATGGAATTGCCAGCGCGTCCACGGACGCTGCTTGAGGATCCCTTCTCTTTGCTCCGAAGACCAGAACCTTGTGATTGTGTCGAGACGCCATCGGGTCTACATCTGGTAGGCCCCACTTGTCCACTAGGAGTTGAAAGACTTCCAGATGAAGGCTCCACACTCCGGCGAGTACGTCCTGATAACTGAGGAAGTCCGCTTCCCAGTTGAGGACCCCCGGAATGAACACTGCCGATATGGCTAGCAGATGGCGTTCCGCCCATAGAAGAATCTTTGACACTTCCATCATTGCCATGCGGCTTCGAGTGTCGCCTTGATGATTTATGTACACCACCGTGGTGGTGTTGTCCGACTGTACTTGAACAGGCCTGTTCTGTACTAGAGGCAGAGCCAGTTTCAGAGCATTGAACACTGCCCGCAATTCCAGAATGTTTATCGATAGTAGAGATTTCTCCCTAGTCCACCGACCCTGAAGAGAGTGTTGCTCAAACACCACTCCCCAACCCCACAGAATGGCATCCATCGTTAGGAGGACCCAGTTGGAGATCCAGAAGGGACGACCCCCTGCTCAATCGTTGGTCCTGGAGCCACCATCTCAGAGAAAGATGAACTTCTGGAGTCAAGGAAATCATGTAAGACCTGATCTGGTGAGGCAGGCCTTCCCACTTGGAAAGGATTAACCGCTGCAGAAGGCGAGAATGAAATTGAGCATACTCTACCATGTGGAAAGCCGACACCATGAGGCCTAGTATTTGCATCACCAAGTGTATAGACACACGTGGGCGAGATAGGAAGCATCTTATCTTGTCCTGAAGTTTCCGGACCTTCTCTGGAGACAAGAACAACCATTGGTTGTGTGTGTCCAATAATGCCCCCAGGTGCACCATGCTCTGAGCAGGGAGCAGTGAGGATTTCTTCCAGTTGATGAGCCAGCCGTGGGCTTGCAGGAATTGGACCATCAGTTCCAGATGACGGAAGAGAACATCTGGGGAGTTTGCCAGGATCAACAAGTCATCCAGACACGGCAGGATCCTGATACCCTGATGGCGGAGAAGGGTCGCCATGACCGTCATGACCTTGGTAAAGATGCGCGGAGCCATGGTCAGTCCAAAAGGCAAGGCCTAGAATTGATAATGTAGGTTGCCAATAGCAAACCGCAGATAGTGCTGATGCGACATGGCAATAGGTATATGTAGGTAAGCATCCTATATGTCCAGGGATACCATATAGTCCTTGGGCTCCAAGGCCAGAACAATAGAGCAAAGAGTTTCTATACAGAATTTGGATACCTTCACAAATTTGTTCAAAGACTTGAGGTTGGGAATGAGCTGGGAGGAACCATTCGGTTTCGGAACTAGGAACAACGTTGAATAGTACCCCCTGCCTCTCTGTGTACAGGAGGGATTGTACTACCAAATGTAGAGTTTTTGGTTTCAACGGATCCGAAGGGATATTTGTCGAGAAAAACTGGCGAGGGGGACGTTTCTTGAAAGAGATGGCATATCCGTGAGTGACAACTTCCTCACCCAGGCATCTGAAGTGGTCTGTAACCATACCTGGGCGAACTGCAGAAGTCAGCCTCCCACCCTGGGATCCCCCAAGGGGAGGCCTGCCCCGTCATGCAGCAGGCTTGTCTAGTTTGGAAGCAGGCTGACGGGCAGCCCAGGAACGTTTAGGTTTGGGCTTATAGGTTTTGGAAGTGCAAGCCTGTTTCGGATACGACTGACCCTTTGTTCAGATCTTCCCCAAAAAGGATGTTTTCCTTAAAAGGGATCACCTCCAAGGTTTTTTTAGAGTCCAGATCCACAGACCAGGACCGCAACCACAGAGTCCGGCGAGCCAGAATAGACGTAGTAGACACTTTGGCTGCCAGGGCACCGGCATCAGAGGTCGCCTCCTGAATGTAATGAGAGGCTGTGGTAATATATGAAAGACACTGTCTGGCATCATCAGAAAAATTAGAAGGTAGCTCCGCTTCAACTTCTTGAACCCAGGCTTCAATAGCTTTTGCAGCCCAAGAAGGTGCTATAGTAGGTCTATCCACAGCACCCACAAGAGTGTAAATAGACTTCAAGCAACCCTCCACACGCTTATCCATCGTTTCCTTCAGAGAGGTGACGGTAGTGACAGGCAGAGTAGATGACACCACCAGACATGAAACATGTGAGTCCACCTGCGGTGGTGTTTCCCAATTTTTACTTAAGTCTGCAGCAAGGGGATAACGAGCTAGCATCTTTTTAGACAGGGATAATTTCTATCCTGGAGACTCCCAGGATTCCTGACGTATGTCAACTAAATGGTCAGAATGTGGCAAAACTAATTTAGTAACCTTCTGACATTTGAACTTTCAGATTTCTTAGATGTATCTGGAGGTTCAGTTTCATCATCAATCTGAAGAATCAGTTTGATAGCCTCCTAGAGGTCAGGAACATCCACCTGTGTTGTAGATTCCCCATTAGAAGCATCTGCATCAGTGTCTGATGGGCCAGTATATACGCCATCTTCATCAGATGAAGTATCCAAAACATGCGTAGATTGTGGGGAAGAAATGTCCCGCTTAGATGACCCTTTGGTGCTAGGGGAGCGAGGGTCAGGCTTTTGTTTAACCAAAGACTGATTTAACTGCTGTAACTGAGTCGACAGAGAATCCACCCATGGTGGATTTACAACAGGGACAATATGTGATTGTACAGGCACAGGAGGTCCCACAGGGGGCTCAAGTCTCATTACTAATGTAATAAGTAAATTAGAAAAAGCAGCCAAAGGTGGGTCTTGGTTTGCCACCGGTGCTGCAGGCTGACCGAGGGGAATAGAACCCCCAATACCTGGACCCTCAGCTGGAATATTTTCCTCAGCTAAATCCGCGGCGTCAGCACTACATGATGCAGGATCAGCCACAGATCTCCCGCCCTGTGACGCAGACATTATAGGAGAATGTAGCTCTAGGGCGTAACAGTACAATATAGCCAGACACAGTACCTGACAAAAAAAACCTGTGGAGTGTGATTGCAATGCAGATCACAAACAGAGGATCTAAGTGGTATAAGGTAACTAGAAAACACAGAGAAAAATACCAAACAATATATCCTGTGAAACACTATATACTGTATATAGGACTCTAATACACTTCGCCCCCGTCAGGGTACAGAATATAGGGATAGCAATATGTGTGAGATACATGGAATAGGAACCACACAGCAGCTATTGGCACACACAGTCACATGTACAATGCAGAAATTATTACAAACAACAATAAAACTGTACTGGACTAGCAATACTAAGTAAAGCTATGTATGTATACAGATATAACAATGCACAGTAAATACTGGATGTATATCACAGGATACTTGTACTAAATATCCCTGTAGTTATGCACTTGTTCTTAACTAACACTGTCTAAACGAAATGTAGAATACTTAAGTATTCTACAATAGGCCAGATCAACTTTTCCGCACAGTGGAGATACTTTGCAAGCCAGCATGCCTGCAGACTGATGAGACCCTCTCCCAGGCAAGATGCAACAAGTTTGCAAACTTCTTTGCAGATAAAATATCCACCATCCGGGCTGGAATCTCCACAGTGCCATCAAAGGAGTGCCAAACTACAAAGCCTGCAATATAAGCTACCTGCCTTCATGGACCAGCTTTGATCCAGTGGATGTAAAGGACACTGCTGAAATTGCTCGGATTTTGCGTCCCACCACCTGTGATCTGGACCCAGCCTCAACCAAGCTTCTAATAGGTTGTATGGATATAATTGGCCCTGTCTTTACAAAAATTGTTCAATGCTCTTTGCAGACAGGCATTTTTCCTGGACCCCTAAAGGAAGCAATTGTTAAACCGCTTCTTAAAAAACCTAATTTAGATCCCGACTGCATGACCAACTACAGACCGGTATCAAACCTTCCTTTCCTAGGAAAGGTTATTGAGAAAGTCGTTGCAAATCAACTGGAAACCTGCCTGACAACCCATGATATTTATGATCCATTTCAATCAGGATTCAGGAGAAGACATAGCACTGAAACAGCCCTGGTGTGTGTGTTAAATGATCTTCTGATGGCAAAAGACAGAGGTGACTGTTCAATATTAATCCTTCTGGATCTCTCTGCAGCATTTGATACCGTGGACCATGGGCTTCTGATTGAGCGACTGATACATTTCTGTGGTCTGGATGGCACAGTTCTAAGCTGGTTCAAATAATTTCTCACAGGCAGGTCACAGAGAGTATCATCTGGATTATACTCATCACCACCAGTGCCATTGCCATGTGGTGTCCCACAAGGTTCTATACTATCCCCCATGCTTTTTGCAGTATACATGCTCCCATTGGGCGAAATAATCAGGCGCCATGGCCTGGTCTACCACTGCTATGCAGATGATACACAACTGTACTTGTCCTTTGCTCCGGGCACTGATAACCCAATAGCAACCCTAAATGGCTGTCTAGCTGAACTACTGGAGTGGATGAGCGCCAGTTGGCTGCGACTGAACCCGGATAAAACAGAGGTCCTTATGATACGACCCCAACATCAAAGAACAAGACTGCAGCATAGCCAACCAACTGGACTTACACTCGGGGATTCAGAATTACAGACCAGTGATCGTGTGCGGAATCTTGGCGTTGTCCTGGATGGTGGATTGACACTTAAACATCAGATATCAGCCACAATCAAATCCTCATTCTTTCACCTGAGGAACATAGTCAGAATCAAGCACTTAATTCCCTCAGATGATATGCCAAAAGTCATACATGCATTTGTATCCTCTTGTTTAGACTACTGTAATGCCCTCTACCTTGGTCTACCAGCAAAAGAATTGCAGCGCTTACAGCTGGTGCAAAACACAGCTGCCAGGCTGTTAACCAACCAGCCCCGTTCTAGCCACATAACACCCATCCTCTACTCCCTTCACTGGCTGCCTGTACGATGGCGAATCATCTTCAAGTTTGGCTTACTGAGTTTCAAAGCATTACATGACCAAGGCCCAAGGTACCTGAAACAGCTTCTGACCCCATACTGCCCCACTCGATTACTGCGATCTGTAGATGAAGGACTTTTAGCAGTACCTAGAATCTACCGTAATTCATCTGGGGGTCGAGCTTTTAGTCATGCGGCTCCGACTCTATGGAACTCACTTCCCCGCACAGTGCGAGAGGCCCCAACTATAGAATCCTTCAAAAGTAGACTCAAGACTTTTCTGTTTACTCAAGCATTTCCATAATGTCCCTTTTAGTATCTTCATGCTTCTGTATTTTATGAAAATGTACTTCATTATTTTCTGTACTATATTATGCTATGTATCTGTTAAGCGCCTTGGGTCCTATTGGAGAAAGAGCGCTATATAAATAAAATGATTATTATTATTAAGTGTCCTGTAAATGCACAGCGCTGATGAGGCAGGTGGCTTTAGAGTAGACAGTGCCCAGCAGTCCCAGAATCAGCGCAGCTCTGTGTAATGGCTCCCAAATGCTGCCAGGGAGTGAGGGAGAGAGAGAGAGAGAGATGCAGCTCCAGGGCGGGAACATCTGCTGTAGATGGCGCCTGGGGCTAGGGGAGGGGCTACAGGTCAGAACCTTATCCCCTCTGCTGGACTTCACCACTGCGTACTTTGGAGCCTGTACTAAACGTATTTTAGTAAATCTGACCTGTGCTCCTTGCCCTGGTGGATATAGTGGGGTCCCTGCACGGCCACAGTGTCCACGCTAGTGGTGCGGTCCGTCTCCGGAGACCACGACCGGATCGCAATATCGGCAGGTCCCGCCTGGGGGACCCTCTTACCTCCTCCCCATCATGCGGCCACACGATCCAGGAGAGCAGCGGCGGTATGTGTGCCTGATGAGACCCGAGCGCCTCCGCTGTAAGTACCCGGCAACCAGGGCGCGGGAGTATACAGCGCCGCTGGGGGAGGTGAGGGAGCCGCAACACAATATGTCAGTATGACATATAGCACAAAGTGCCTGTACTGCGGCCCTTGAAGTCTTCTTTCTTGTCAGAAAAGCTCTTTTCAGAGATGCATAGCGCAGCCCTACCTGTTAGCTGCCTGCACTGCAGCCACCAACTTACAAACTGAGCTCCAGTGACTGGAGGCGGGGATATAGAGGAGGCGGTGCAGTGCATCCTGGGAACAGTCAAAGCTTTAGCCTGTTGGTGCCTCGAATCAAGATCTAACTCTACACCCCAATGTTATTCCCTGTGGAATACCAGTGTACCCCACTGCAGACTCAAGGCGCTTTACAGACATCAAAAACAATGCACATAATACAGAGGATCTAAGTAATACAGAAATAGATAAGCCAAATAGACATAAAAGAAAACCTTAAGCACACAGAAAGCATAATGCATGACTACTGTAGGCATTTGGGTAATAACTTCCAAGGGTTGTGTATTCCACCTTTACAAGGTACCAGGTGCGGCAGTTATCTTGGGCGCACAGCGTAGGATTACCCAGGGTGGAATGGTCTATCCCTAGAAGAGATGACACAAAATGGGGGTGATTTCAGAGTGCTAAAGTTCAGAGTAGGGTTCCAACAAAACCACCAGGTCCATGTATTTTTCATCCCATCCACAAGTGTACTAGATGGGGCAGCCATGTTGGCCGCACTTCGAATGTTACACTGTGGCAGGCGAGCCAAGCAAGGGCCCAGTGCATATATGGGAAAACTGACACTTGTGTAGTAGTATGATGTACCCTGTATGTAGGGCGCAATGGCAGGGTGTGCAATCAGTGGATGTAAACATTACAGGAAAAGCACACAGTGGGGTGGAAAATAAAAATAAAAACGGGGGGAGAGCTGGAGAGTGGAATAATAATGAGTGTCTGCAGGCAACAATGAAACATGGTGGAGGTTCCTTGCAAGTTTGGGGCTGCATTTCAGCAAATGGAGTTGGGGGTTTGTTCATGATTAATAGTGTCCTCAATGCTGAGAAATGCAGGCAGGTACTTATCCATTATGCAATACCATCAGATAGGCGTCGGATTGTCTCCAAATGTATTCTGCAGCAGGACAACAACCTCAAACATAAAGCCAATGTCATTAAAAACTATCTTCAGCATAAGGAAGAACAAGGACCCCTGGAAGTGATGGTATGGCCTGACTCAACATCAGGGCTGTTTCTAGCCAATTTGGCTCCCAGTGCGAAATTTAAAAATGCGCCCCCCCATGACATAAAAAAATGTCGTCCCCCCCACACACCTAGATTTAAAAAAAAAACTTGCGCGCGCACCCGGCAAGGGGGCGTGGCCTCCTCTAAATGGGCATGGCCTCGTCTGAAAAGACTACCTCACAATCCAGTTTTTGACCCTGCTCCAACATCACGACCACCACAGGAAAAAAAAATTCTACCATATTATGCCCCACACAGTAATGCCCCCTGCACCATATTATGCCACACACCGCAATGCCCTTGATACATTAAATCCCCACACTACGGCAGGCAAAAGTCCCCATTTCACACATTACGCCAGGTGTCCCCATTTTACACATTGAAAGAGAGAGAGAGAATACTTACAGAGGCGATTACCGCTCTTCAGCCCGCCTCGTCAGTCGCTCCTCGCGCCGGCCTTTCCCTCTTCCTAACTTGGATCCCCCTCTGTACCCTGCTCGGGGGGGGGGGGGGAGTTTCGCGGAGTGACAGGGTTGCGTCGTGACATAACGACGCAACCGCGTCATTCCATGAAACTCCGCCCCCCGAGCGGGTTACTCTGGGAGAAATAGGAGGGGGAAGCAGGGAGCCACAGTTAGTGCCGTGGCGGGCGCCCAGTGCGGTTGCACTGCTCGCCTGCCCCAAGAAACGGCCCTGCTCAACATCATCGAGTCTGTCTGGGGTAACATGAAGAGACAGAAGGATTTGAGCAAGCCTACATCCACAGAAAATTTGTGGTTAGTTCTCCGTGATGTTTGAAACAACCTCCCTGATAAGTACTTAGAAAAATGAATGCTGTTTTGAAAGGCAAAGGGTGAATAGATTTAGAAATTGAGATATTGAATTAATTTAGATTTCTCTTCTGTTTATTCACTTTGCATTTTGTTAATTGATAAAAATAAACTATTAACACTTTTACTTTTTAAAGCATTCTTGCTTTGCAGCATTTTTCCACACCTGCCTAAAACTTTTGCACAGTACTGTATATACATACTGTATGTGTGTGTATGTATGTATGTGGGGTGTAGTAGTACCATGCAGGAACTGATGAAATGTTGTACTAATGTTTTATACACCCCCAGCTATCAAACCTATCTGGATCTAAAGACTAAAAGAACCGGCTGTCCAAAAGAAGATATTGTAAGTAGTTGCTTAATATATTCCTAAACACACATTATATATATATATATATATATATATATATATATATATATATATATCTCCAAAAAAAGATACAGGCACTCACCACTTCCTTGATGATGAAAACTTTATTGGTGTGTCTCACATAGAGACAGTTAACAGCATGTCAGCAAAAGGTGTCGACGTTTCGGCTCCATCTGAGCCTTTTTCAAGACTAACAAGATTACAGCAGGTTCTCACCCAGCAGCCCAGGTACCTCACCTGACACTGCTGATCCACTGCCCAACATGTCTTTACTTGTCAGTCATCTCAGGATGTTCCTGTTGTTTTAACTTCAGTATACTGTTCCTGCGGTTCGGGTTGCATGAGTGCTAAAATCTTGCCTGACATTTGCTGACAATATTAAAGCTATTAGCCTTATTTCTCATGACTGCAGTGTCCAGTCCTGGTGCAAAGTGCCCTATATAAATCTGATATATTATTCCCTGGCTCCTGTGCATTGCCAGTTCAACTTGTCTTCAAGTCAGTGGCACACACAAGGGGGGTTTCCGAGTACCTGGAACCCCCCCCCCCCCCCCCTGATAACCCCAAAAAATGTTTTGAGACGGAGACACAGCTGTCTCCGTCTCAACAAAAGCAAAAGCCGCGACCGCGATCGCGGACGGAGCTGCAGCAAGAGCAGAGAGCTATGCAGCTCTCTGCTTAGAGAATGTCCCGGGTGCCGGGGGAGCTGCTGGCTGCGCATGCTCAGCCACAGCAGCACCCTCCCCCTCACTCTGCCTCACGCTGCCGTGGCCGCCCCTCTGTAAGTAAGTTTGAAATCATTGTGCATGTATGTATGTATGTATGTGGGTTTGTGTGTGTGCTTGAATGTACAGTATGTATGTATGTATGTATGTATGTATGTGTGTTTACATGTGTGAGTGTATGTATGTGTGTTTACATGTGTGAGTTTGTGAATATATATATATATATATATATATATATTGTAGAATGAGGGCGGCACTCACGCAGGCTGATGCAGGTAAAAAAAGGTCAGTTTTATTGATCCGACATGTTTCGGGGACTAACCCCGTCCTCAGGGCTTTAACGTTAAAGCCCTGAGGACGGGGTTAGTCCCCGAAACATGTCGGATCAATAAAACGGACCTTTTTTTACCTGCATCAGCCTGCGTGAGTGCCGCCCTCATTCTACAATATATTCATTGAGGAGATTTACCTCTGGGAAGGCACCGCAGCAACCTTACCTTATTCAAAGTGGAGTGCCGGGACTTTATGCCTGTATATATATATATATATATATATAAATGTGAGATATATATATATATATATATATATATATATATATATAAAACCGGTAATCCTCCTTAGGTCCTGTGATAAGACCTCTATTGAAGAAAAATAGGCGGCACTCCAGGGACTTAAATAAAGTCAAACTGTATTCAAAAAATAAATTTCATGGTGCAAAAAACAACGTTTCAAGGCTCTTTGGCCTTTTCATCTGGTTATGCATTATAGTTGAGATCAGTAAACAAAATACCTCTGTTTTTTTTCACCTCACCTATAATGCATAACCTGATGGAAAGGCTGTAGAGCCTTGAAACGTTGATTTTTGATCCATGAAATTATTTTTTCTTAATACAGTTTGACTTTATTTAAGTCCTTGGAGTGCCACCTATTTTTCTTCCAATAGAGGTCCTATCACAGGACCCAAGGAGGATTACCAGATATATTAATTTCAGGAGGCCACCCTGGCATCTTTGCTTTTTATCATCCAGAGTGCCAGACGACCACACAAATATATATATATATATATATATATATATATATATATCTGCAAATGATGAATGGCATGTCAGAATCAGATAAAATGTACGGAAGCAGGATGGCACTCATAGAGACTAGTAAACCATAGAAAATCAGCACAGAACGCTGTAGCTGTACGTCAGCGTTTCAGAGTTAGACTCTTTTAAAGGAGTCTAACTGTGAAACGTTGACAAATAGCTTCAGCGTCCTGTGCTGATTTTCTATGGTTTACCAGTCTCAATGAGTGCCGTCCTGCCTCCGTACATATATATGTATGTATGTATGTATGTTTGTGTGTGTGTGTATATATCTATATATATATTTATTACACATACCTGCGCATATACATACACACCCACCCACCCACGGAAACCCCCCTCGCTAAATCCTGCGTTTGCCACTGCAAGTCCTCACCTGGTTCCTGTATCGCAAAGCAACAAGCTTCCTTACACTTTGTATCAGTTAGCCTACGGCGATCTCCAGAGTGGCCCTACTCAGTGATGGAACTACCGCTGGTGTAGGAGATGCAATGCACCATGGCATACGAGAATGAAGGGGCCGTCAGCTGGCCCTTTGCATCAGCAGTACTAATCATGAGTCAAACGGACTCATTATAGTACATCACGGCCAGCAACGAGCCCTAACAAAGAAGGAGGAAGTGGTCTGGCTAGACCTCCCCCACTCATTCTGACATTCTCCTGCACAAAACACACCCCAAAGGCCGTGGATCAAGATGATATGCCCTCCTAACCACCTCCCCTCTTTCTTCCCTGACTTCCATTAAATACATTGCCATTGTCCTAATTCCTTCTCCCCTGCAGGTGATTTGTGAAGTCACCTCATCCCGCCCCCTCCCTCTCTACTGCTCTGCACAGCCTGAGCCAGTCCTTCACCCCTTTAGGCTGTGTAATGCCTCATCTTCCTGCCCATTCCTATGCTCCCGCTCCCATCCCAAGCCCTGCCCCCTCCTGCTCTGCATTTCTTCCCTGCAGGCTGAAGCGGGTGTGTGTGAAAGTGGGAACACGCAGAACATTCCGCAACGCAGAGCGGCAGAGGTAATTTATCTGTGTACTTGTTATGTGGGTGAGGTGGGGGGTGCACATTACCTGGGATGTAAAGTGGGTTGAGGGGTGTATTGTATTGGGGAGTGTAACTTATATTATCTGTGGGAAGTTGTTTCATTTGTTAGGGGGGTACAGAAATTCAACTGGGGGTTTATACTTCTATTATCATGGCAGTGAGAGGGGTTGAGGGGTGTAACGTATCTGGGTGTTTAATACTTATATTACCTGGTAGGAGAGGTAGATTGGGAGTGTAGTAATGTAATGTAGGAGGTTGTATACTAATAGGTTGCCCACGAATATAATTTAGGGGGATGAGGTGGGTTGAATGGTGTAGTAATGTATATGGGGCGTTGTGTAGTAACATTTTGTGTGGTGGCATATATCAGCATACTGAGGTTATATCCTATGTTCTATTGGAACATATTGAAGTTATTTAGTTAGATAGATAGATAGATAGATAGATAGATAGATAGATAGATAGATAGATAGATAGATAGATAGATAGATAGATAGATAGATAGCGCTTAATGACATTGGCTATGTGTCTGGGGTCATTGGTGGTCATTCCGAGTAGTTCGCTCGTTCCTGATTTTCGCTATGCTGCGATTTGTTGCTAAATGCGCATGCGCATGGTACGCAGCGCGCATGCGCTTAGTTATTTTACAAAAAAGTTAGCAGTTTTGCTGTTGATCCTGCGGCGCTTTTCAGTCGCACTGCTGATCGGTGAGTGATTGACAGTAAAGGGGCGTTTCTGGGTGGTAACTGAGCGTTTTCCGGGAATGTGCTAAAAAACGCAGGCGTGTCAGGGAAAAACGCGGGAGTGGCTGGCCGAACGCAGGGCGTGTTTGTGACGTCAAACCAGGAACTAAACAGACTGAGCTGATCGCAATCTGTGAGTAGGTCTGGAGCTACTCAGAAACTGCATGGAAATTTTTAGTAGCAATTCTGCTGATCTTTCGTTCGTTATTCTGCTAAGCTAAGATACACTCCCAGAGGGCGGCGGCCTAGCGTGTGCAATGCTGCTAAAAGCAGCTAGCGAGCGAACAACTCGGAATGAGGGCCATTGTCCTGCTGCAGAATAAATTTTGAGCCAATCAGATGCCTCCCTGATGGTACTGCATGATAGATAAGTACCTAAAATATAAAATGAAAAAGGGACGCTGATTATAGATGTAAATTAATTAATTATAATTATACCTATATGTGTGTGTAGAAAATGGCAGCCCCCACACTGTGGACCTGGAAATCCACCTCACAATACGAACAATATAAACTAAATAGTCAGGGGCGGATTGGGATGGAAAACCAGCCCGGTAAATTTCTGCAAGCAGATCTAATGGAGGTGGGGTTTGTTATGGGGGGTGGGGTTTGTCAAGGGGGGTGTTGGATACTCCCTCATATATCCTGATTCCGAGTTGGAGCCTTTCTTGCGTCTTTTGCTGCAGTTACATCTGTGACTTAATGACACTACAAAGCCCTTCCATGGAATACATACATGTGTGCGTCCAAATGTGAGAAGACTGATTTAGATTTGGGTGGGCCGCTTGTCAAGGGGAGGGGGGTTTCCAGGCAACTGGAAACCCCCCCCACACACTTCCACACTGCACTTGTCTCAAGCAACAATGTGAGGAAATGAGAGGTCTGTGACAATTAATGTAATTATGCCTCATTTCCCACGTCAAATATGTACTTTTCATTCCCATATCCCCTATACATTCAGTTTGTCTGTTTGTTCATTCCCCATATCATGTCTCTGCTCACCCCCATACTGTATTTATTTTAAATCAGCCTTAATATTGTAATTTATGCACTTGTGTTATGTTATCTGTTACACTGTATGTGGGTTATTCCGATTAGCATTACAGCTTCCTTTTGTTTACTTACACCACAGTGGACATTCAAAGCTTAAGTTATATAATGTACCATTGTCCCTTTCTTTTGTTTACTCCCTATTGCCAAACAGTAAGCTGGCCAGACAGAGTGGCTCTCTGTATAGGTGTGCGCAGGGGGGGTGCCTGGTGCGCACAGGCACCCCCTAATGTCTGGCACCCCGATCTCACATGCCTGATGCAGCGATCGCTGAGCAGGCTGATTACTGTCCCCTCTGCGCTGCACCCTGTCAGGACTGCATTACTGGCCAGACGCCTGGGTTAATCAAGGGTGCCACTGCCACCGGCTTTCAAACTCCCGGCTCCACCTCCATGTACAAAAACGATGTGATTACGTCATGCTACTCGCACGCCCACCTGCCACATACCCACCTCTCTCCTTCTGTGCTATGCCAACGCCAGCCACTGATGAGGATCAGCATGCAGCCTGTGTTCCTCAGGGCCCCATACACTACAACGATATGTCTGAGGCTGAAGTCGGATGTAATTTCCCTTGAACTCCCCCGGGACCTTCCCGGGAGTGATTCTATACGATTTGGTACTTTTGTGCTATTTTTGCATAAGATATATTGATGAGCGCCGGAAATTTTTCGGGTTTTGTGTTTTGGTTTTGGGTTCGGTTCCGCGGCCGTGTTTTGGGTTCGACCGCGTTTTGGCAAAACCTAACCGAATTTTTTTTGTCGGATTCGGGTGTGTTTTGGATTCGGGTGTTTTTCCCCAAAAAAACTAAAAAACAGCTTAAATCATAGAATTTGGGGGTCATTTTGATCCCAAAGTATTATTAACCTCAAAAACCATCATTTCCACTCATTTTCAGTCTATTCTGAATACCTCACACCTCACAATATTATTTTTAGTCCTAAAATTTGCACCGAGGTCGCTGGATGACTAAGCTAAGCGACCCTAGTGGCCGACACAAACACCTGGCCCATCTAGGAGTGTCACTGCAGTGTCACGCAGGATGTCCCTTCCAAAAAACCCTCCCCAAACAGCACATGACGCAAAGAAAAAAAGAGGCGCAATGAGGTAGCTGTGTGAGTAAGATAAGCGACCCTAGTGGCCGACACAAACACCGGGCCCATCTAGGAGTGGCACTGCAGTGTCACGCAGGATGTCCCTTCCAAAAAACCCTCCCCAAACAGCACATGACGCAAAGAAAAAAAGAGGCGCAATGAGGTAGCTGTGTGAGTAAGATAAGCGACCCTAGTGGCCGACACAAACACCGGGCCCATCTAGGAGTGGCACTGCAGTGTCACGCAGGATGTCCCTTCCAAAAAACCCTCCCCAAACAGCACATGACGCAAAGAAAAAAAGAGGCGCAATGAGGTAGCTGTGTGAGTAAGATAAGCGACCCTAGTGGCCGACACAAACACCGGGCCCATCTAGGAGTGGCACTGCAGTGTCACGCAGGATGTCCCTTCCAAAAAACCCTCCCCAAACAGCACATGACGCAAAGAAAAAAAGAGGCGCAATGAGGTAGCTGTGTGAGTAAGATAAGCGACCCTAGTGGCCGACACAAACACCGGGCCCATCTAGGAGTGGCACTGCAGTGTCACGCAGGATGTCCCTTCCAAAAAACCCTCCCCAAACAGCACATGACGCAAAGAAAAAAAGAGGCGCAATGAGGTAGCTGTGTGAGTAAGATAAGCGACCCTAGTGGCCGACACAAACACCGGGCCCATCTAGGAGTGGCACTGCAGTGTCACGCAGGATGTCCCTTCCAAAAAACCCTCCCCAAACAGCACATGACGCAAAGAAAAAAAGAGGCGCAATGAGGTAGCTGTGTGAGTAAGATAAGCGACCCTAGTGGCCGACACAAACACCGGGCCCATCTAGGAGTGTCACTGCAGTGTCACGCAGGATGTCCCTTCCAAAAAACCCTCCCCAAACAGCACATGACGCAAAGAAAAAAAGAGGCGCAATGAGGTAGCTGTGTGAGTAAGATAAGCGACCCTAGTGGCCGACACAAACACCGGGCCCATCTAGGAGTGTCACTGCAGTGTCACGCAGGATGGCCCTTCCAAAAAACCCTCCCCAAACAGCACATGACGCAAAGAAAAATTAAAGAAAAAAGAGGTGCAAGATGGAATTGTCCTTGGGCCCTCCCACCCACCCTTATGTTGTATAAACAGGACATGCACACTTTAACCAACCCATCATTTCAGTGACAGGGTCTGCCACACGACTGTAACTGATATGACGGGTTGGTTTGGACCCCCACCAAAAAAGAAGCAATTAATCTCTCCTTGCACAAACTGGCTCTACAGAGGCAAGATGTCCACCTCATCATCATCCTCCGATATATCACCGTGTACATCCCCCTCCTCACAGATTATCAATTCGTCCCCACTGGAATCCACCATCTCAGCTCCCTGTGTACTTTGTGGAGGCAATTGCTGCTGGTCAATGTCTCCGCGGAGGAATTGATTATAATTCATTTTAATGAACATCATCTTCTCCACATTTTCTGGATGTAACCTCGTACGCCGATTGCTGACAAGGTGAGCGGCGGCACTAAACACTCTTTCGGAGTACACACTTGTGGGAGGGCAACTTAGGTAGAATAAAGCCAGTTTGTGCAAGGGCCTCCAAATTGCCTCTTTTTCCTGCCAGTATAAGTACGGACTGTGTGACGTGCCTACTTGGATGCAGTCACTCATATAATCCTCCACCATTCTTTCAATGTTGAGAGAATCATATGCAGTGACAGTAGACGACATGTCCGTAATCGTTGTCAGGTCCTTCAGTCCGGACCAGATGTCAGCATCAGCAGTCGCTCCAGACTGCCCTGCATCACCGCCAGCGGGTGGGCTCGGAATTCTGAGCCTTTTCCTCGCACCCCCAGTTGCGGGAGAATGTGAAGGAGGAGATGTTGACAGGTCGCGTTCCGCTTGACTTGACAATTTTCTCACCAGCAGGTCTTTCAACCCCAGCAGACTTGTGTCTGCCGGAAAGAGAGATCCAAGGTAGGCTTTAAATCTAGGATCGAGCACGGTGGCCAAAATGTAGTGCTCTGATTTCAACAGATTGACCACCCGTGAATCCTTGTTAAGCGAATTAAGGGCTCCATCCACAAGTCCCACATGCCTAGCGGAATCGCTCCGTGTTAGCTCCTCCTTCAATGTCTCCAGCTTCTTCTGCAAAAGCCTGATGAGGGGAATGACCTGACTCAGGCTGGCAGTGTCTGAACTGACTTCACGTGTGGCAAGTTCAAAGGGCATCAGAACCTTGCACAACGTTGAAATCATTCTCCACTGCGCTTGAGACAGGTGCATTCCACCTCCTATATCGTGCTCAATTGTATAGGCTTGAATGGCCTTTTGCTGCTTCTCCAACCTCTGAAGCATATAGAGGGTTGAATTCCACCTCGTTACCACTTCTTGCTTCAGATGATGGCAGGGCAGGTTCAGTAGTTTTTGGTGGTGCTCCAGTCTTTTGTACGTGGTGCCTGTACGCCGAAAGTGTCCCGCAATTCTTCTGGCCACCGACAGCATCTCTTGCACGCCCCTGTCGTTTTTTAAAAAATTCTGCACCACCAAATTCAAGGTATGTGCAAAACATGGGACGTGCTGGAATTTGCCCATATTTAATGCACACACAATATTGCTGGCGTTGTCCGATGCCACAAATCCACAGGAGAGTCCAATTGGGGTAAGCCATTCCGCGATGATCTTCCTCAGTTGCCGTAAGAGGTTTTCAGCTGTGTGCGTATTCTGGAAACCGGTGATACAAAGCGTAGCCTGCCTAGGAAAGAGTTGGCGTTTGCGAGATGCTGCTACTGGTGCCGCCGCTGCTGTTCTTGCGGCGGGAGTCCATACATCTACCCAGTGGGCTGTCACAGTCATATAGTCCTGACCCTGCCCTGCTCCACTTGTCCACATGTCCGTGGTTAAGTGGACATTGGGTACAACTGCATTTTTTAGGACACTGGTGAGTCTTTTTCTGATGTCCGTGTACATTCTCGGTATCGCCTGCCTAGAGAAGTGGAACCTAGATGGTATTTGGTAACGGGGGCACACTGCCTCAATAAATTGTCTAGTTCCCTGTGAACTAACGGCGGATACCGGACGCACGTCTAACACCAACATAGTTGTCAAGGCCTCAGTTATCCGCTTTGCAGCAGGATGACTGCTGTGATATTTAATCTTCCTCGCAAAGGACTGTTGGACAGTCAATTGCTTACTGGAAGTAGTACAAGTGGGCTTACGACTTCCCCTCTGGGATGATGATCGACTCCCAGCAGCAACAACAGCAGCGCCAGCAGCAGTAGGCATTACACTCAAGGATGCATCGGAGGAATCCCAGGCAGGAGAGGACTCGTCAGAATTGCCAGTGACATGGCCTGCAGGACTATTGGCATTCCTGGGTAAGGAGGAAATTGACACTGAGGGAGTTGGTGGGGTGGTTTGCGTGAGCTTGGTTACAAGAGGAAGGGATTTACTGGTCAGTGGACTGCTTCCGCTGTCACCCAAAGTTTTTGAACTTGTCACTGACTTATTATGAATGCGCTGCAGGTGACGTATAAGGGAGGATGTTCCGAGGTGGTTAACGTCCTTACCCCTACTTATTACAGCTTGACAAAGGCAACACACGGCTTGACAAATGTTGTCCGCATTTCTGGTGAAATACTTCCACACCGAAGAGCTGATTTTTTTTGTATTTTGACCAGGCATGTCAATGGCCCTATTCCTCCCACGGACAACAGGTGTCTCCCCGGGTGCCTGACTTAAACAAACCACCTCACCATCAGAATCCTCCTGGTCAATTTCCTCCCCAGCGCCAGCAACACCCATATCCTCCTCATCCTGGTGTACTTCAACACTGACATCTTCAATCTGACTATCAGGAACTGGACTGCGGGTGCTCCTTCCAGCACTTGCAGGGGGCGTGCAAATGGTGGAAGGCGCATGCTCTTCACGTCCAGTGTTGGGAAGGTCAGGCATCGCAACCAACACAATTGGACTCTCCTTGTGGATTTGGGATTTCGAAGAATGCACAGTTCTTTGCGGTGCTTTTGCCAGCTTGAGTCTTTTCAGTTTTCTAGCGAGAGGCTGAGTGCTTCCATCCTCATGTGAAGCTGAACCACTAGCCATGAACATAGGCCAGGGCCTCAGCCGTTCCTTGCCACTCCGTGTGGTAAATGGCATATTGGCAAGTTTACGCTTCTCCTCCGACAATTTTATTTTAGGTTTTGGAGTCCTTTTTTTACTGATATTTGGTGTTTTGGATTTGACATGCTCTGTACTATGACATTGGGCATCGGCCTTGGCAGACGACGTTGCTGGCATTTCATCGTCTCGGCCATGACTAGTGGCAGCAGCTTCAGCACGAGGTGGAAGTGGATCTTGATCTTTCCCTAATTTTGGAACCTCAACATTTTTGTTCTCCATATTTTAATAGGCACAACTAAAAGGCACCTCAGGTAAACAATGGAGATGGATGGATACTAGTATACTTATGGATGGACTGCCGAGTGCCGACACAGAGGTAGCTACAGCCGTGGACTACCGTACTGTACTGTGTCTGCTGCTAATATAGACTGGATGATAATGAGATGTAGTATGTATAAAGAAGAAAGAAAAAAAAAACCACGGGTAGGTGGTATACAATTATGGATGGACTGCCGAGTGCCGACACAGAGGTAGCTACAGCCGTGGACTACCGTACCGTGTCTGCTGCTAATATAGACTGGTTGATAATGAGATGTAGTATGTATAAAGAAGAAAGAAAAAAAAAACCACGGGTAGGTGGTATACAATTATGGATGGCCTGCCGAGTGCCGACACAGAGGTAGCTACAGCCGTGGACTACCGTACTGTGTCTGCTGCTAATATAGACTGGATGATAATGAGATGTAGTATGTAATGTATAAAGAAGAAAGAAAAAAAAAACCACGGGTAGGTGGTATACAATTATGGATGGACTGCCGAGTGTCGACACAGAGGTAGCTACAGCCGTGGACTACCGTACTGTACTGTGTCTGCTGCTAATATAGACTGGATGATAATGAGATGTAGTATGTATAAAGAAGAAAGAAAAAAAAAACCACGGGTAGGTGGTATACAATTATGGATGGACTGCCGAGTGCCGACACAGAGGTAGCTACAGCCGTGGACTACCGTACTGTACTGTGTCTGCTGCTAATATAGACTGGATGATAATGAGATGTAGTATGTATAAAGAAGAAAGAAAAAAAAAACCACGGGTAGGTGGTATACAATTATGGATGGACTGCCGAGTGCCGACACAGAGGTAGCTACAGCCGTGGACTACCGTACTGTACTGTGTCTGCTGCTAATATAGACTGGATGATAATGAGATGTAGTATGTATAAAGAAGAAAGAAAGAAAAAACCACGGGTAGGTGGTATACAATTATGGATGGACTGCCGAGTGCCGACACAGAGGTAGCTACAGCCGTGGACTACCGTACTGTGTCTGCTGCTAATATAGACTGGATGATAATGAGATGTAGTATGTAATGTATAAAGAAGAAAGAAAAAAAAAACCACGGGTAGGTGGTATACAATTATGGATGGACTGCCGAGTGCCGACACAGAGGTAGCTACAGCCGTGGACTACCGTACTGTGTCTGCTGCTAATATAGACTGGATGATAATGAGATGTAGTATGTATAAAGAAGAAAGAAAAAAAAAACCACGGGTAGGTGGTATACAATTATGGATGGACTGCCGAGTGCCGACACAGAGGTAGCTACAGCCGTGGACTACCGTACTGTACTGTGTCTGCTGCTAATATAGACTGGATGATAATGAGATGTAGTATGTATAAAGAAGAAAGAAAAAAAAAACCACGGGTAGGTGGTATACAATTATGGATGGACTGCCGAGTGCCGACACAGAGGTAGCTACAGCCGTGAACTACCGTACTGTGTCTGCTGCTAGTATAGACTGGATGATAAATAATGATATAAAAAATATATATATATCACTACTGCAGCCGGACAGGTATATATTATATAATGACGGACCTGCTGGACACTGTCTGTCAGCAGAATGAGTTTTTTAATTTTTATAGAATAAAAAAACACCACACAAGTCACACGACGAGTGTACTTTTTCAGGCAGACAATCACAATATACTATACTGGTGGTCAGTGTGGTCAGGTCACTGGTCACAGTGGTCAGTGGTCAGTCACACTGGCAGTGGCACTCTGGCAGCAAAAGTGTGCACTGTTTAATATGTACTCCTGGCTCCTGCTATAACCTATAACTGCTCCCCAGTCTCCCCCACAATTAAGCTGTGTGAGCACAGTCAGATATTATACATAGATGATGCAGCACACTGGGCTGAGCACAGATATGGTATGTGAGTGTGACTTAGTCACTGTGTATCGTTTTTTTCAGGCAGAGAACAAGAACAGAACGGATTATTAAATAATAATAAATTATAAAACTGCACTGGTGGTCAGGTCACTGGTCATCAGTCACTAGTATAACTCCTCCTAAGCTCCAGTAAGTAAATGAAGTGTCTCACTCTCACTCTCCTATCTATTTTAATTTCTAAACGGAGAGGACGCCAGCCACGTCCTCTCCCTATCAATCTCAATGCACGTGTGAAAATGGCCGCGACGCGCGGCTCCTTATATAGAATCCGAGTCTCGCGATAGAATCCGAGCCTCGCGAGGATCCGACAGCGTGATGATGACGTTCGGGCGCGCTCGGGTTAACCGAGCAAGGCGGGAAGATCCGAGTCGCTCGGACCCGTGTAAAAACATGAAGTTCGGGCGGGTTCGGATTCAGAGAAACCGAACCCGCTCATCTCTAATGTTTATAACCCATTCTGTTCAATAAACCACTTTTGTTTTTTTCATCTATCACCGTGTCTAAGTGTTTTTGGAAACATGTATCTTAACAATCATTTTGCACCTGGGCCCACCACTCGCTAGTTCTTCCACTGCCCCTACTACTTTACGTGCTATTCACCCCTGTCATCAGCACAGGGCCGGTTCGAGGGCGCAGAGCGCCCCGGGCAGGAAAGGGGTGTGGCCTAATACAGGGGGCGTGGTGAGTCACGCCCCCTGTACATTGAAAGCGCCGCTTGAATGCTGAGCGGTGCGCGATGACGTCATCGCGCACCGCACAGCAAAAGGTCCTCTCCACGAAGAGAAACTAGACGCTATGCGTCTAGTTCCCTTCGTGGAGAGGACCTTTGCTGTGCGGTGCGCGATGACGTCATCGCGCACCGCTCAGCAGTTACTCTCCACGAAGGGAAACTAGACGCATAGCGTCTAGGTCCCTTCACAGGAGGCGCCGAGGACGGGGACGGCAGCGGGCAGCGGAGGCGGACACAGCGGGCAGCAGTGGCGGATCTTGCCACGGTGCGGCGCCCTCCGGATGGCGCCAGCGCCCTCCGGAAGGCGGCGCCCCGGGCAAAAGTCCTGCTTGCCCGTGGCAAGAACCGCCACTGCATCAGCACTTTACTACTCAGCACCAGGATACTTCTCCAAGCTTCCCTGTTGCAATCAACACTCATCTCCCTACACTAGTGAGCTGTCTGTCTCCTGCAGCTATACCTGTGCTTGCTTCAGTTTGCCTCCAAGCCTCCCACATGCAGTCTCCTCACTACATATCACCTGTGTTCTGACCTGCAAAAGGCTGTTAAAGTTCGGCAGCTGCTGTTGCAAACACACTTGGATTATTCAGAACTGCTAACTACAGTCTGTTACACATTACTGCTTCCTGTGTGCAGTTTCCAACATTACTGCAGTTCCCAAACACTAACAGCACTAGTAGTGACAGCTTGCCTTTCCCTGTGGATTGAACTGCTGCTGACTATCACCAACTTGTTAACTGCTTCAACAGATGCACATATCCTTACTGTATATTTAGACTACCCATACTGAGTTCATACAAGCACTCACACATCTAAAACTCCAGTAATTAGCTACCACTGCAAAGAAGCATACCAATATTATTCTATTCCAGTGACTTACATTTTTGTAACAGTCCTGCCTGTGGTTCACATCATGTGCCCATGACAAATAAAGAATCTGACAGTTTGAACTAGCCAAATGGGAGCAGCTAATAAGCAAACACAGGCAGTAGCTTCACTGCAAAAACTGGAAAAACTCTTGGAGGAAGAAGAAACATCCAAATAGTGATGCATTTCCTGCGAGGGGTTTTTTGACTCTTTCCAACAATCAATTGATCAAACCAGTTCTGTTTCACAGACTCTTCAAATGGGCCCTAGCTCTTTTGCTCCTTATCGGAGATAACCAACTCCAGAGAAGCTCAACTGTGTAATCCTAAAGAGTGCAGAGGATTCCTTAATCATTGTGGTATCCATTTTGAACTGCATTTTGAAACTCTACAGTTTCACTACAGGCAGACTATCTGAGAGAGTATTTTCTCCACTACTTAACTCTCAAGCTTCTGAGCCACTTCTTCCCTTTGATTCAGAGCGATTTGCGGTACTGAGAAAGATGCTAGTTCAATTGCAAAATCAGTTAATGGCATGATATGGTATGGTATAGTCTAAAATCTGAAAAGAGATTCCTGGGATACATTCAAATACATTCAGAGGATTCTGTTGGTCAGAGGTTCTCTGGGAAAATAGGGGATTGTAAAATTACAACTATAGATGCAAAACATTTTACTTCTGCTCTTGCCAAAGCAAGTTTTGCAGTTTCATACTACCTAGGCTCTCAGAGGTTGAACATTAGTTTCGAAGAGACAATGACCTGTGTTTGTACTACGGTGATTCTAGACATTTTTTTCAAGTTTTTCCCATTCGTAAACCAAAAAATGATGTCAAGATACAAGATACAACCCCAAGTTTCAAGCACCAGTGAACAAATCCAAGTTTCAAACACCAGTGAATGAAGTCAAGTTCCAAATTTGGTGCGCAAGCTCTACACCCAGCATCTTCAGCTCCTGCAAGGGTTTTCAAGTATTTTCCCCCAAGGAGGTCTTCAAGTCTTCCAGCATCATGAAAGGGTTCTAAACCAATTGTAAAGTGCAATGGAATTTGCTGCGCTATATAAGAAACTGTTAATAAATAAATACATTTGTCGATCCCTTCTGACTTTTGATCTCAAGAAGAGACTTCAGTCTGCTGCCTCAGCAAGGGGATCTGAATTTGCTGCCTCAACAAGAGGTTCTGAGTTTATCACCTCAGGGAGAGTTTCTAACTCTGCCAGCCAGCCTGAGCCATCTCACAACAGCACTGGTGAATCAGTAAAAGACAATGGGCAGTCTGTTCCTGAGACAATATCATCCCTTCCTCTCAATGCTGAAAGCCCAGTGGTCCTTGTATCATATGCAACTTCTGCTTTTCTAGTGCCAGAGGTTCAGGAGTCTTCATTATCTGTTTCACCTCCAAGAGTTCATTGATTTATTTTTATGGAGCTCTTCTGCAATTCCGTGCTTTGGCACATCAGTACCTCACACATATTGAGAAAGTATCTTTGGCTCCTATTACTCCTGCCAATGCAGTTAAATATCTTTTGTTTTCATTTAGAGGAAAAGCCTTGGAAAGGGCTAACACACTCCTAGTGCTGTAATCCTAGGAGGTGTTCATAGTGCTACAGCTTCAGACATGGACTCCTGTCAACTGGTTACAATAGGGAATTCCAGCCTGACAGTAATTGAGAGTGCCACCGTGTTTGAGTAACACTTATCCAATCCTTTGGGTTCTGAACAAGACCAGGCTTTGTCGAACCAATACATTAGATACTTTTAAGCCATCAACAAGAAAACCATTCAAAAATCAGTACAAAGTTCACAGTCCAATGACTTGAGAGTTGGTTTCACTTCCATGTGTTCTTTCTGTGGTCCTTTGGGGTGTCCTTCAGATACATAACACCCTACTGATGTTGTTCCTAATATAACATAATAATATCAGATAAAGATCTGATACTAATTTGAACTTAGAGACTTTGATTCTAACTATGATCCCGTGGCGGGCCCTAGGCCATTTATTGGAAGTCTCATGTTTCCCAACTATAATTTTGTCCAGGAGGAAATACTAGTACATCAGTTAAAATTTCTCAGGAGAAGTGAAGAGTAGTATCTAGTCTGAAACCATGTGACAGAGGGAAGTTAACCACCATACCCTGTTATGTCTGATGTTAGAGGACAAGGATTTTTCTACTACTGACCCTCACTCTGCTTTTGAGTATTGCAGCTACTGGGATCTGTGATGTTCTTCCTCTAGTTAAGACAGTTATCTCTGAGTACCTTCAGAAGAAAGTTCCTTATGAGGTAAATCAAGCTACAGTGGAATCCAGTTTTAAGAATCTGTGACTCTTGTACCTCTACAGAAAAGATTCTAGTGATATTGTTCTACTGGATTTCAGAAATGAAGACAGTTCCGATTACAGTGATAGTGAATGGTCTACATAATCTGGTGACAAAAATCTTTCAATTAGAGATGAGAGTTGGAAGACTTTATATAGAAAAGAAGATTATGAGAACTCCAGCTCATTTTTGAGAGGTGTCCATCTTTCTATTAGAAGTCCCAAGTTCACAGATTTTCTAGGAATTTGCATTTGTACTTTTCTTCAAAACCACAAGGTGTCCAGGTGCCACCCATAAAAGGGGGATACTGTCACACTGCAGGTTCTCACACCCTCTTACCTCACCTGGCGCTGCCAACTCACTGCCCAACATGCCTCCTCTGACCAGTCATTTCAGGATGTTTCTGTAGTTTCAACTTCAGTATACCGTTCCTGTAGTCTGGGCTGCATGGGTGCAACCATTTTGCCTGAGGTCAGCTTACACTATTATAGCCATTCACAGAGACTTATTTCTCACATGACTGCAGTATCCAATCCTGGCAGAGAATGCCCTATATAAACCATTCTCAGGCACCTGTGCTTTGCCAGTTCAACTTGTCTTTTAGTCCTCATCTGGTTCCAGTATCACAAGCAACTCTGTTCCTGAGCTTCCTGCTACTTTGTATCAGTTTACCCATAATGCCCAACTGTCCCAATTTCAGCAGAACAGTCTGTTTTTTCTGGGTGTCCCATGGGCAGGTGGAGATTGGGAGGGACACTGTGACACTGCTGCAGAGATCAAAGAATGAATGACGGACACATGCACCTGTTATCCATACACTGTGCTGGCTCATAGAGAGGCTGGGGACTATCCAGCAGCTCCCAGAGCAAGCCCCAGCATGATGAAAAAAGCACCACAAAAGTTGGGAGGTAAGGTTTGCCTACAGTGATCTTCAGAGTGCCTCTACTAATTTATATTCTTCTGTTCCCGTTACCTTAAGTCTGTACCATTCCTGTCCATGGTCCCAGGCCAGGTAACCAGTCCCATACCTACTGTACAACAAATAAAGAATCTCAAACCTCCATGACTGGTTTTAGTTCTTCAGACAAATGGAGCCTCCTCCCCCCCTTTATAGAAGAATAAAGTTATTTTGTGTGAAAAGAAAGGTTGTATTGGCTACTCCTTTTACCCTTATTTAAATAATCTCCTCCCTCAAAAAAATTCTTGTTTCTCATCTGGGTGCAAAAGTACTTAAGCATCTGATCTGCATTTCTCCCAGCAGCTGGTACAAACTTTTACACCCCCACAAAGTAATTAACATCACATAACCTCATTTGTACTTTGCTTAGCTGAAAATCAGTGTAATTTACTTTTCTCACCTTTGACCTGAACATAATGTCGACTTCACCTCCATTGCCAATCTGATGAATGAGGAAGAAGCTGTAAAAAAATTACATTTAGAATAATATTTTTAATTAATCTGTTTGGATTATTGAAAAAAGTATCTCACTATAGAACTAACCTTATAAACTGAGTAAGTAATGAATATCAAACAGGTTTTGTTTGTTTTTATTTAAAAACATGCTAAGATGTAGTTCCTTAGACAATATAACCCAAATTAATAATGTAATTAAAATAACTGTTAAAAGAAAAAAGTGGTGCATCCGCAAATTAATATCTTAGATAATTTACAAGTAACCTAAAGTTGCCTTCCGCACTGTTTCACCTGCTGCCCAACGGCTGTTCGCTCACCACTGTTGGAGAGAAGGCATGACAACTCTCCATATACACAGTACGGCAGCCGGGCTGCAAAGAAGGAGCCGGGCACACTGCTAGTAACAAAATTGAAACAGGTACCCGGCATATGGAGACTGCGACAGTGACCGGTTTCCTGCACTCTGTGAGGTGGCACCAGATGCACTGCACTAGTTACAGCCCTGGGAAATCTTTGCCTGAACATGGACTTGAAACAGCAATATACAAAATCCAAATATTATATAGAGCTAGTAGTACCTGGCACTGCCTGGGAAAGTTCATGACCCAATGTCATTAGAATTAAATTGAAAGGGGATTTTGTATGCAGACATCTGAGTGACATTTAAAGTAATATTCTGAAGAACAAAAACAATAGTAGTGAAGTTACCCTTTTTACTGTGAAGATTTGAACTACATTAAAAAGACTATGCTTAAATTTGTGCGATACCCCGGAAAATGGTGCGCATACCCCTTTAAGACATGACTAACAGGTTCGCAGAAGCACAAGGGGAGAGTGTGGCACAGCAGAAGTTAAAACAAGAACCCTGGTCTGATCACATGGTCTGGATGCGGACCGCTGATTGGACAGGGGCAGCCTCAGGATGAGAGTCTTGTAGGAAGAAGAGAGGAGTTGTATGGAGGTATAGGGACGCATGCTGCATGCAGAGCAGAGCGGGAGATGAAAACAAGTGACAGCCGCAGGACGCTGGGTGGTAAGAGTGGCGCTGCAGAAGGGCAAGCAGCGGTGTGCTGCTGGAGAGACAAGTGCCGGATGAGCGGGTGTTGAGATGCTGCAGCCGGAGACCGGACACTGCCAGGCCTGTGGAGAGGTGCAAAAAGCGTGGATGCCACAGCCATCTTGTGACTGAGAGGAATCCTTAAGGACTGGCCTAGCAATGAAACTTCCGCTTAAGAGGGTCTACGTGAGTACATGAGTGACTAAGTAACCAAAACCACAGGTAAGCTTGATACTCAGTTTAAGGAACCACTATCACCAAGTGCACAGTTAAAGGTCATGAACGGCATAGTGCCACATTCCACAAACTGAATAACAATTTTTGGGAAAAAGAGAGAGAATCTGTACTGTTGATGCACAGGGGGAGTAAAGAAATTGTTTGTATTTTAAATGTAACCTTTATTTTGTCTTTATTTAAAATTATGTGATTATAGCTCACACGGTGATCCTAGACTACAGTGAAACAGAGGTTAAAATCACAAACTTTACATAAATATGAATAAATAAAAAATAAAAAATGGTGAAATAAAGATTTAAAATGGTGTCCACGTGTTGTTGGTTATTTGGTACGTACAGTTAATATCAATTTAGTATGATAACAGTGATTAGAGTTATGTGGTCGTCACAATCGTGCCTCACAATCGTGAAATTAGACACCCTGAATATAGTAAGCCTATATCATGTTGATCCTAGATATATCCTATATAGTGATAGTGTAACCAAAGGCCGCTCTCTCATATACTCCTTAAAGGAATGCTCCTTATTTTTAAAGGCCAAGAGTGCAAAGTGGTGTAACTGTGGATCCTAATTAGAGTTATTTCTAGGTGTGTGGCAATCTCTTCCTAGTGTCACACTTGGCGTAAGTTGGGGTTCCGACAACCGAGTTTTGGCAGAAGGGACAGCTACCCGTAAAGAAAAGGAGGACTTCGTAGGAAGATAACTGTAGTTTTAATTAATAATCAGGCTGTACACGAAAATTTGAGAAATTGAAGAAACTGGAAGAATTAGAGTCTATGGTTAAATGACTTGAAGAGTGAAGCTGAAGAACTCCGGTAAAGAAGAACTGAAGACTGTGCAAAGGAGGCAGGATCTAGGATGAATTGTCCATCCGGAAGATCTGTGGACTCATCTGAACTCAATGAACGAGAGAGCGCATCTGCTTTCCAATTAAGAGACCCTGGACGATAACTGAGCTTGAAAGAAAAACGTGTGAAGAACAGTGCCCACCTGGCTTGCCGTGGGTTTAAACATTGGGCGGTCTGAAGATATAATAGATTTTTGTGATCTGTGGTTACTGAGATTGGGTGCTGAGCTCCTTCCAGGAGGTACCTCCACTCTTCAAAAGCAAGTTTTATGGCAAGCAGTTCTTGTTCTCCAATGGCATAGTATTGTTCTGCCGGAGAGACTCTTTGGGAAAAATAAGCACAAGGATGAGCTTTCTGATACTCGAAGTACTGGGATAAAATGGCCCCCACTCCTACCGAAGAAGCATCCACCTCCACCTAAAAAGGACAACTGAGATCAGGTTGCCGAAGGATAGGAGCAGACATGAAGGCCTCTTTTAGAAACGAAAAGGCTTTTAGTGCCTCAGGTGGCCAAGCTGCAGAATTAGACCCTTTTCTTGTTAGTGCTGTAATCGGGGCAATGATGGAGGAATAATCTTTAATAAACTTCCTATATAAATTGTCGAAGCCGTAAAAACGCTGAATTAACTTCAGAGTGGTAGGAAGGGTTCAATCTCTGATTGCTTGGACTTTGGCAGGACCCATCTGTAATTCCCTCCCGGAAATGATGTAACCTAAACAAGGGATGGAGGGAACCTCAAACGTGCACTTCTCCAGTTTACAAAAGAGTAGATTTTCCCTTAGACGTCTCAAGACTTCTCTGACTTGTTCCTGATGGACTTTCAGATCTTTGGAAAATATTAGAATATCGTGCAGATACACGACCAGGCACTTATAGAGGAGATCTCAGAATAATTTGTTGACATAATTCTGGAAGACTGCTGGAGCATTGCATAAGCCAAAGGGCATCACCAGATATTCGTAATGCCCGTCGCGAGTATTGAACGCAGTCTTCCACTCGTCTCCTGTGCGAATGCGTATAAGGTTATAAGCTCCACGCAGTTCCAATTTGGTGAAATTGGTATCCCCCTTTACTAGGTCAAGGGGTATCTGTTCTTAACTGTAACTTTGTTGAGGCCCCGGTAGTCGATGCAAGGCCGTAGGCCCCCGTCCTTCTTCTTAACAAAAAAACCCCCTGCCCCGGCTGGAGAAGAGGAAGGGCGAAGGAACCCTTTGGCCAAATTCTCCTGTATATACTCAGACATCGCTTGGGTTTCCGGGAGAGATAAAGGGTACATTCAGCCTCTGGGAGGTGTTTTACCACGCAGTAAATCAATAGGGCAGTCCCAACTTCAGTGGGGAGGCAAGGTATCCGCCCCTTGCTTACTGAACACATCCAGAAAGGGCTTATAGGCATCTGGGAGATCAGTGGAGTGTAGGGTAAAGAGTGGCTTGACGGTGGATAAACAGCTTTGAGAACACGACTCCCCCAGGCGAGTACATCCATAGTTTGCCAATCCAAGCGGGGGTTGTGCTCCTGCAACCACGGGAATCCTAGGATTATTTTTTGAGAGGCTTTGGGAATTACCAGGAAAGAGATAACTTCAGAATGGAGAATACCAACTTTCATCTTCAGAGGAACTGTACGCTGGGTGATGATCCCTTCAGGGATATAACTTCCATCAACTGCGGTAATAGAGATAGCTCGCTCCAAATGAGTGGTTGGTATTTCAGACTGTCGGACTAAGCCGGAAGTAATTAAACTTTCTGCAGCTCCAGAATCCAAAAGAGCTGTAACATGAAGGGAGGTAGAGGGAAGTTCCAGACATACCGCCAACAGTGATTGTTTCCTGGTAAATTGGTTGGGGAATGCTCCTAGCTTAACCTCTCCAGCGTAAGCTAGGAGTGGGAGTTTCCCGGTCGTTGAATACAAGACTTAACAAAGTGGTCAGCAGCCGCACAATACATGCAGAGGTTGCCTTGTCTGCGTCTTTGACGTTCCTCATTGGTGAGACGAGAGAGGTTGACCTGCATGGGTTCTTCAGTAGACGGTGAGGATGGTCTAGGAGTGGGACAGGCCCAAGGTTTGGGTCGCTCGAACCTTGTTCTCTCAAGACAGCGACCCTTGTATCTTAGATCAATCTTGTTACATAAAGAAATAAGCTGATCGAGCTTAACTGGCACATCCTGAGTGACTAGGTCATCTTTAATTTTGTCGTAGAGACCGTTCCAAAAGGCGGCTATAAGAGCCTCTTCATTCCAGCCCACTTCGGAAGACAGAGTACGAAATTGGATCACGTACTGGGCGACGGAACGGGTTCCCTGACGCAGATGCAGAATCTCCAAAGAGGCAGAGGTGGTCCGGCCTGGCTCAAAGATTTTGCGAAAAGTTGCCACAAATTCCGGGTAATTCGAGAGTATGGGATCAGTTCTCACCCATAAGGGTAATGCCCAATCCAGAGCTGGTCCGATCAGAAGTGAAATGATGTATGCGACTTTGGTCCGATCAGACGGAAAGTTAGCTGACTGAAGCTCAAACTGGATCTCGCATTGATTGAGGAACCCTCGGCATTGCTTTGGACTACCGACAAATTTACTGGGTGGTGGTACTTGTAAACGAGGAACTGGAATTGACAAGAGAGGATTAGGTGCTGGAGGATTGGAAGCTGGAACTGGAGTCCGAGATGTGGAAATGGCTGTGTGAAGAGAATCCAAACGAGTGGACATATTCTGCAAGAACTGTACAATCTGTGCCTGCATGGCCTCCGGTTTATTTAGACGAGACAGAATATCCCCAGAGGCATCCTCCCTGTTAGCCTGCTCACTTGCTGGATCCACTGGGCCAGTGCTTACTGTCACGCTCGGCGTAAATTGGGGTTCCGACAACCGAGTTTTGGCTTAAGGGACAGCTACCTGTGAGGAGAGTATGCGAGGTGACTGAATATAATTCCTTCTCATGGGGTGGAAGCCAAACTAAGTGTTAACGTTGGTCGGAAGGCGTAAAGAAAAGGAGGACTTCGTAGGAAGATAACTGTAGTTTTAATTAATAATCAGGCTGTACACGAAAATTGGAGAAATTGAAGAAACTGGAAGAATTAGAGTCTATGGTTAAATGACTCGAAGAGTGAAGCTGAAGAACTCCGGTAAAGAAGAACTGAAGACTGTGTTTTTTGATTAAGTACGAGGCTGAAGTACTTGGACTTTGAAGAAATGAAGATGTTGTTTGTGATTGAAAGACAAGGCTGAAGAACTTGGACTTTGAAGAAATGAAGATGTTGTTTGTGATTGAAAGACAAGGCTGAAGAACTTGGACTTTGAAGAAATGAAGACTGTGGTTTGTGATTGAAAGACAAGGCTGAAGAACTTGGACTTTGAAGAAATGAAGACTGTGGTTTGTGATTGAAAGACGAGGCTGAAGAACTTGGACTTTGAAGAAATGAAGACATCTGCGGGAACCGCCGTTAGCACCTGGAGCTCCTCTACGATCTGGGACCCCGTGAGCGCTTCCAGGAGTGGAAACAGACTTAAACAGCAGGACTGCAGCAGCGTTTAGGTAACCGATGGATGATAGCAACCAGGACCAGGGAACCAGAAGTAACCTGGGAGCACAGAGCTGGAGAACCTTTCACAAGGTGGTAACTTGAAGCACTGGCACTCTACCTCTGAGCCAGCCCCCTTTTGTAAGGGGAGAACATGCAGGATTGGCTGGACACAGATTGGGAACTTGTATAAAAAAGTGTTGGTATGTCCTAAAGTGCGCAGATGATAGCGGCCCGTACAGAAATAGCTAATGGGAGAATTTCTCCTAACTCCTCAATTGTGAATGTGTGTATAGATGGTAAGCAATTTCTACACAGGCGCTAACTACGGGTGTAGTACGGTATGTCGGCGCTCGGGCTCCCGGCGACCAGCATACCGGCGCCGGGAGCCCGACCGCCGGCATACCGACAGCCGGCATACCGACCGGCGGCATACCGACAGGGTGGCGAGCGCAAAGGAGCCCCTTGCGGGCTCGCTGCGCTTGCAACACTGCGGGCATGGTGGCGCGCCACACTATTTTATTCTCCCTCCAGGGGGGTCGTGGACCCCCACGAGGGAGAATAGCTGTCGGTATGCCGGGTGTCGGGATTCCGGTGACAGTATACTGTGCACCGGGATCCCGACATTCGGCATACTGAAGACCACCCGA
The DNA here is from genome assembly GCF_028390025.1 of Pseudophryne corroboree. NCBI lineage: Eukaryota > Metazoa > Chordata > Amphibia > Anura > Myobatrachidae > Pseudophryne > Pseudophryne corroboree. The sequence goes on from NC_086452.1 coordinate 315,473,069, forward strand.
TAACTATATAGTGCGGAGGATGGATACGTTCCTTAACTCTATATATCAAAGCGATGTCAAATCACGTGGTTCTCCTCTTCTCTCCTCACAGTGGTCGTCGTACACGGCTCTTCAGAGGGATATGTCCCCAGTGTAACATAGATTATAAAAGATAATGGGGAAACCACATAGCGTAATACGTTTCAAATTTCATACACTGAGATTAAAGAACAATGAATGATCCCCTCTGGAATCCTAAGTGAGAAATCCTAAACAATTACCAGATGGCAATTGGTAAACAGTAAATTCAAAGCCCTAATCCTCCTCTAAATAGTGACACTCCTAGGGCAGCACAGAGAATGTAGAAATCAATCAATTACCAGAATAAGGAGTCAATCAGCATAAATCTCCCTTCCTCACAGTAGTCGTCATACAACGCTCTCCAGAGGGATGTACCCAGGTGTACCGTGAATTTATGAAAGAAAATGGAAAAACCGCATGGTATAATACGTTTTATTTTCACACACTACTGTTAAAAACAACAAATGATCCCCTCAGGAATCCTAAATGATAAAACCAAAACAATTACCAGATGGCAATTGGTACACAACAAGTAAAAACCAGAATCCTTCTTTAAAAGATGACACTCATAGGGCAGCACAGGTGATAGTAGAATTGAATCAATTACCAGAAATGTAGAGTGAGTTGGCATAAACACTCTAGGAGTATAAGGAATGGTGTACCACCAGTCGGCGTTCCGGAATCGCTCCCTGGACCTCTAACCCCTCCTGATGGATGAACAACACTGTACCACCGTTGCTGCCCCTCTACCAACGCGTTTCAACCCGTACCCGGGTCTTTTTCAAGGTAATGAGTGTGCTCTGCTCTGTCCCAACTATTTAACTACCCTATGTCCAATCAGGAGCGTCCCTAGTCCCTGACAAGTCAATTCAGCTGTGTAGCCTATCTGTCCAATTGTAGTTGCCGCTCACACCCACATGACCGGACTTTCCTTCTCGTCTCCATGGAGACCTTACCAAGCTTTCCTCGTCTGCTGCCGCTGTATGGCCGCGGCTTCCGTCCTGACCGCTTCCTGTTAGTGGTCCTCATGGTAACCGTTCCTCTGGTCACGCTCAAGGTTCACGTCATGCACGCCGTTGTTCCGTATCATAGTGTGCACGTTCTGTTGATGTTCTCTATGGTAACTGTTCCCCTGGCTACCATAGATGCTTCTCAGTCCCCGCAGGTATTCCTAACGTCACTTCCTTGCTTGGTGTCTTCACTCTGTTTCCCTCGCAGATAAGTAGTCCAATCTAATCCTATAATTTTAGTCCTTTGTGGCCAATAAGGTGAAATATAGTTCGTCTTTTCCTCATGGCGTCCCTCGCAGATAACTTTTAGTAGTCCAATCTAATCCTATAATTTTAGTCCTTTGTGGCCAATAAGGTGAACGTTTGATGTATTTTGCCTCAAAGGAAACAAAAATCAGGTGTAAGAAAAAACTTTTCCCAAAAACTACAGTTTTTGCAAAACCTGAATAGTATCTAAACTTATTAATGTGTGATATTAGAAAGGAAATTGTAGAGATGGTACAAAATTGATTATATAGAATACAGTATGATATCAGAATTGACTACAAAAACCATTTGAGTTCGAAGTCTGAATTAAGGCCATGTGGGTTAAGTGTATTAAGTTCATAGATAATTTTCATTTCAGCCTTCGCTAATTGTGTACCTATGTCCTTCTGTCGACTGTGTCCTTCAATCAGGGCCGTTTCTTGGGGCAGGCGAGCAGTGCAACCGCACTGGGCGCCCGCCACGGCACTAACTGTGGCTCCCTGCTTCCCCCTCCTATTTCTCCCAGAGTAACCCGCTCGGGGGGCGGAGTTTCATGGAATGACGCGGTTGCGTCGTTATGTCACGACGCAACCCTGTCACTCCGCGAAACTCCCCCCCCCCCCCCCGAGCAGGGTACAGAGGGGGATCCAAGTTAGGAAGAGGGAAAGGCCGGCGCGAGGAGCGACTGACGAGGCGGGCTGAAGAGCGGTAATCGCCTCTGTAAGTATTCTCTCTCTCTCTTTCAATGTGTAAAATGGGGACACCTGGCGTAATGTGTGAAATGGGGACTTTTGCCTGCCGTAGTGTGGGGATTTAATGTATCAAGGGCATTGCGGTGTGTGGCATAATATGGTGCAGGGGGCATTACTGTGTGGGGCATAATATGGTAGAATTTTTTTTTCCTGTGGTGGTCGTGATGTTGGAGCAGGGTCAAAAACTGGATTGTGAGGTAGTCTTTTCAGACGAGGCCATGCCCATTTAGAGGAGGCCACGCCCCCTTGCCGGGTGCGCGCGCAAGTTTTTTTTTTAAATCTAGGTGTGTGGGGGGGACGACATTTTTTTATGTCATGGGGGGGCGCATTTTTAAATTTCGCACTGGGAGCCAAATTGGCTAGAAACAGCCCTGTCTTCAATAAATTTAATCCCTGCAAACCTTTTAATGTGATTAGTGGAACAATTATGTTTGCTCTTAAAATGGCTAGATAGGGAATGTGTACCTAGTCCTTTCCTAATGTTGCGGAGATGTTCCCCCAAACGAATCTTCAATGGTCTGGATGTCCAGCCCACGTAAAATAAATTGCAGGAACACTCTATTATATAGATGATGTTACTACTGTTACAGGTAATAAACTCCTCAATTTTCTGTTGTACCCCATTGATGTAAATTTTTTCTATTTTCCTATGTTCACTTTTTGTGTTCCTACATCCTAGGCACATGCCACACTGGTGGAACCCTTGGGTACGGATGCTTCTCTTTATTTGTGGTCCAGAGTGCATACTCCTGACCAATTTACTCCCTATGTTGGCTGCATTTTTATAGATGAAAACCGGTTCCTTTGGTATTACCTCTCCTAAGATGGGGTCTTTTTTAGGATCCCCCAATGCTTGCGGAAAGATTTCTCCACTATTTTATGCTGTGTGGTATAGCCTGTAATAAAGGCCCATTGAAATTTGTCTTGTTCTGATTGAGTATTGCGTTCTGACTTTTTCAAGAGCATATTCCTATCCAGGGTTTTTACTTGGTCCAATGCTCTGTCTACGACTGTTGACGCATATCCACTTTTATTGAATTTCTCAGATAGTTGTTCTGCTTGCTGTTGGTATACGTTCTCATCCGTGCAATTGCGTTTAATAAGAAAAAGAACGCCCACGATTAGATATCCCGAAAGAAGGGAAGATCTCCCAACAAATTATCAACACAGATATTCATCCAGAACCGATATAAGAAGGGGGGACAGAGTGGAAAGAACGCATTGGAGGGATATACCATATTGGAGAGAAGATAGGTCAGCAAGAAACAGAATAGAATAGGAGACTATAATTTCCATTACAATAGAGGGGACATGAGGAATAGATTTGCACCCTTGGAGAATTACCGGGACAGATCTCCTTTTTTAGGGAGACGAAGCAGAAGGCCTCCTCACAGGGATTAACACCAAAAATTAAGACCACAAGGGGCAAAAGGGGAGGGGCCAAAGCCAAAAGAATTAAACACAAAGAGAAAAGGAAGCAATATAAAAAGAAAGGAAAAACTCCTAATGTAGTTGGAATAAGTGAAGGCCCAGGTGCATCTACAGGGGAACAATTAGAAACTGAAAATTTACAATATTAGTACCCATGTACTAACAGATGTAGAGACTAGAGTATTAGGTAAGGGTCTTAAATATGCACCAATGGCATCTATCAACAAATTCTTGTCTTTCATAGATATAAACAAAATATATACGGAAATTATGTATAAAAAAATTCTTCCTGTCTAAAGAAGGAGAAACATCAGGGGCAGACCAACAGGAAGCCACCCCCTTCAAACCAAAGTCTGTTTTCTACCCCTCACATATGAAAGGTAGTTACATCGACACATTTTACACTCTGGTGCATGATGACATCAAGAAAATTGAGAACAAAGGAGTTAAACATAACCTAACAAATAAAGAACGAAAGGCCTCAAGGATCTCAAATCCAACATGGATATAGTAGTCAAGCCCACAGATAAGGGGGGCGGGGTAGTTATCATGGATAAAATCTGGTATGAAAACGAGGTATATAGACAACTCAACGATGGACTTACTGTACCTACCAAAAACTAAGGAGTGACCCCACGAAAAAAATTATGTCGGAACTCCAGAGCCTGGTCAATGGTTACAATCAGAAAGGGATTCTCAAAGAGAGAGAGTAAAGATTTTTATGGAACCCAGAACCCACAATACCAGTAATATATATTCTCCCCAAAGTCCACAAAGACCTCCTACAACCACCAGGGAGACCTATAGTGGTTGGTATAGACTCCATCACAGCCAATCTCTCTGAGTTCATAGACCATTACCTTCAACCATTAGTACTCATTAACAAATCTCATGTGAAGGACACTAAAGATGTACTTCAACTACTACCTACGGTCCCGTGGGAGGAAGAATACTTTTTAGTGACGGGTGATGTTAAATCACTTTACAGAATAATTGACCATATAGCAGGGATCAACGCAGTGAGCAATTTCCTGGAATCAAGTAACATTGAGAAGGAACCCAGGAGTTCCTTATTGAAGGTATCACCTTCATTTTGAACAATAACTACTTAATGTTCGCAGGGGAGTTCTTCCTACAGAAGGTCGGTACAGCAATGGGCATCAGGTTTGCCCCAAGTTACGCTAACATCTTCATGGGTCAGTGGGAATTGGACCACATTTGGAACAACAACCCGTATGGGGTGAACCTGGTATTGTGGATGCGGTATATAGACGACTTCCTTTTTCTCTGGAAGGGGGGCAAGGACCTCTTGGAGGAATTTTGTGGCTACCTAAACACAAATAGTCTCAATATACAATTCACCTTTGAAAGCAGTACAACTTCAGTGAATTTTTAAGATCTCACTATTTATGTGGGAAATGGTTTATTGAAGACAAGAACATATACGAAGCCAACAGATTCACATGCATATATCCACTCTACCAGTTGCCACCACAGCAATTGGCTTAACTCCATACCGGGGGGACAGCTCAAGCGTATTAAACGCAATTGCACGGATGAGAACGTATACCAACAGCAAGCAGAACAACTATCTGAGAAATTCAATAAAAGCGGATATGCGTCAACAGTCGTAGACAGAGCATTGGACCAAGTAAAAACCCTGGATAGGAATATGCTCTTGAAAAAGTCAGAACGCAATACTCAATCGGAACAAGACAAATTTCAATGGGCCTTTATTACAGGCTATACCACACAGCATAAAATAGTGGAGAAATCTTTCCGCAAGCATTGGGGGATCCTAAAAAAGACCCCATCTTAGGAGAGGTAATACCAAAGGAACCGGTTAAAAATGCAGTCAACATAGGGAATAAATTGGTCAGGAGTATGCACTCTGGACCACAAATAAAGAGAAGCATCCGTACCAAAGGGTTCCACCGGTGTGGCATGTGCCTAGGATGTAGGAACACAAAAAGTGAACATAGGAAAATAGAAAAAATTGACATCACTGGGGTACAACAGAAAATTGAGGAGTTTATTACCTGTAACAGTAGTAACATCATCTATATAACAGAGTGCTCCTGCAATTTATTTTACGTGGGCAGGACATCCAAACCCTTAAAGATTCATTTGGGGGAACATCTCCGCAACATTAGGAAAGGACTAGATACACATTCCGTATCTAGCCATTTTAAGAGCAAACATAATTGTTCCACTAATCACATTAAAAGGATTGCAGGGATTAAACTTATTGAAGGACACAGTCGACAGAAGGACATAGGTACACAATTAGCGAAGGCTGAAATGAAAATTATCTATGAACTTAATACACTTAAACCACATGGCCTTAATTCAGACTTCGAACTCAAATGGTTTTTGTCGTCAATTCTGACGTCATACTGTATTCTATATAATCAATTTTGTACCATCTCTACAATTTCTTTTCTAATATCACACATTAATAATTTTAGATACTATTCAGGTTTTGCAAAAACTGTAGTTTTTGGGAAAAGTTTTTTTCTTACACCTGATTTTTGTTTCCTTTGAGGCAAAATACATCAAACGTGTGAGCCGATTTAATAACACATAATACGCATCACCATGAGGAAAAGACGAACTATATTTAACTTTATTGGCCACAAATGACTAAAATTATAGGATTAGATTGGACTACTTATCTGTGAGGGACGCCCGCCACAACCAGAGTGAAGACACCAAGCAAGGAAGTGACGTTAGGAATACCTGCGGGGACTGAGAAGCATCTATGGTAGCCAGGGGAACAGTTACCATAGTGTTAAAGCCTATTATATATCCTATATTAAACACTCTAAAAGGTTAATGAACACAGTACGCAATTGGCGTATGAAATACCGTAAGAGTACGCACGTAGCGTACAAACGCGTAGCCGTGGACGAGACGCACGAGCGGCACGTTCGCTCACGGCTTAAAGCGTAAAGGCAAGCACGCTATAGGCTGCCGACTAACATAATGATACGCTATCAGCGTAGCGGACGCTCAAGACCACGAGGAGATCACGAGCGGCGCTGATGCTCACAGAGTTAAACCTTTATAACAGTATCATAAACAATGTACTTCAATTGTAAACCTTTGTGCAGTGATAAGGTGTAAATGCAACACAGTGTAACATTGTTAGTTTAAAAGCTGTATGAGCGATTCTTACGCTCTGAGAACCCTTTAGCAATATAATAAACACTCAAATACCGGTCTAAGGGTCTAACACCTTTTAAGGAAATGAATGTTCAATCGCAAAAGAATACACAATACAAGTTATACACTACCAAACTAACATAAAATACCTAACCGAGTTACTACACGTTAAAATACAACAAAGACACAATTACATTTAAAAGGGGGAAGGAGAGAGAGAATGGCTTACAACAAAATAGGAGATAAATATGGTTGCAGAGAACTTACGCACAAGGGGAACAATCGCATGCGCCTTCCTGGATATCCAGCTCCCGATTATCAGTGATGAGAACCGTTGAGAAGAGTAGAGAGCTGGCCCAGGTCGGCTTGTCTTTATATACACTTACACACAGTACAGTACAATGGTCCCTACATTCTTATTGTTCATTGGACACAGGAATCCGTCTCCGCATTATAACAAAAGGTCATAGGTTGGTTCATACAGGTGGGCTGTGACTATTTCAAACTGCTCAGGTGGGAGGGAAACTCAGGTTTCCCGCCGCATGGGTAATAAAGTGCAAATATAGTAAATGTCCATAAACTTCTTATGTCCATAACTATACGCACGAGCGAGTAATCCGCTTCAAACCAACACCGGAATATTGCTAATTATATTCTCTTCCGATGGATACTAAACACCACTGTGTAACCCCTGTCTGACCCTTCGTATCAAACAAAGAGGAATCTCTTTGTCCCCGAACATGCTATATTAACTAAACTTTCAGATTCTATCAAAGGGACCATAATCTACAAAATACATTATATGACTAAAATATGTTACGATTGAGTCGCCCGCTAGACGAACACAAACTCTACCGTAAATGCGCATACCGCGCGCCTGCGAGTGCACACGACCGCGAGTATACACACGCACGGGAGGGCTCATGCACGTGCAGCGGGCACACGCATGAGGTGCATATATGGCAATGTGCAGCGTGATATTTTTCTGACTTTGACAATAGAGAACATCAACAGCACGTGCACACTATGATACGGAACAACGGCATGCTTGACATGAACCTTGAACGTGACCAGAGGAATGGTTACCATGGGGACCACTAACAGGAAGTGGTCAGGACGGAAGCCGCAGCCATACAGCGGCAGCAGACGAGGAAAGCTTGGTAAGGTCTCCATGGAGACGAGAAGGAAAGTCCGGTCATGTGGGTGTGAGCGGCAACTACAATTGGACAGATAGGCTACACAGCTGAATTGACCTGTCAGGGACTAGGGACGCTCCTGATTGGACATAGGGTAGTTAAATAGTTCGGACAGAGCAGAGCACACTCATTACCTTGAAAAAGACCCGGGTACGGATTGAAGCGCGTTGGTAGAGGGGCAGCAACGGTGGTACAGTGTTCTTCATCCATCAGGAGGGGTTAGAGGTCCAGGGAGCTATTGCAGAACGCCGACTGGTGGTACACCATTCCTTATACTCCTAGAGTGTTTATGCCAACTCACTCTACATTTCTGGTAATTGATTCAATTCTACTATCACCTGTGCTGCCCTATGAGTGTCATCTTTTAAAGGAGGATTCTGGTTTTTACTTGTTGTGTACCAATTGCCATCTGGTAATTGTTTTGGTTTTATCATTTAGGATTCCTGAGGGGATCATTTGTTGTTTTTAACAGTAGTGTGTGAAAATAAAATGTATTATGCCATGCGGTTTTTCCATTTTCTTTCATAAATTCACGGTACACCTGGGTACATCCCTCTGGAGAGCGTTGTATGACGACTACTGTGAGGAAGGGAGATTTATGCTGATTGACTCCTTATTCTGGTAATTGATTGATTTCTACCATTCTCTGTGCCGCCATGGGAGTGTCCCTATTTGGAGGAGGATTGGGGCTTTGAATTTACTGTTTACCAATTGCCATCTGGTAATTGTTTAGGATTTCTCACTTAGGATTCCAGAGGGGAACATTCATTGTTCTTTAATCTCAGTGTATGAAATTTGAAACGTATTACGCTATGTGGTTTCCCCATTATCTTTTATAATCTATGTTACACCGGGGACATATCCCTCTGAAGAGCCGTGTACGACGACCACTGTGAGGAGGGAAGAGGAGAACCACGTGATTTGACATCGCCTTGATATATAGAGTTAAGGAACGTATCCATCCTCCGCCCTATATAGTTAGCGCCTGTGTAGAAATTGCTTACCATCTATACACACAAATTGAGAACTTCATTGGTAATACTCTGGTCTCCAACATGGCTGCCCCCAGCACAAGAGACATACTTAGCTGTTAGCACACAGCTTTACCCAGCTTCTGATTCTGACACACTATACTGTGTCACCACCAGAGGACCTTACCGCAGCGATCCCCGCCGCAGCGCCCAGCTCTCCAGACCCTCGGCCCCCGGTCCTTGGCAGCCGCACATCCGTCCAGGAGGACCCACCGCCAGCAGCGCCCTGCGGCCGCAGCCGCGCTAACCAGCGGGATGGTAACCCGCGGGAGCACCCGCCAGACACCCAGAGGTAAAATGGTATACAAAACCAGCTATTTGCCAATTATTGCCATAGAGAGGTACTCATTATCAGTAGGCTGCAAGTGAGGGTTGTGGCAGTACAGACACATAGAGATGTCAAGGTGGTCATCATAATTGGATATACTTAATAGGCTTTCAATATAGGTTAAAATATATGTACATCCTTTCATAGGTGTCATAATTACTATTAAATCACTGTAAATCTTCTACCTTCAGTAGCTTGTTTGAATGTACATATACCATATCTTATTTTGCTGATGAATTGCCAGTCCAAGATTTTTATTCACGATCTCTGATTATACGGTATCTTAAGGTGGGTACACACGGAGCGATGTTCACTTAATTTCTAACAATCTGACTAGATTGCTTAGAAATTAAGAACACATCGCTCTGTGTGTAGGGGTGCCGGCGACAGCGATGGGCGGTCCCGCGTGTCACTATTTCCGGTGCTAGATTGGCCTGGGGGTGGGGAGAGATGTGTGCTGAGCGGTCTGTGCTAGATTGCTCAGCACACATCTCCTTCCACATCTCCCCATCAGCAAGGCCCTTTAGTCATTTAGGGAGATTAGTGTTTGCATTATTAGGTTCATATGGCATTGCAAACATTTTCACTTTCCTATTATTACAGATGTTAAACCTATTATGGTATTATGATTGGAAAATATTGCTGCTGCTTTAGTGGAAAAATAATCCTGTTTCTTACAATGGAATTCTGTCATGCTGCAAAGTTATACTGCAGTAAGTGACTTGAATCTTTTGAGAGAAACTACAATTTCTTCGCTAGCTTTTTGTGGCACTGCAGAAGTCTACAAGAGCTCCAACATTTATTGCTGGTGAAAACTGTCACACCTTGGCTGGGGAAAGCAAGAAAGTTAGTGTTTGCTATTTCTTATTGGGTTTTTCATCACTCTCCTCATAACCGCATTACAGACTGTGATTCCAATTATCCCTTGCCAATATTTGTGATTCTAATTAATATGCATAACCGTGATTTCATTGAAAGCCTGCCATTCTTTTGTGATTCCAATTAATTGTATTGTGCATATTGAATGCTCCTTTGTGGTGTCAACTGTAGCCAGTTGTCTTCTCTTTGTTCATCATTTATGCCCAAATTATTCTTTTTTTGTGATTATTCAAATTTGATGTCAATAAATTAATCATTATCTTCAATCCAGAGTTCATTGCAGCTCAATAAAAGACATCTTGTTGGAATTGCTTACTCGCTCCGGTTTCATTTCAATCTAGCCTACCATCTGAACATGGGGCTACTGGACAAGTTATGGGGAGAAACATTTCATGGAAAGGGTCCGTCATGTAGCCACCCAACACCTGTGATACTTCTCTCAACAACTTAGACATACCTGCCAACCCTGGCATGTTACTTTGGCATGCATCATCATTGCACACTCACATGTGAATGGTCGCGTGACTGTCAGCACTACAGATCTTCTCATGATGTGCTCTGCATGGAAGGGACCGAGCAGCGTATGCGCATTGTAGTTAGTACTCCAGTACCTCCAAAAGTGAATGCAAACTGTGAGCCTGGATGCCAGACTAATGTTTGCCTGCAGTTGCAAGTAATGTGCTAGATGTCAATGCTAAACAGCTCAAAGTACCAGGACTGTTTCAACAGTTTTTCTAAAACAGATCCCAACATCTCCTAAGGATTTCCTTGTAATCTGGAGCTGCTTTCAAGTTATCTACATTGTGAGGTCTGTCAGCTGTTATGAATAGCAGTATCGGACAGTATCTCAAGGTTAATTTATGGCTGCAGACCATGGGGTTTATTCAGAACGCATCGTTAAGCAATGCGACCTCAAGAACCCCGTTTCCGCTGCCAGTGTGCATGCGCAGGTCCCGTCCTGTGAGTGCACGACCAGCCACTGAGATCTGATCTTTTAAACAATTTCAGACTTACTTAGCGCTATGCAGCACATTACCTAAAACTGTGTATTTGTTTTGTATATAATTTCACTTGAGCTTAGCATCTCTTATACTTTTACTTGACCTTATTATCTCTCTGATACAAAGTAACTGCACTACAGATCTCCTTATTATATGCTGCACGTGGCAGGTTCTGTTCTGCGCATATGTATTGAATTTGGTACGCAAGTGCCTAAAAATCAAGAATGTGAGTGGAAGCTTTGGAAAAACACATAGCCTGTGTTCTAACCTTAACTCTAAACTAGAGATGAGTGGGTTCGGATTTACTTGGTTCTTTACCCCAGAATTATCGCCATTTCTTATTTTCTGGATTTTTCTTATTGGCTAACCAAAAAGGAGATTCGGGTAAATCCAAGTAAAACCGAACCCGCTCATCTCTATTCTAAACCATTCTAATGCCAACTGTAAAGTCAATCGATTCAAAGATTTGGCAATAATTGAGTAACAAGCATGTTTTGTTTTTATATATTAGTAGGGACATTAATTCTGTATTAATAAGATTGGAGAGGCAACAACAAAAACATATTTCTGTACAAAATAATAAACCTATTGGACTATTTCAGATGAACCCAGGAATTAGGGAACAGGTAAGTATGGAGTTTTTTTTTTTTGGGGGGGGGGGTTTCAAAAATATTTATTGGGGTTTTTGTTTTTCACAAAAAGTATACTCAAAGTATTAAAGTGCAATAAATATGTACAATTGACAACAATATAATCATTACAATGTAAAATCAATGAGATGATAAGTGGAAAAAAGAGTTGTCTGGATTCATCATTCAGAAATGACTGTCATATAAAGTCAACGAGTGAGACACTCAATTCTATTAATGTTCACATAGAATATCAATATCAATAGGGCTCCTGTACAAAGTTCGTCCAGTAATGATATAATAATAAAAAAATAAATAAGCATCTCCATTAATACTACGAGTGTGTTGAAAGAGTAAATTAATAGAAATAGTCGGCAAAAATACAATGTACATATCGATAAAAGAACAGTAATCAATAATATAAAAAATTAACTAAGTTATCACATTAAAATAAAGTTAGAGAAGAAAACACAGACAATAAGGGTAGACACAGAAGGACGAAAGAAGGGGAAGAGGGGGAAAAAGTTTTGCACATAGCCATCATATTTGCAAAATACATTAGAGCTGTTATTAAAGTAGTTAAACAATATGTTAAAGAGTTGCACTTAGACTGTCATAGTTCAATAAGTGGTAGTAAGTGGGAGGATGGTGTGACTAGTTTCAAAAATTATTCCTGAAAACCACAGCTACACTGTTTCTTGTATTTTGCGATATAAATACTATTCTGTATTTTCAAATATATTAAAAAATCGGTTCTTTGGTGTTTTCCGGTAGTGTATCAATAAAGGAGCCCCATTTACGGCAAAAGGTTAAAATACCTTTTTCAACATTAGGGAGCGTGGAGTATCTGTCTAAATACATGGTTTTAAGAAGCATGCGGTGGACCATATCTAATCTGGGTGGTGAACGGTATATCCACTGTGTCAATATTACTATTTTTGGCAATAGTGAACAGTACAATTAAGAAAGGGCTGAGCTTGGTGGTATCAGCACCTAGAGTTCAGTTTTTTAAATGAGCAAACAAAAATGCTGCAGGATATAATGACACTCTTGAACTAAATGTGGTACAGGTTGAGTATCCCATATCCAAATATTCCGAAATACGGAATATTCTGAAATACGGGCTTTTTTGAGTGAGAGTGAGATAGTGAAACCTTTGTTTTTTGATGGCTCAATGTACACAAACTTTGTTTAATACACAAAGTTATTAAAAATATTGTATTAAATGACCTTCAGGCTGTGTGTATAAGGTGTATATGAAACCTAAATGAATTGTGTGAATGTACACACACTTTGTTTAATGCACAAAGTTATAAAAAATATTGTCTAAAATGACCTTCAGGCTGTGTGTATAAGGAACATAAATGTATTCTGTGCTTAAACTTAGGTCCCATCACCATGATATCTCATTATGGTATGCAATTATTCCAAAATACGGAAAAATCCGATATCCAAAATACCTCTGGTCCCAAGCATTTTGGATAAGGGATACTCAACCTGTATTAATATATTAAATAATCTTGTTCCAAAACTTTTTGATTGCTCCACAAGACCACACATTATGAACGAAGGTAGCTGATGAGGCATTTGCACTTAAGGCATTGCCTTGTTTCGGTGGGTACAAAGTGTTTGCACTGAGCTTGCGAAATGCAAGCTCTATAAATTAATTTAACATGGTTTTTTTGTAAAGAAAAAGAGTGAAGTGTTTTCAATGCAGTCTCATGGTTTTTAAACAAGATTAGTTCATCCTTTAAGGAAGGAACAACATACTTCCATAATGCAGTGACATAAATCAAGTTTGGGGGAGTTCAATTTGACTAAATCTTGATAAAGGTACCTAGTTTTATATTTAATTTGTTTAATGAAAGACAACAAATACACCAAAACATCATTGTCTTCAGGGGAAGACAAGGCATTAGGAAGCGTCTCCGTGTAGTGCTTAATCTGAAGGTACTGTATGCAAAAAAAGGTGATTATTTAGATTATATTTAGCTTGCAATTCAGAAGGAGAGAATCTTGCCTCCAGGGTCAAAAATGTCAGCAGTGTTTCTGATGCCCTTGGTCTTCAGTGTAAGGTAAATTAGATTTTCTAGTTCTGTTTTTTTTTTAAAGTTCTTTATTGAAACACAAAGTTTTCACAGTATTTTTGAACATGCACATATCACAGTATGCAGCAACATTACAACAAAGTGTATACATACAATGCATGAACCATGGTACACATATACAGTTTAAATCAAACAACAAAGATTATGAATAGTTACATTTTGTTTTTATTATCATAAATAAATACATGTACTCTCTTATGACATAACATATATTTATACTGCTGGAGTTCTTCCAATCGCATAAGTTATTTAAATGACAGATTTGATCATGCAGAGCGGGAGAGGGGCGGCCATATTTCCAACCCATCTCTTTAGCCCTCCCGACTATGAGCTTCTCAATAAGGGGCAACTCCAGAAGTAGTGGTACGTGTCCGCTACTGAGGAGTGACAGCGAGGACAAGATGGGGATGAGGACATCCCTGCCAAGAATTGTCTACGCGGAGAAAAATATGCTTTGTGAAATATGTTAAGAAACATCACCTAATATTGAAAAGCCAATAACAGAGACCTGGACCAAGTGAGTGATTTTACTAAATCTTTACAGGACAGAGAAGGGACCGTCCGTATCCAGCCACTCATCCCGGACCGAGTCTCCCCAAGGATTATCTGGGGTCTCAAGACAGAATGTTGTTAAATAGCATGTTTCATTGCAGGTTCTGAGTTTAGTAATACATCTTAAGTACTCACCCAATCATCATCTGAGAAGCCTCTTATTACACTGCAAGCATAGTGTTTTACTTGCATATAAGCAAAGGCAATTTCCGATAAGTGGTACATTTCTCAGACGCCTGGGAATATTGGAGTGGACTTCTAGTCCCCATGTCAATAAAAGATCCGACACTCACCAGGCCTTCCTGGTATAAGAGTTTAAAAAGATTTCCGGCTTGTCCTCTCTAAAAATTCAGGATTATGTACAAACGGTAGAAATAAAGAATGATGTGCATTTGTATTTGTTTTATGCCTAAGTAAATGCCACAGTTTACAAGTTGATCACAATAAAGGGTTGTTCCCTAGCGTATATACAGTATCTCTATTATGCAGCCAATCTCTAAAAAATCCCCAGATTGTTGCGTACAGTAGTTATAAGATTAAATATGAGGAAAATTAATTCCATCATTACGTTTCGACTGCTGTAGCTTCAATAAGCTTATTCGTGGATATTTAGATTTCCAAATAAATTTACGAAAATTTTTATTTCAAGTTTGTAAATCTTTCTGATGAAGTAATAATGGTAAGGCTTGTAGCAAATACAAAAGGCGTGGGAATGTCACCATCTTTATGAGACTAGCTCTGTCCGTATATGATAGCAGGAGAGAGCTCCATCCATCCTAGTGATCTAGTGATCTCCGCTAATGTTTTAATAATATTGAGGCTGTAGAGTTCTGTGATTCATTTAGGTTTAGGCAAACGTATTCCTAAGTATGTCATTATTCCCTTCGCCCATTTTAATGGTAATCTCCTTCCCCACCTTGGGACATGATGGTGCAGATGTAAAAATAAACCCTCAGATTTAGTCATGGTCACTGTATAACCCAATATCTCCCCATATTCATTCAACTTGTCCAGAATTTTTTGCAAGGCCTCCTTAGGATTGGCTATATAGAGTAGGACGTCATCTGCAAATGCAGAGATCTTAAATTCATTCATGCCTACTTTAATCCCACTAAATTCTGACCAATTTTGTAAGATTCTACATAGAGGATCAATACATAAATTAAATAGCAATAGAGACAAGGGGCAACCTTACCTAGTTCCCCTATACATGCTCAACGGCTCAATTCTCATACCATTTACTAAACGTCTCTTGGTCGGCAAGGTATAAAAATAGTTTATAAAATTTATAAACGGGTCACTAAAATATTGTCTTTCCAAGATGGAGAACATATGGGGCCAGGCCACAGTATCAAATGCCTTATTCATATCTAAGCTGAGTAACATTCCCTCAGCACCTTTGTTTTTACTTAGCTATGACAGCCGCCACAGCCATCCGAATTGCCCTAACCGAGTGTCTGCCTCTCACAAATCCCGTTTGATGAGACATCAAGAAGTCCGATACAATTAATTGCAATCTATTGGCGATAATTTTTGTCAAGATCTTAAAGTCCGAAATCAAAAGTGAAATTGGGCGATAAGATTCCGCCAACAAAGGATCTCTATCCGGCTTGGGTATAAGGGTTGTATAGGCTTCTGTGAGAGAGGGAAAATCCGGAGTGTTTGTCTATATGGTGTTGTATAACTCCAGCAAGGTTGGTGTTATTTCTGATTTAAGTAATTTATAATACATACCAGAAAAACCGTATGGTCCCGGAGATTTGTGAGAGAACAGACCCGTAATAACTGCATGTATCTCCCCCTCAGATATTTCTTTAGAGAACAAGTCTCTTTCATCCTGGGTCAATACCAGAAGCGGGGCAGCTGTTAAAATACGATCATGGAATGTATCATTCACCAGCACATTTTGATAAAGGGCACTATAATAATCCTGGAGGTGAGATAGAATATCCTTAGTTGATATAAGTGTTCTAAGCGGAGTCTTTAACAGCTGTTATGAAGGACCTTCTCGCTCTCACTTTGGACATGGCCACTAACAATTTACCTGGACAGTTGCCCCATCTGTAAAATATTTGTTTGGTATAGTACAATCTCGTCCTGGCCTGAGCAGTTAGAAAGGATTCTAAAAGCTGTTTATGATGTAAGTAATCTTCTAAATTGGTCGTGGAATTATGAGATTGGTATTTTTGAAACGTCCGTGTCACATCCATGTGCAAAGATTTATATTTTGTCTTTTTTTTTTAATTCTTTATTTTTCATTTTATAAATTGAAACAATTTCCATATACTTCAGCATATATGTAAAAAAATAGAACTTTAGACAATATTCGCATAGCATAGTGACTGTAGTTACAAAAATGGCAACAAAGAAAAAGGGGTTCTCAGATACATATATTTGTCATCCTACGCTGTATATCATTCAGCATAAAGCATAATATTTGGAATAAAGAGCACCTCTTAACAATACCACTCATTACTGTAGTAATCATACAATATTTGAGGTAGCAAACATTTAAAAACAATCAAAAATTAAAAGGGGGAGGACAAGGGGAAAAAGAAGGGGGGGGGGGAGTGGAAAAGGTCACATATATAAATTCAAAAGCCAGAGAGGAGGTATCAGCAAGTTCCATCCTCAATGTGTACTCAGGGGTGCGTAGTCGGCGTACGTCTTGGTGGTCTTAAATTCTATCCAGTGAAGCCAAATAGCTATATAGTCTGAATATTTGTCTAAGGCGGCAGAGTAAACATCTTCCATATGCATATAGAAATCAATGCGTTGGTACCATTCCCATATCGTCGGCGGGTTAACGGACCGCCAGTGTACTGGGAGTACAGCTCTTGCTGCGTTATTTAAGTGTTTAAGGAGGGACTTCTTGTAGTGAGATAGGGAAATACTGGAGTGTGATAGAAGCCAAAAATCCGGACCTGTTGGCACTGGGCCCCCCAGAATTTCTATTGATAGTTTAATAATTGTGCTCCAGAAGGGGGCAATAGACGTACAGTCCCACCAAATATGGATCAACGTACCAGTACCCTTACCACACCGCCAGCACAGGAGAGAAACTGAGGGGTAGAATTTATGTAGAAGAGGCGGGCACCTGTACCATCTCGTTAGCAATTTGTATTGTGTTTCCACAACTTCCAAGCTAGTGGAGCATTGTGCCATAACCTTGCAGTGTGTATCCCAGTGGATCTTAATTCCCCGATGTAATAAGTCCTTATCCCAAGCATCACAAAAAGAAGGGACAGCAGGGAAGCAGCCCCGCAGAAGGATTTTGTAAATACCCGACACTACATGTAAGGGGGCCATCTCCTGATTGCACATGGATTCAAAGGGGGTAAGAGCCTTATAAAGGTCTATCGCTCCTCTCTGCGAGGTAATGAAATGGCGCACCTGGAGGTAGAACCAGTAGTCCTTAGCAGGTATATCGCCCGCTGCCTGTATCTCAGAGAATAGTTTGAGTTTGCCATGTGCAAGCAAGTGAGTCACCTTAGTCACACCCGCCTTTTCCCATCTAGAAGCAATCGTATTCGACCTTCCTGGGGGGAACAGCGGGTTATCGAAAATAGGTATAAGGGATGTTCGTCTAGACGAGACTCCCATCTTGTAACGAAGCGTCCGCCATAAAGCTAATGTGGGCCCCACAGTGGGATGGAGTGAGCGGCTGAATCTAGGGGACCAGGGCACTGCCTGTAAATTAAGATTAGTGGAAGAAGCCTCCAGATCAACCCACTGTTTCCTATCTGAACTGGGGCGGGACCAATCTACAATCCTATGCAGTAGTGTGGCATGATAGTATGCCGAAACCATAGGCAGTTGTTGTCCGCCTTGAGATTTCAGTCTAGACAAATGGCTATGCTTGAACCTAGGTTTCCGTCCGCCCCAGATGAAATGACTTATCGCCTTGTGTGCTTCAGATAAGAACTTAGGGGGGAGTTTCAAAGGGATGGTTTGAAAGAGATATAACAGCCTAGGGAGAATGTTCATCTTCACTATATTTATACGGCCTAGCCATGAAAACCTCTGCGTGAGCCAATACGTCATCTCCTGACGCAGTTTGCGGAGAAGAGGGGTGTGGTTAATGGCCACTATGGCATTAAGCGACGAAGGGATTTGAATCCCTAGATATGTAATATGGGATTTCTGCCATGTGAATTGAAATGACTGTGCCAAGAGAGAGGCCGTTGCAGGTGGGAGCGTAATATACATTGCCATAGATTTTGAATAATTAATTTTAAAATTTGATAGGTTTCCGAAGCGAGTGAATTCATTCATTAGGCTGGGTAGAGAAATCAAAGGATTTGTTATGACCGCTAATAAGTCGTCTGCAAAGAGGGCCAAGCGGTGGTCAACCTTGCCCACCTGCAGGCCCGCAATGTTAGGGTTGCATCTGATCGCACGAGCCAGAGCCTCCATGCATAGGACAAAAATTAGAGGTGACAGCGGGCAGCCCTGGCGCGTGCCATTGGATATCGGTATTGGTTCAGAAAGAATGCCATTCACCCTAACCTGAGCAGATGGAGCTCTATACAACGAGAGAATCCTCTGCAAGAAAACATCTCCTAGACCGAGGCGTCTAAGCACCGCTTCCATAAAGTCCCAGTCCACCCGGTCAAAGGCCTTTTCTGCATCTGTAGAGAGGAGCATAAAGGGGGTATCAGTAGCCTGTGCGTGCGCTATTAGGTCAATGACTTTGATAGTATTATCCCTTGCCTCTCTGCCCATAACAAAGCCGACCTGGTCAGGGTGTACTATATCTGGTAATAACGGCCTAAGGCGATTAGCCATGAGTTTTATTTGCAGTGATATCGGCCTATAGCTGGTAGGGAGTGTCGGATCTTTAGAATCTTTTGGAATGACAGTAATATGGGCACTCAGGGACTGGCCCGACAGAGGGACCGCCGATGATATGGCATTGCAGGCCTGCAGGAGAAGGGGGCCGAGCTTATCTTGAAAGGCCTTATAATACGTGACCGGGAAACCATCCGGTCCTGGGCTTTTACCATTGGGGGATAACTTTAGGGCGGCTAGCAGTTCTTCCTCAGTGAAAGGATCATCTAGGGCCTGTGCAACGCCTGTTGGGAGAGTCGGAAAAGTAATTTCGTCTAGAAATACCTGTATGTTGTGTATGTGGTCTAAGCGTGCAGATGATGTACGTGTGGAGGTCAGATTATACAAAGTCGAGTAGTAAGTATGAAATATCCCAGCTATCTCTGTATCAGAGGCATGGGACAGCCCGTCAGCGCCTGTGAGTTTAGATATATACGTTAAAGATCTCTGAGCTCTAAGAGCAAGTGCCAGAAGTTTACCGGGTCTATTTCCCCACCTATGGTATTTATGGCGACATTTACGAAATGCCCTGCGGGTACCATCACTGAGAAAAGTATTAAGAGCTTGTCTTGCTGACTGGAGTTCGGCAAAAGTGTCGGACGCTAACGTGGATTTATGTGTCAATTCTAATTTTTTTATTTTCTCTAGCAGGGCGTTTCTACACTCAGCCTTTTGTTTTTTCAGGTGTGTGCCCAATTGTATGCACTTACCCCTTATCACACACTTATGTGCCTCCCATAATATTACCAGAGAGACATCACCAGTCGCATTTAAAGAAACGTAATCCTCTATTGCCTTCTCAATCTGGGCTCGGTAAACAGGGTCCCGGAGGAGTTGTTCACTGAACCGCCAATGCCAGTGCTTGGGAGGTGGATGTCGGAGGGAAAGTGTGATTGTAACCGGAGCATGGTCGGATAGTGTAATTTGGCCGATGGTAGCATCAGTCAATAGGTCCAGATGGCCATGGCTCACGCAGAGGTAATCTATTCGGGAGTAGGAATTATGTGGGGATGAGTAAAAGGTAAAATCCTTGTCTGAAGGGTGAAGAAGACGCCAAGCGTCTACCAGTTGAAAATCGTGCAAAACAGTTCTAAACCGTCTGGACTCTCTAAGAGTAGTCCTTGGGAATCCAGAAGAGGAATCCAAACGGGGTTCAAGGACCCAATTAAGATCCCCTCCCACCACCAAAGTACCTACCAGGTTTTGCTCAACTTGCTCCAGGGAGTCCCTAAGAAACCGGGTTTGGCCCTGGTTTGGAAGGTAGAGATTTACAAAAGTGAATGTCTGATGGGCTATAGTAGCCCTGACCAGAATCCCTCTCCCATCACCTATTAGCATTTCCGAAACATCCATCAGCCTCAGATGCTTGGCAAAAAGGATGGCAACACCTCTAGCCTTCGCTCCGGAGTAATCGTTAAAGTACCCCTTTGGAAAGTGGCGAGAGCGAAGACCCGGGGAGGCCTTCTTCTTGAAATGTGTCTCCTGCAAGAAAACAACCTCCTCCCCATCCGTATGCAAGGTGTGTAGAAGACCTGACCTCTTTTCAGGGATATTTAGGCCCTTCACATTATAAGAAACAATTTTTAAGCTAGCCATAATGGAAGGGATGTAGGGACTGACTGATTGATCGATTTACCATAGCTATAGCTCCAGCATATTTTAGCACCAAGAGTAACCTGAAGTTGGCGGTGGTATGGGAGGGAAGGGGTGGCTGGGGAAACACAAGAGGAAAGAAAGGAGGACACAGATAACTGCACATAGAAAAAAAGAAAAAATAACAAAGACATATAAAACAACATGTTATAGCACTCTCTGCATTGAAAGCCATGGGTAAAAACTAAGCATCCCATGGTCTAAGAAATATACAGCAGAGAAGGGGGTCCAAAGGGTGATAACGGGTGCAACACATTTACAATAACAGATTAAATGGGTAGTTTATAGGGATATGTCATGGTCAAGAAGGAGATGAGCGAGAAAAAGGGAAACAACCGCCGTCTCCCTCTCCGTCTCTCAGCTCCATACAACTCACAGGGAACCTCCCAGGCAGAGTACAAAATTAATTTCCACCATCAAGAGAGCAGTACGTATTCCCAAAACAATTTAAGCCCATACATTAAACAAACAGTAAGAAAATAAACATGAGCTTTCAATAATAAATTGCGAGGAAAAAAAGGATATCACAATTTAGAGTGACAAGTACAGTCACGAGGTTCCAGAGGGTTCATCGGTCTTGCCGGCTCGATTACGTCGTCTGCAGTTGCTCACTTTTTTCCAAGGCCCCTTGCGGGGGAGTGATGTAGTGGGAAGTTGCAGGGGATCCGTCCAATTTGGCAGTGATATGAACGGTAGTCCCAGTGCAGAGCAGAACGATGGGACGTCTTCATAATCCTCAAGAACATAACGTGTCCCTTCATGGGTCACTTGGACACTTAAAGGATATCCCCAGCAGAACCTAATATCCTTCTTCCGAAGAGCTTCCGTGAGGGGGTGGAGAAGACGCCTCTGTTGGAGGGTTGCCCATGAGAAGTCCTGGAAGATCTGTATGTGATGGCCTTTAAAATCTATGTTTAAGGCCTGTGTGGATTTCTGTAGGATAGTCTCTTTCACCTGAAAATAATGCAGACGGCAGATGACATCTCTAGGCCTTTCTGTGGGCGCACCTTTCGATCGGAGTGCCCGATGTGCTCTGTCAAACATTATTTGAGAGCTGGGGTCGGCACCAAGAAGGTCGTTGAATATTGTAGATAACGCCGCTACCAGGCCCTGAGGAGGTACATCTTCCGGAAGACCTTTGACCCTCAGGTTATTACGCTTACCCCTGTTATCTATATCATCCAATCTACGTTTCATTTCAGTGGTGGTACGGGAGTATCGAGATACGAGATCATGTAAATCAGCAAGCTTAGAGTCCGTTTCATCCCTGTGGTCTTCCAAGTCAACCACTCTATTCGCTACTTGTGAGAGATCAGATTGGATGGTGGAGAGACTTGCCTGTAGAGAATCGTGAATCCGCTTCTCCATGCTGGATAAGTCTTGCTGAATGTCTTGGCGTGTTGGAAGAGAGCGCAGTTGTATAAGAACTGCCGCCATATCGGTGGAGTCTTTACTGGCAGACCCAGATTGGCGCTTTTTTGGGGAAGAAGCCGGGGCCCCATTATCCTCCATGATGTTCGATGTCAAGGGTTCAGAGAGGGGCATAGAGGGAATGGGGTTGGGTACGGGAGTGCCAAATAAAGTACGGATGGCCGCAGCTCGTGAGGTTACGGGTTTAGCTTTTGATGAGTTGCCAGAGCGCCACCGCCTTGTCATTTGTTTAAGTGGACAAAACAGAATCCAGAACAGTGCCTCGTGGAAGGAAATATTAGGTCATATCCCAATAGGTATTGCAACACGCTATCCCCTCTGCGCGGCTTGGTCACATTATAGCATAATATAAAACAGGCAGGCATCGGTGGGCGCTGGGGTCAGCAGTATGCGGGTATATAGAGGAAGGCTGGATATGTCCTCCAGCTGCTCAGATGCCCCGCTCCTTTCGGCTTCAGCTGCATTTGAGGTGCCCAGATGGCGAGGGGGTGCAGAGAAGTAAGCGGCTGCGAGTGGGCCTCTAAAGGGGGTAAACCCGGCCACCTGCGCGCCGTGTCGTCTTCAATCCAAAAACGTCCTCAAAACTTTAGTCCCCGGCTCCGTAGGAGCGAGAGGGCCGCAACCCGCAGGGTCGGCCTAAGCCTCCCCCCGATTCCGCGGCACACTGTCACTGATGAAGGAGTGTAGGGTGAGAGATTGGGGTGCAGCCGCAGAGGGACTGAGGGCACAGGGGAGGGTGAAGGAGGCCTTTTATATGGCTGCAGGCAGGGGCCTTGGAGGAGTGCAGCTTCTGCAGTTGTGAGTCATCTAGAATGAAGGGGCACAACTGTATTGCAACAGCAGATCACTCACCCCCTGTTGGAGAAGCAGGTCTCAGGTGGTAAGCAGCAGTCCTCTGGTCTCTACAGCGCGCCTCTGGTTGCCGGCGCTGGCCGAGAGCTTCGTCTAAAATGGCCGCCGAGCCACCCGCGGCCCCGTCAGCCCAAGCAATCCTGGACACCCGCAATAGCCGGCGGCCGCAGGAGACGGTCCCTCAGCAGGCCCTGCTGTGAATAGGGCTCCAGAGGGCAGGGAAGAGGTGTGCGGTGTGTTCCCGCGGCCCTGGAAGTGCGTGCCGGCCCGGGTGAATAATCGAGGCCCCGGTCTGGCGGCCGTCTGTAGGCCGCAACCCGCGGGAGCTCCACGAGCTGCTCCCCGATTCCGCGGCGTCTACAGGGCACACCAGAGGGGTCAGGACAGCTAGTGAGGCCCTTTAATAGGAGAAGGGCATGCAGGAACAAGTTATTTGAGGGTTTATAAGCCCCAAATCCCCGGAGCTCTCCTGATGTGCTGCTGTCTCCTTCAGCAGTCAAGCCACGCCCCCTCTATATTTTGTCTTTTAAGTTGGGACACATAATGCATAATGTGTCCCCGCATGACTGCCCTCGACGCTCCCCAGAACAATGTAATGTTTTCCCAATGGTCGATATTATCATGATAATTTGCCCAAGCATTAATTAAGAATATTTTAAAAATTTCTGATTTGGATAAGTAGTCCGGGAAGCTCCAAAGGCGATCAGATGAGGCCATCAAAGAATGCCATAGTTCCAAGGATACAGGGGCATGGTCAGATATCATTATGTCCCCTAAGCTAGTGTCTTTGACCTGAGTCATCAAAGAGTTAGATACTTTATCAAGAAAACGTCAATTCTTGAGAGAGAACGATGCGCCCTAGATAGTTGTGTATACGTGCACTCCGCACCATGTAAAAGACGCCATGGGTCACTGAGGAAATTAGTATTCGTTAGATTATGTAGCTGATATCATGACGATGGACATGGATTGTTCAGGGGAGGAGATTTATCTATTTCGGGATTAATTACCGAGTTAAAGTCTCCCGCCAAAATGAGCTAATAAGTGGTCCATCAGGCTAATATCTGTGTTAACCTAGCATAAAAACGTGTCTGAGTGTCATTCGGTACATAAATATTCACCAATGTGTATCTGCGGCCTTCCATTTCTACATCTAGTAATAAGAATCGACCCTCAATGTTGGCCAAAGTATCCAAAATAGTGTAACAGAGATTCAGAGTGAAGAGAATCGCTACTCCCCTAGATTTGGAAATATATGCGGCAGTTACGCAGTCACCCAACCACCTCACCTTTAGAATGGAGTATTTGTTTGTACCCAATGTGTCTCCTGTAGCATAATTACATCTGGTCTATATCTACGTAAATGGGTGACAATTTTTTTTCCGCTTTATAGGTTTATCCATAGATTTTCAATTATGTTGAGGTCAGGAGATTGTGAAGGCCATGGCAAAACCTTCAGTTTACGCCTCTTGATGTAATCCACCGTGGATTTTGAGGTGTGTTTAGGATCATTATCCATGTGTAGAAGCCAGCCTCTCTTTAACTTCAGCTTTTTCACAGATGGCATCAAGTTAGCGTCCAAAATTTGCTGGAATCTTATTGAATCCATTTTTCCTTCTACTCGTGAAATGTTCCCTGTGCCACTGGCTGCAATACAACCCCAAAGCATGATTGATCCACCCCCATGCTTAACAGTTGGACAGAGGTTCTTTTCATTAAAATCTTTGCCCTTCCTTCTCCAAACGTACCTTTGCTCATTCCGGCCAAAAAGTTCTATTTTAACCTCATCGGTCCACAGAACTTTATTCCAAAATGCATCAGGCTTGTCTATATGTTCATTTGCAAACTTCAAATGCTGATTTTTGTGATGAGGACGTAGAAGAGGTTTTCTTCTGATGACTCTTCCATGAAGACCATATTTGTACAAGTATCTCTTTATAGTGGAATAGTGTACCATAACTCCAGTGTCTGCTAGATCTTCCTGGAGGGATCGTGCAGTCAAACGTGGATTTTGACTTGCTTTTTCTCACAATCCTGTGAGCTGTCTGATATTTTTCTTGGTCTTCCAGATCTTGCTTTAACTTACACTGTTCCTGATGACTGCCATTTCTTAATTACATTCCGAACAGAGGATATGGGCATCTGATAACGCTTTGCTATCTTCTTATAGCCTTCTCCTGCTTTGCGAGCGTCAACTATTCTCAGTTTCAGTGTTCTACACAACTGCTTAGAGGAACCTATGGTGCTGATTGTTGGAGCAAGGTCAGATGAGTCTGGGCTTTTAAAACCTTTGAGATTGACATCACCTGGTCTTTCCAGACGATGATTGAGAACAATCCATGACACTGCCAGGTCTCAGCTGTCCAAAGGGGGCAGTACAAGGTATTAACTCTGCAGGGTGCCCAAACTTTTGCAGACGCCATTTTTTGTTTTCTGTTCTTTTGATAGTGTAAATGATGGAAATAAAATCAAACCTTTTTTGACATGTTTTAAGAATGTCTAATCTGTAATTTGATGCCTTTTGGAGATTTTTCCATCTTTCCTTGGCTTATTTTTGCACATTAAAATGAATTTTTGCCTGGGGTGCCCAAACTTTCGATCCCCACTGTATATATATATATATATATATATATATATATATATATATACACACACACACACATACATAACAGTTGCAGGTGAAAGTTACAATAGAGAAACTATTGTGTATGATGCTACAGATATTACCCTGGTAAGCCTTAAACAAATAATGGGTAACAAATAATTCAGCACCAAAAATTCGGATATTTCACCACAGGATGGCAGTGCAACGAATGATATCCAAAAAGACCATATGGCAGATGAACATTCAGACAGTTAAATGTATATTGTACAACATGTATCCTGATCAGTGTACATTCACAGTCAGTATTGGTAAAATGTTAAGGCTAGATCACAAATTATAAACAGGATCGGACCTGACATTGGAGAGTCCAGTACAATATAAGAAAAAAACATCCACCTTAACAGGCAGGCATATCCTCTTTCCATGGGGGCTCTTTATTGCCGTATATGTTATGTATTAGGGGGGTCATTCTGACCCGATCGCACGCTGCAGTTTTTCACAGCGTAGCGATCGGGTCAGAACTGTGCATGCACCGGCGCTGCCGCATGGCCACCCGTCGCTGCGCTACGATCGCCTCTGACTGATTGACAGGCATAGGCGGTCGATGGGTGGGAGGGATGTTTTGTGGGCGCGGTCCGGGCCAATGCAGGCATGGCTGGATCGTGCGGGGAGTGGCCCGCAGCGGCTGCGTGACGTTCTCCCGTCATGCCAACCATGTGGTATCGAATGAGGAATGAGAGAGGGTGAATCACCGTCTAACAGCCAGAAGGAAGTAAGGAGAACTATATCGCACTGCAAACATAATAGGTTTCTCCTTGATGTGAAAATTCACAGCGCAGGGAGTTGAACCTCCTTACTCCTTTGTAGTGTGATAATACCAGGAAAGGGAGGACAGGGAAACAGAGAAGACTCACAAATAACTGCCCAGTGTGTGTGCTTTTCTAGCAAATATACAATGTCAAACAAATGAATAAGTTTCTCCTATTTGTCCAATTCCTGTAGTAGACTGATAGAAAAATACGAAATGTATCACAATTCTATTGTGTTCATTGAGAGCCAAAACTGCATTGCTTTTGAGTATCAATCATTTGTGCAAGTGTCAACAGCACATTATATAAACAGAGACTGAGCTATGTTGCTGTTATGTATCAAACGTTTGTATAAAGTAACAAAGGCAAATTTTATAGACAGTGACTGGTAATATACAGGGGTGGGGTTAGTGCTGGTTTCTACGGTCTACTACTCACTTATATAAAAGCACTGGAATGCCTCCACCTCCTAAACAATTGTACTTAATCCCTACTATTTAGAGATTAAGGATAGAAGTGTCACCTGTGAACTAGGAAGTGTGCCTAAATCGGACAGACTTCTGTTGAGAGCTGGTTCATTTTCTAAACATAACAAAGAAAAAGAACAACTCCCTGCGCTGTGAATTTTCACATCAAGGAGAAACCTATTATGTTTGCAGTGCAATATATTTCTCCTTACTTCTTTCTGGCTGTTAGACGGTGATTCACCCTCTCTCATTCCTCGTTCGATACCACATGGTTGGCATGACGGGAGAACAGCAGAAGGGTATTAATACTACTGTCTCAGCTAACACTTAAGTTTTTTTCGCAATTTATATTTGGCCACGCGGACCATCTTGAGACACTGGTGACTCCTACCTCAATTGTGATTAAGGGGCGAACTCCTACCCCCAAGCTCATCTCATTGCACCAACAAGAATGACCAAATGATTTAAATCCTTCATATACCGTCATCTATGGGTAAATGATAAGGCGAATGACGGTCATCTATAAATAGCTTAAACACATCTGTATCCAGAGAAATATCTGTTAAAGGGACATACCACTAGCTATTCTCTGTTCGGGCCATTTCTTCATTGCATAAAGTGGCAACCTGACTCTGATTAATGACATTTTACCTACTACCATACCACACTATAAATGCCCAATCTCATCCGATCTTGGAAGCAATACAGTGTTGGGCCTGATCAGTACCAGGTTGGATGACCACCTGGGAATATCAGGTGTTGTAGGTCACACTTGGCAGTATCACAGCAAGAGGCTTGCATGTCTAGCTTCTGACATACAAATTATGCAATTGAGCACAGAATAAACCTTTATTTCCTTAATATTATCACGGTTAAAGAAAACAATTTTCTCTGTTCTTTAACTTGACTGCATCACAAATTTTTCTATTAAGGCTGGTCCCTGCATTTGCTTTTTAATCAAGCAATCATAATCTTTTTGTCTCTGAAATAGAGTGCTCCCAACCAAGGTTATTTCGTTTTCTCTTTCCACTTGTATTCGATTATATTCAATAACCTTGGGAGCACCACTGACAATCACATTTGGGGCCACCTTAAAAAAATGATTGTATGGTAGGCAGGCGGTGATAGAATATAGACGTATGGTCTACATAGTCTGTTTTTTTCAGAGATTCACAATATTATCTATATTATTTGTTTTTGAATGTGACCCACAGTCCTGTGCGGAATCCCCAAACCCAATTCTTTTTTCCCAAACTGTAAGTCCTCAGAGGCCAAAGTATTGAAATTGTAGAACTTAGGAAACGTGTTCAACCCAGACCAAGTTGCTGTTCAGCAAAGTTGTAAAGCCGAGACCCCCCGCACAGCCGCCCAGGAAGAACCCACTTTACGAGTAGAGTGGTCCTTAACAGATTTTGGACACGGCAAGCCTGCCATCGAATAAGCATGCTGGATAGTACAGCTGATCCAGTGAGAAATTGTCTGCTTAGAAGCAGGCCACCCAACTTTATGGGGATTATAAAGGACAAACAAGGCCTCAGACATTCTGTTATGAGAAGTTCTCTTCACATAAATCTTCAAAGCCCTTACAACATCCAAGGATTTTAAAGTAATTGAGGAGTCAGTAGCCACTGGCACGACAATAGGTTGGTTATATGAAAAGCCGACACAACCTTTGGAAGAAATTGCTGACTTGTCCTGAGCTCAGCTCTATCTTCATGGAAAATCAAGTAGGGGCTCTTGCAGGACAAAGCCCCCAATTCCGACACATGTCTAGCAGATGCTAATGCCAACAGTGTGACCGCCTTCCAAGTAAGAAACTTGACCTCAACCTCCTCTAAAGGTTCAAACCAATCCGACTGTAGGAACTGCAGCACCACTTAAAGATCCCAAGGTGCCGTAGGAGGCACAAAGGCAGGCTGGATGTGCAGAACCCCTTTCAAAAAGATCTGAACCTCATGGAGGATAGCCAATTGTTTCTGGAAGAAAATGGACAAGGCCGAAATCTGGACTTTCATGGAGCCCAAACGTAGTCCCACATCCACACCTGCTTGCAGAAAGAGGAGAAACCGCCCCAGTTGAAACTCCACCATAGGAAACTTCTTGGATTCACACCAAGACACGTACCTTTTCCAAATCCGATGGTAGTGTTTAGACGTTACTCCTTTCCTAGCCTGTATCAGGGTAGGAACAACCTTGTTTGGAATGCCCTTCCGAGCTAAGATCTGGCGTTCAACCTCCATGCTGTCAAACGTAGCCGTGGTAAGTCTTGATAAGTGAACGGCCCCTGTTGCAGAAGTTTCTCTCGAAGAGGAAGAGGCCTCAGATCTTCCAGTAGAAACTCCAGAAGATCAGCGTACCAAGCCCTTCTTGGCCAGTCCGGAGCAATGAGGATCGCCTGAACTCTTGTTCTTTTGATTATTTTGAGAATCCTTGGGATGAGTGGAAGTGGAAAGAACACAAACACTGACTTGAACAGCCACGGAGTTACCAGGGCATCCATCGCCACTGCCTGTGGGTCCCTCGACCTGGAACAGTACCTCTGAAGCTACTTGTTGAGGCGGGAGGCCATAATGTCTATTTGAGGCATGCCCCAAAGACTTGTCACGTCTGCGAACACCTCTGAGTGGAGGCCACATTCTCCTGGATGGAGATCGTGTCTGCTGAGGAAGTCCGCTTCCCAGTTGTCCATTCCCGGAATGAAGGTTGCTGACAGCACCACTGCATGCTTTTCCACCCAGAGGATGATTCTTGTTACCTCTGACATTGCAGCCCTGCACTTCGTTCCTCCGTGTTGGTTTATGTAGGCCACTGTTGTTACATTGTCCGACTGAACTTGAATGGCCTGATCTTTCAGAAGATGTGCCGCTTGCAGAAGACCGTTCTGCACGGCCCTTAGTTCCAGAATGCTTATTGGAAGGATGGATTCCAGACTTGACCACCTTCCTTGGAAGTTTTCCCCTTGGGTGACTGCTCCCCAACCTCTGAGACTTGCATCCGTGGTTAGGAGGATCCAATTCTGAATCCCGAACCTGCGGCCCCTAGTAGGTGAGAAGTTTGAAGCCACCAGAGTAGCGATAATCTGGTTTTCAGTGACAGACGTATTCTCTGGTGCATGTGAAGATGAGATCCCGACCATTTGTCCAGGAGATCCAGTTGGAAAGACCGTGCATGAAATCTTCCGTACTGTAGAGCCTCGTAGGAGGCAACCATCTTCCCCAGAAGACGAATGCACTGATGAACCGATACTGGGGCTGGGTTCAGGACATCCCTGAACATTTCTTGTATCCCCAATGCTTTCTCCTCCGGCAGAAACACCTTCTGTACTTCCGTGTCGAGGATCATCCCCAGGAAGGACAGTCTCCTTGTTGACTCCAAATGCTACTTTGGAAGATTCGGAAACCACCCATGATCCTTGAGTAGCTGAGTTGAAAGAGCAATGCTCTGTAACAGCTTCTCCCTGGAGCATGCTTTTATCAGCAGATCGTCCAGATACTGAATTATGTTCACCCCCTGTTTGCGGAGGAGTAGCATCATCTCCGCCATGACCTTGGTGAACACCCTCGGTGCCGTGGAGAGGCCAAACGGCAGTGCCTGGAACTGATAGTGACAGTACAGCAGCACTAATCTGAGATAAGCCTGGTGAGGTGGCCAGATCGTAATGTGAACGTACGCATCCTTGATATTCAGGGATACTAGAAATTCCCCCTCCTCCAGATCTGAGATCACCGCTCTCAGGGACTTCATCTTGAATTTTAATTCCCTCAAATAAGGGTTCAATGACTTTAGATTTAATATTAGCATGACCGAACCGTCCAGTGTCGGTACCACAAACAGGTTTGTGTAATAACCCTTGTTTGCTAAGCGAGGTGGAACTGGAACAATAAAATTTGACCTTAGCAATTTTTGAATGGCTTTCTGTAGGATAGCATTTTCTGTCAGCAAAGCCTGTAAGCCTGATTTGAAGAATCTGTGAGGTGGGAGTTCTTGAAACTCCAGTCTGTACTCCTGGGTAACAATATCTTGTACCCAGGGATCCAGGCATGAGGATGCCCAGACATGACTGAAATTTCTTAGTCTTGCTCCCACCTGCCTGATCTCCAAGCTGGGAGGTCTACCGTCATGCCGAGGATTTAGAGGAAGCAGAACCAGGTTTCTGGTCCTGGGAACCTGTGGGTACAGGTTTTCGGGATTTCCCCCGACCACCTCTAAAGAAAGTGGAGGGGGATTTGGACTTTAACTTTAGCGGCCCGAAAGGACTGCATAGCAGACGTAGGCTATGATTTCCTAGTCGGTGGTGTAGCAGAGGGAAGAAAGGTTGACTTACCTGCAGTTTCCGTGGAGATCCACGCATCTAACGCTTCCCCAAACAAGAGCCTGACCTGTAAATGGTAGGTTCTCCACACTTTTCTTGGATTCCACATCCACAGACCATTTGCGCAGCCAGAGTCCTCTGCGTGCCGAGACAGCCATGGACGAAGCTCTCGCATTCAGATGTCCAAGGTCTTTTTCATGGCTTCCACCATGAAACCTGCAGAATCCTGTATGTGACGTACAAACAATTCAATGTCACTTCTATCCATAGCATCTAACTCCTCTAGTAAAGTGCCTGACCACTTTACTATGGCTTTAGAAATCCACGCACAAGCAATAGTGGGTCTTAAAGCTACGCCATTTGCTGTGTATAAAGATTTTCTCAATCTTTTAAAGCGGTGGACCCAGGGACAGGCAAAACCACTTTCTTAAACAATCTAGAAACAGAAACATCTACTACTGGCAGATTTTCTCACTTTTTCCTATCCTCCTCAGGGAAAGGAAAAGCAATGAGAACCCTTTTGGAGATCTGGAATTTTTTCTCTGGGTTTCCCAGGATTTTTCAAACAGTGTGTTTAATTCCTTAGACGCCGGGAATGTAAGGGAGGATTTCTTAGTGTCAGTAAAGTAAGCCTCCTCTACCTGCTCAGGTACTTATCAGTAATGTGCAAAATGTGCCTAATAGCCTCGATCATGAGTTGCACCCCCTTAGCAAGGGATGCCTCACCCCCCAGGATATGCTCCTCACTGTCTCCTGTATCAGAGTCGGTATCCGTGTCAACTTGCATTATCTGGGCAAGAGCACGTTAGCA
This sequence comes from Pseudophryne corroboree, assembly GCF_028390025.1. Classification (NCBI taxonomy): domain Eukaryota; kingdom Metazoa; phylum Chordata; class Amphibia; order Anura; family Myobatrachidae; genus Pseudophryne; species Pseudophryne corroboree. The sequence goes on from NC_086452.1 coordinate 315,505,227, forward strand.
AGGGATGCCTCACCCCCCAGGATATGCTCCTCACTGTCTCCTGTATCAGAGTCGGTATCCGTGTCAACTTGCATTATCTGGGCAAGAGCACGCTTCTTAGGGTAATTAAATGGGGTCTTTGAAGAGGTAGTGGGAGCTGAATACAACACAAAACCTCAACAGACTTTTTCAAAACCTGTGTTTCAGTCTCATTATGAGCAATCCGAGATGAAATCTGGGATATCATACCCCTAAGAGAATCCACCCATGTGGGTTCGGATTCAGAAGGCTGAGACAGAATATTACAGTCCTGAGTACAAGGAATAGAAATTATGTGAGCTATACAAACACACACACAGGAAAATGTCAGACACAGTTTCCCCCAGAGTACCTTCAGAGAGACACAGAGTATAAAGAGCCAGCCACACAGCGCCACAGTAGGCAGTTTATATAGTAAACAGCCGGCGCTGACTGAGTAACCTTAATAGATTAAACAGATAATATCCCCCCCCGTCTATAACACCTAGTACCGCAGAGGTATGCTGGAGTTATGTGGAGGGCAGCGCTCCCTGTCAGTGTCTCTTCAGTGTGATCTGCAGGGAGAGAATGGCGCTGGTGAGTGCTGGATCTGCTCTAAGAAGCTCCGCCCCCTGTAATGGTGCATCTTCCCGCACTTAGAGATTATACTGGCCTGAGGTAAATCTGCAGCAAACAGTGGGTTAGACCTTGTTAGCTATAATTTACAAGTGTAGGGTATTGTGCTGGTCCAGGGCGCCCCTCACAACAAGTACCGCTGAGCCCTCCGGAGCGCAGCCTGTCAGAGCGGCGCTCCTACCCTTGTGCCGCCATTTCCCGACGGTGACCCGCTTACCGGGGCACCGGCATCATACTCACCACTCCATCTTCTGGCTCTGTTAGGGGGTGGAGGCAGTGAAGTGGGAGTGAGTGGTCACCTCGTGGGCTTGCGATCATCACCCTCAGGAGCTCAGTGTCCTGTCAGCGGAGATAGGAGCCATTAACCTCTAGGATTGGATCCTATTCCCCCTTAGTCCCACAAAGCAGGGAGGTTGTTGCCAGCAACCTCCCTGTACCTAGCTCTTTTAAAAAATAATAAAACTAGAAAAACTCCTAGGAGCTCTCCTTGCTGTGACCGGCTCCACCGGGCACATTTTCTAAATTGAGTCTGGTAGGAGGGGCATAGAGGGTAGAGTCAGCCCACACTATTAAACTCTTAAAGTGCCCATGGCTTCCAAGGGACCCGTCTATACCCCATGGTACTAATGTGGACCCCAGCATCCTCTAGGACGTAGGAGAAAAGGTTTTAAGCGAGGGTAAATGCAACCAGTAAGGGGAAGAGTGTACTTTAAGAGAGGGAAGAGGGTCACACAAGAGGGGGCACGGTACCAAGCATCGGGTAGTGTGAAAGGGGATAAGAGAGATTGTTAGTAGATGGTAGGAGAGACAAAGTTATTACGGGGGGGGGGGGGGGGGGGTTGGTGGAATCTTAGACTGTCTGGCCAGCCGTCTGGCATGAAGATTGCCAAGCCCTCCAGAAAACTGTGTCCATCCACGGTAAGGTGTCTGCCAAGCTTATGGCAGTCTCCCAGATCTTCTTCTAGACCCTGATACCAGGAGTCAGTGTGCGGCGACTCGGGTGTCTGTGGCAAGGCTGCTATCTCCCGACGGGTATAGAATGGTGCTCAGAAACCCAATTTCGAAGGAAGAGTAGGTCAGTAAAAGGGGGGACGCTGGGAGCAAAGTGCTAAATGCTCCGAGGTATCAGGTTCATCTCCCATCAGGTTCACGCCAAACTCAGGCCGTCATCCACGCCATCAATGAATATGCCAGACTCCGGCAGATAATAGATCCACAGAGGCAATAATTATATCAAATTGTTCCTCAACTCATGGAGGACACTCTCCCATTAAGCATGTACCCCCAAGGTAGCAATATGAGGATTTTGATGGATTACACTAGCCTCTGCACGGACAGGGTTTAAAAAGCAGCCATGCAGGATGCCCCACCCACTAGAAGTCATCTAGCCCTGGTTAAAACAAAGGGTTGCCTCAAAGTGGGATCATGTCAATGCACCAAGGCTTTCTCTGAAACAATTTATTAAGGGCCCACCCAAAGCCAGCCCTAGCCAATTTGATGCCCTAGGCAAAATTTTGTCTGGTGCACCCTAGCACTGCATCTGACCCAGCAACATTCAGGCAATGGGGCCTACCGGGGGGGATACCCTGTGGGCCAGTTCAATCCTGCATAATGTCACACAGTAATGCCCATAATACACATAATTCCACACAGCAATGCACCATACACATATGCCCCACATTAGTAATACCCATAATACACATAATTACACACAATAATGCACCTGACACATATGGCCCACATTAGTAATGCTAGTAGCTTTTTTTTCTAAAACTTACTTTTGCTTGCTGGCATGCTTGCAGTCAGTGTGTGCGTCTATGCAGCTCCCTGGATCCGTGGCTGCGTTTTGTGAGATGGGGGTGGCAGGATGGGTGGGTGCGTGCTTGCGCTCGCACCCGTTAAAGGGGCACCTATGCAAGGGATGTGACAACACAGGGTATGCAGTCCTTTGCAAGCCTCACCCTTTATTTTCGCTTGCTGAATGGACACAGATGGCAGCAATGTCCAGATGCTGCCACACTTGCTGGTTACATAAAAAGACCAGAATCAAACATGTAGCAATTGTCCATTCTCTTCACTGTTCAGTGTGTTTGCTGGTGTGTTACTCCCAGCAACTGCATGCCCTTTATTTTATACTGTTGGAGCGATATGCTCTGTCCTTCAGTCTGACGTGTTCGAAAGTCACGCTGCACATATGTTTCATATAGAAATAGCACAATGCAACTTACTGACCACGTTACAGTACTGGATGGCAGGGGAATTTTATGGCATGGACTGACTAGGAAATAAAGTGTGGGGAGAACACTGCCCATGTTATGTCCCAGCAGACACCTGGGGTTTGCATAGGGATAAGGGACACCACAGGATGGCAGGGTCCCCCTCCCCCATGTGCACAAGCAGTATAGGTGATGTCAGATTTATGTGAAGCAGTCTTCCAAAATACACATCTGGTATCATAAAGAGTCATACAGTAATAACCTTATATAGTCAGTGAAAATGTCACAGGTCCAGGAATTGCAGTTACTGGAGTTCTACTGTCTGTCTGAAGTCTCAAAAGTCAGGGGCATTCAAGCATGTTGGAGGGAGTTCAAGGGACAGTGTGCATTCTATTTGACAAATGTAAACAGCAGTGTATACAAGTACTGATTGAATACATTTGGAAAGTAACAATTAGTTTGCGGACTGTCCCTCCCAGCATGAGATACTGCAGGGACATGCTTGGATGCCCTAGGCAAATGCCTAGCCTGCCTATAGCTGAGGCAGGCTCTGGGCCCACCAAATGTGGTAGGTGCCTCTAAAGAAAATATTATTAAATACAGAAAGTGGGAGAAGTTTTTTCGGGATATGTACCTGTAGCAAGGCACCTGGGGAAAACAGGGCACAAGTAGTACAGTCTAAGGCATACACAGAGTAGGTATCCCTTTCCAGTAGCCAATCCGCAATGTATAAGAAAAATATAGAATATGTGAATTTCAGCAGGTCTTGAAGTCCAAGGGGTATATTTAATTGAAGTCGGATCCATTCCGAAATTCATTTATCGGAATGGATCTGACCTGGGCTATTCAAAGCAATCTCAATTCGACTTTAAAAAAAGTCGAATTGAGATGTGGGCAGAGGGGGAGAGCAGCGCCGGAGGAGACAGTGGAGGCACAGGGGGAGAGCAGCACCAGAGGAGATGGTGGGGTCACAGGGGGAGAGCAGCGCTGGAGGAGATGGGAGAGCCGCAGGCACAGGGTGAGAGCAGAGACGGGGGAGAGCCGGGAGCACAGCGCTAGAGAAGCTGGCAGTGTAGCCGGAGGATGTCACAGCTGTTGCTCACTGCAGCGTCCACCCGGATCCAGCAAGCGGAACCTCGCTTGCTGGAGTCGGGTGGATGCTGCAGTGAGCGGCGGCTGTGACATCCTCCGGTTACGCTGGCAGCTGCTGTAGCGCTGCGCTCCCGGCTCTCTCCCATCTCCTCTGGCGCTGCTGTCACCCTGTGCCCACGGCTCTCCCATCTCCTCCGGTGCTGCTCTCCCCCTGTGCCCCCACCATCTCCTCCAGCGCTGCTCTGCCCCTGTGCTCCCACCGTCTCCTCCAGCGCTGCTCTCCCTCCTCTCCTCCACAGTCCCTCATCTCAGTCCGACATTTTTTTATGTCGGACTGAGATGGTCAGAAACGGGGCCAAATCCTGTCGAATTTGGCCCAGTTTTCCTCAAAAGTACATGAATCGGCAGCTATACCGCCAATTCACGTACTATACGACAAGTCGAATTCTCTGACTTGTCGAATAAAAATGCTTGGGATTGAATAGGTCGAAATACGATTCGACCTTAAAAAGTTGAAAACTGACGTCTTTTCGACAGACGGCCGCTGTCGACACTAATTGAATATGCCCCCAAGGCCGCCATCCCAGCGCAACATGTGTAATTTGGCTTTGGAAATTCTAGGGCGTCCATTTTTCAAGATGAATTTTTTAATATCCTGGGTTGAGACTGAAATTGGGAGCAACTGCATCGTACAGAATAGCTTCAGAAAAATGACAGATTTTAATACTGCTATCCTTCCCATTAGGGACAAAGGTAATGCTTTCCAGCTCTCTAATAAAGTGATAATTGAGTTTATCAGTGGAGTAAAATTGTATGCATATAGGTGAGATAAATGGCTTGGAATATTAATTCCTAAATATTTACATTTGGATTTCACCACTTTAATTTCCCTGAGTAATGTTGATGACATGTCATATGATGTGTCGGTGCCCAACTGCAACATTTCTGATTTATGTTTATTTATATCCATTAAAAGAGCCAAACTGTGTTTTAATATCTAAGATAATGGGTAAAGCATAATTGGGATGTGACATAAACAATAACATGTCAGCAGTAAATAGAGCAAGACACAAGTCTACTCCTCCTACCATGATCCCTTGATATAGGGGCGATAGTCTGAGGGCTATTGCAAGTGGTCCTAGGGCTACTGCAAAGAATAATGCTGAGAGCGGACATCCTTGTCTCATTCCCTTATAAATTTAAAGAGTCAGAAAGATAGCCATTACATAGACTCTTAAAATTCCAATAAGAATATAACAGATTCAGAATAGTAATGAATCTGTCAGAGAAACCAAATTTCCTAAGCAATTGATACAGATGGTCCCAATGTATAATATCAAATGCCTGTTCATTTCCAGGGGAATGAACCCTCTCCAGCGATAGTTTCACTTGATGCAGTTAAGGTATTCAATGCTGTAAAATGGCCCTTTCTATGGGAAGTTATGAGTGCTTTTGGAATCGGGTTGGGATTTATTAAATGGGTGCAATTGCTGTATACGGACCCGAAAGCTCAAGTTTCCATTAATGGATATGTTTCAATCCCTTTAATCCTGTCAAAGGGAACCAGACAGGGGTGTCCCTTATCCCCAGTTTTGTTTGCACTGGCATTTGAGCCATTGGCCTGTATTATACGTGATCACTGGTAGATAGTGGAGCTAAGAGCATTATATGCTGATGATTTATTATTATTCTTGTCCTATTATGTTATGTCCATGTATATAATCTTGGAAATAATTAAAATTGTTGCATTATATGCAGATGATTTATTATTATTCTTGTCCAATTATGTTATGTCCATGAATATAATCTTGGAAACAATTCAAATTTTTGGGAAGTACTCGGGCTTTAATATACATTGGGGAAGTCTTCTATAAGATCCTGGAACAAATTACCCCTTATAGTAATGGGGTGGGTAAACTTAGTTAAAATGGTGGTTCAACCAAAATTTTTATATGTACTTCAACAGTCATCAGTGTATATTAACAGACTCTGTATTTTGGAAATTGAATAGTATGATATCATCACTAGTTTGGAGGAACCTGCGCCCAAGAATTCAAATTAATACGCTAGTCAGGACAAGACAAAAGGGCAGAGTGGTACTTCCAAATTTAAAATTAAACTATATTGCAGCCCAATTGGCACATATTCAAAACTGGTTAGGAGATGAGCAGGTAAATAAATTGTTACGCATTTTGATAGCACAAGCCGATATAGAACATACTCCATTGCAAACATTATTGGCTAGGAGTCTTCCCTGCATAGCTCCGGCTATCGTCACTCAGGCAGTTAAGATCTGGGGTCAGGCTACTAGATTAATGGAATACAGGGGGTTAGACCCAGATACTACCTTGATTAACTGAAAAGGGTTGAGTGAGCTGAGTTATCTGCTAGGTTCTGTTCCTTGGGGATAATTGAGCATAATGTCATAGACGTGTATGATAAAAAAATATGCTACTATGCTATGCTCATTGGCTAAGGTGGTGATTGCCAGGTTATGGATGGCTCCAGGGGGACCTGAAATAAATAGCTGGATAGCACTTATTAATTCAACTATAGCGCATGAGAAGTTTGCAAATATCTGGAGGAGATGGCTACAATCTAATTACTATAAGAAGTATGTTGCTCCCACTTAGTTAAGAGGGTAAAATATTTATATTATCAGAGACATGGTCTCTTTTTCCCCCCTTTTTTTCTTGGTGATATTACTGTATAGGCACGTCACGTATTTAAGTTTACAAGGATGGCTATTGCAAATATGGATATTGCATTTGGTGTATATGAGGCACTTGTAATTGAGAAATTAGTATATTTAAGCCAATGGCTAATTTGAGATAGCAG